>NC_089221.1:24818242-25190331 GCF_963924675.1 Phocoena phocoena
CTTGCTTTCTGTCTGATATGTACTTGTGGGCCAGCTTTAGCAGCTGTGTAGCTGTTTGGCTGTCCAAGGGTTGGTTAACTGGGTGAACTGGTTAACTGCAGGAGGCACTTTCAACTGCTCATAGAGGACAGCCCTTTGCCACTGCAGTTCAATGCAGCTTGGCCATTTCACAAATAGGTGAAGTGCCTTTTGGGTTGGAAGTCCCGCCCAGTGACAAAATTCTTGGGCCTTTCCTCAAACAGGGGATTTACCACCTTCTTGGCCTCCTGCTTCTTCTTCAGGGACGAGGGCTAGCTTCACAATAACTCTATCAAGTAAATGCCATTATTTTCCACTGTTAACAAAATGAAAATAGCATAAAATCACGTAACTGATATGTAGTGAGACCAGGATTTGGACACAATTTGACAGTCACCAGAAATGATCATTTTAATCGTGAAATATAAATAACCATGTATAGTAAATTTTTTTTAAATCGATTCTTTTACCAACAGTCCACGAAAAGAAATGAGAATACTCAATGTTCTTTTTGAGACACTATGCCTGACATTCATAACACATACTCCTATCATGAAGGAATAATCCCTAGTTATTCATAGACATCTGGAAACTTTGGAAAACCCAAACCAATGGTACAGTTTATAAAAAGAATGAAGGGAAAAAAAGGAGGAAAAGAGGGAGGAAGGGCAGAGCCAAGTCATTTTATAGCTTTTAGTCTGTAAAACTCTTACTCATTCTTTGTGACCAAATTAAAATATCTCCTCCCTCAAAAGTTTTCCATCACCAGTGCATTTTTTGTTCCTGGTTCCCCTGTGCTACCACGATATTTTCTTCAAATTACTGCAGTAGCACAAAAATTCTTACCTAACGTTAGTTATATAATAAACTGTGCTATTTAAATGTATAACACATCAGATATTATGAAATGTAGAATGAATTTTATGTAGAAAGTGTCATCAATTTATGATTAACTTGAGTTTCTGTTTACTTGCTTGATGAGAGATTTCAGGATGTTACTCAACTAACAACACGGCAATACGATTGAAAAAATTTATAGAATGGAAAATCAGTTTCCTGTCACAATGAGATAAATATGATAAAGATAAATCCAAGTATCAAAAGCATATATGTTGTTTTGTTTACATGCTGCAGTTATGTGTTCATAAAACAATTATATCACAGCAAAAGAGAAAGTAAAAATACTGTTTGTAAGCCAGCTGGTAACCAACCCATCTTCCTCATATTCCTTAGCCCTAAGTAAACCTAATGACATGGAAAACATTTTGTAAGTATCTTGTCATGTTTACACAAAATGTTCAAACAAGATGTAATAGCTGCTATTACAGTGTGAAAAGGCTGCTTGAGCAATAGAAATCTTAAATATGTTACTTTGCAAACAGCAATACTAACACAGCAGAGCTCAATAACAACTGATGCACACTTATACAAGAAGTCATTCAACTGCTGGTAGCTGCTGATGAAATATGATATTGATATATCTCCAAAATATGTGCACTTCTTTCATGAGACCTATTGTAAAGACCTCATCTATATCTCTTGTAGCAAAGATGTTAAATTTAATGGGTGTGCAATGAAAGCAGAAACACAGATGAAAATCCAGATGATTTTGTTTTCTTGATAAACAATTAAATGGCACCATTGCCAAATTTATACACCTATGACTGAGCACTCAGGTGATTTTTTTTTTTTTTTTTTTTGAGGTATGTGGGCCTCTCACTTGTGGTCTCTCCCGTTGCAGAGCACAGGCTCCAGACGCGCAGGCTCAGCGGCCATGGCTCGCGGGCCCAGCCACTCCGCGGCATGTGGGATCTTCCCGGACCGGGGCATGAACCCGTGTCCCCTGCATTGGCAGGCGGACTCTCAACCACTGCACCACCAGGGAAGCCCCCTCAGATGATTTTTTAAAGCAGCAAGTGGAGCAAATATAAAAGAAATTTAAAGCAAACAACTGAAAGTGACAGCCGTAACTCTGTTTGGAAATGTATTCAGATGGCCTCTTCTGCAAGCAATATATAAAGTGTTAACTTGTCAGATTGCTTAAATTAAACTGCATCTCACCATGGAAGATATCTCCAAATCCATAAGTTAAAGAAAAGATAAAACAACCTCAGACACTCACTATAAAGGAGGAACAAAAAAAAAAACTTACTTCTCCCTGACCTTAGCTGAAAATGAGCGTCTAATATTTCAAAAGTGCATTGCAGTGTCTACAACAGGAATCTGGCAGGTGACAGTGAGGAAGTTGCTGTTCTTTGCTATAACATTAAGCTTTCAATACTTAACTGTTAAAATGTTTAAAAGTTAAGTTGTGATAATAACAAATGCTTGTTAAAATTTCCTATTTATTCTTAAAAACAGAATTTTTGTGAGAGTGATATTTGCCCTCACTCTCAGCTTTGGTCGAGACACAGAATTTGGGCAATAAATCCAAAAGAAATAGAGGAAATAGAAATAAAACCAAATGCAACCTTGTCAAAGAACACAGCCCCTTATTTTGACAGTTTAGAGAACTGAATTAGCTTTTTAAGAAAAGTTTTACATTTTCTTATGTAACCTGGAGGTTGAACAACTCTTTTTGATGTATCCAAAATGGAAATTTACTTTGATCACCCATTGCCCCTTTAAAATATACCTAGTGTGGTAATTGCCAGGGGTCTCCTGCCCACTCTTAGATAAAATTTCTTCTAGGGATACTTTAAATTGTTATTCACAGACACAATTCAGTAATTAGAATGTTTAGTCCAAGATATTCATCACCACGAGGAATTTTGATTTAATAGCGTACTTTTAGGACTTTATATTAACACCAGCCTTTTTCAGGCTGGATGCCTTCAAGATTAAAAATGGTAGAGTTGGCTTCTCTATTTATTCAGCTAAACTTCTCTCACAAACAACTCCTTCCCTGCCCTCTTTTCTAGATGCTGTTTTCAAGGTAAGGACAGATCTTACTTTAACCATCATTCAGCTCTAATTTCCTGACATATTTTGCAAGGGTTTCTTTTCTGAGTTCTTCTGACATTCTCTGCAGGCCACCTCTCCCCCCCCTGCCTTTCTCTTGACTTTGTTCTAGGTGGCCCTTTGCCACTCTTTCCTGAGCTCTAAATATGCACCTTCAGCTTCTTGCTGCTTCATTCCCTCCGTGACTCCAGGTGGCGCTCTTGGACAGAAGTCAGGATGGCTTGCTCTCTACGCAGTTCACATCAGCTAGGAGAGAACCCTATAGGCATTCATCTATTGTTAGGACGTATCCAGGGAGTGTATGTAGGTCGACCCCAAAATAGCATCACTCTCCGAAGAGTTATTAAGTCCTTTTTCTTTCGCAAGAGTTCCAAGGTGAGAGTCAGACCCTAGTCCACCCTGCCTCCCAAATGAAGGCGTAACGCATCAAGCTTTCTATAGATCCCTGTGAGAGCCTGCGCCCCACGTGAATGTTTAAGCAGAGAGAGGGAGAAGGGGAGGGAAGGAATATCACATCCTACCTGGAGGAGGGGAGGTAGAGAATATCACATCACATGTTTATTCAAAAATATTTTCCTCCCAATATCTTCTTCCCCCCAAACCCTCTCTCCTTTCTTTCTCTTCATCCCTTATATACTTGAGGTGAGAGGATTCAAAACACTAAGATCAACTTATTTTAATTATTTTAAATTTTCTTTGTAGATTCTTCAAATGGTGATTCATCTTTGGAATGTCATATCTACTGCACATTAGAGTCAAACTTAAGCTGTTCTACTTAAAGTCTTTATTATATAATAGTGAAATGACACTGGCTTCAGAAAGCATCTTAGATACTTAATTATATCCAGATGCACTTATAAGAAGCATGTGAGCAAGAAAACAGGAAGAGATTAAAGGAAGCATGAAAGAATCAGGCCATAGACCAAAAGAGACAATCAGTTTCTGACAGTATCCTGGAATACATCTTCTGTTGAAAGAGAATGATGTTGAAGATATAAAATAGATTCCTGCAGGATTTGTTCACTTATTTGTTCATTTGTTCATTCATTCATCAATTCATCAAAATAAATGTGAATATCTTGAATGTGACAGACTAAATGCAGTGAGCTGGAATGCTGTGCAAGAATATAAAATATTAGTCATATTTTACAGAACTAGTTATAATACCTTTCTAATGAGAAGTTCATATAACATCTTCCAAATTTTCTTATAAAAAATTTAACAAGTGACATTATACGATGTTCAATGTAGGAGCATAAAACATGTTTTGCTTCTTGCCCGCTACCTAATAGTATTGGCTTAATTTCCTTTTAGTATGTTATAATAGGGATTTGAGCTGGGCATTTTTATTCTATTAATTATGAGTCCCTCAGATTTTGAAATGAGAAGTCAACAGAAATACACCACTCTTGAAAATTAACAGAGCTTTTCCAGATTTAATCTGGTGATCTCAACCATGTTAAACTACTCATACGTTTAATTTTTTAAAAAGTCTTTCAGTGATGACAAATTATTTAATCATAAAGTCAATTATGTATACACAAACACGAAACTAGTAAGAAACTATTATACTATTTACACAACTACAAAACCAAAAAAATTACTAAATTTAAAGTACATTAAATATTGAGGAATTAGATAATAAATTGATGTAATGTGGCAGATAATGTTTTGCTGAAACTAAATCACCTCTTAAAATACAAGAACAATTTTGCCACACCAACATGGGTTTTTTGAATTCCACATACTTATTCTAGTTTTAGGTATGTGATGATTCCATTCTGGAATCAATTTTAGTGTTATTATTCAAACTACTCTAAAATGATTGTACCATGAGGTCACTTGACCTTGGCTTAGCAAGAATATTTTATTTATTTTTTCCTCGGCCTCCATTCTTTCCCATTAACCTGAAACCATTAAGACGTAAAATGATTCATTGACTTAACAAATCATAAAATAAATCCACTTACTGAATTCATTCTGTAATGGTGCCATTATAGTTGTAATTAACTATGTAGCTCTAAGGTAACTGTTAAATAATGCAGAATATACTACATTGTTTAAACTTAAAATTGAAGTAAATGTAGACACTTAAAGTTTTCTCATGGTAACCACCAAGGAGAAGGAGGAGAGGGAGGAGGAAGAGTGGGAGAAGAAAAAAGAGAAATTTTCAGGACCTTCAGGAATATATGGCTCCCCGGGAGATACCCATTTAGACCTTGTGCTCCTGTGTAATCTAAAGTACAAAGTTTAAAGTTAGTTTATAAAACCGTATTTAATTTTATATTAGCCTATATAATTAATATATTCCTTTTTAAGAGTTTTATTTATTATTTTTAAATATTTGATATATATATACAAAATACTTGTGGCATGCATATACATTTTGAAGCATAAAAGAGTACCTGAGAACCTACAATTTAAGAACTGCAACTTACTACAAGGAACCCTATCACTCTCCATGTAACACTTTCCTCTTTCAGGATTCCAAATCCCTGATAGCCCCCTTCCCAGTCAAGAGGTAATAACAACCTGAATTTTAAACTTATCATACTTGGCCTTTATATATATTTTTTCTTTGTTTTTTTTCTTTCTTTTTTTTTTTTTTTTTTGTGGTACGCGGGCCTCTCACTGTTGTGGCCTCTCCCGTTGCGGAGCACAGGCTCCGGACGCGCAGGCTCAGCGGCCATGCCTCACGGGCCCAGCCGCTCCGCGGCATGGGGGATCTTCCCGGACCGGGGCATGAACCCGTGTCCCCTGCATCGGCAGGCGGGCTCTCAACCACTGCGCCACCAGGGAAGCCCTTTTATTTATATGTTATCATGTTTACAGTTAAACAATGTATTGTTTCATTTTACTTATTTTTCATTTTTTAAAAGAATAATATCCATATAGTACTTTGTGGGTTTTTTCCCCCCTTATTTACTTGTTGCTGGCTCACTTTCATTATTCTACCTTTTTCTCCTCATAGAGTTTAAAGTTAATTTATATTCATTTCTTGAAATGTCAACATTGAAGTCCATGAGAGTCTAAATCTGTTGTGGCTTTTTTGTCCCACAGATTCTTGTTAGTGGTGATTGTGTGTGTGTGTGTGTGTGTGTGTGTGTGTGTGTGTGATATTTGACTGTGGAAACCTGGTGCCTAAATTAATGATGCTTTCCCTCAGAGAGAACTTTCATTTCCTTCTGCTGACATGGGACCATCCCATGGCCATGGTCTTATCTCCTGCTGGTACTGACACAATTAATCCCTCTACCCCACAGAGAACCCTACCATTCCCATAAGCTTAGTACTATTTTTGGCCACTGAGAGTCTTCTAGAGTGTGTTGCAAGCCCCCAAATCCATAAGATTTATGTTTCAGCAGAATTTAGTTCTTTCATAGTTAAGCTTCCAACAGTATCTAGTCAGGAAGATACTGTTCAAATATTTATGATACTTGTGTAGAAGGAAGTACCATAGCTGGTCTGTTCCAATTACACCTGCTTATTTTTTATCATATATATGTAATAATGGAATTCATTTTTTAAAAAATCAAGAATTTCCATATAACCAAAGAACAGAGAATGAAGAATCATGGGATTTTAATGAATTGCTTGTTCACACTTAGCGATATTTTTTTCCAAATTGTATTACAAAAATGTGTATCAATCAAGTGTATATCAATTTAATATAATCAATATAAATATTCTTCATATTATTGAGTTTCTCTGTGGAAAGCCTTGTGTGTGTTTGTTAGAGGGGAGTTGGAAGCCAAAGAACAGCTTCTTATTCTAGTTTTGATGTTCTTTTGTCTAGTCATATAATTTGCATAGAAAGAGATCATCAGCCTCTCGTTGGTATCACATGAGCTTGAATTAACAATATATAATTTATACATTAGCATATTAAAATATATTAGTTTACATTGGAAGATTCCAGTTACTTAAATTATGGAATTTTCTAGTCAATTGCCTCTCTTCTACTTCTTATATTCAAGCTATTTCAAAATGAAGTTATTAACAGTAGAACTGTTTTGACAGAGATGGGTACCTAAGCTAAGTTTGACCAATATAATTTCTTAGCATAAGAATATATAATTGCTTCATATGGATTGGTCATGGAATGAAGAGACAGGTCATGAGAGTTATGGTGGCTAGCTTCTATGGACCATGAAGATAAGGGAACAGAAAAGACTAGTCTATAGAGAAGACAGACTAAAGCAGCAGAAGAGAAAGATAAGAAATGAAAGGTGGAAATAAAGATTCTCAGTGCTTCTTATTGCATGGTTCCAATGTCTTTTTTAGGACCTCCTATCCTTGTGTTCCATGAGATGCTACTATGCCCTTAAAATATATGTATTTTTTACTGTTTTGCCTTTTCTTTCTTGCATTTATTCTGTTATTTGCAACCAAAGACCTAAACTAATTTTAATATAAACGTTGGTAAAAGCACAAAAAAGAAAATTTCTCTATTAGCAAGATTGTTATGTTTACCAGATCCACTATGTGACTCTGGTTAAGTTACTTCCCCTGTCTTGTGTAAAATGCAAGTATGATATTCCGACCTCTTGTGACAATTAAGTGAATTAGTACATAAACAATGCTTAAAACAGTGCCTTCTCATGGTAAGAATTATGTGTGTTGACTCTTGCTTGTATTATCCCCATTTTGTAAGAATTTTAAATTTGTTGATTCCATGCCACATGCCACATTTTAATACAGCAGGACGCAATATGCTAATTCATTATGAAGTTGGTTAGCAGTGCTTCTTTAAGGGAGAGGAGACAGATAAATGAGAAAAATTAAAATAATTACTCATAAGCCAGTGCTTTATTTGATAGATGAAAAATATATTTTTAAAAAGTTTAAAAGTAAACCTTTTTAAAACATGTTTGCCACATTTTAGGTTGCTGTTTCTAATACGTACCACATCGTCATTCTGGAAATAAACCAAATAGTCTCAATAGTTACAATAATGAAAAGTGACAATCCTTAAATATGTCACGTTTTCTCTCCGTGGTTTCACGTTCAACACAACCTGCTGCTTTAATATAAAAAGACACTTGAAATGAAAATATCTCACTATTAATGAAACATGTAGTCAAGGTCACAGTAATTTCTTGTCTGTGAAGTACTTGTCTGTGAAGCAGTGAAGTACTTCCTTTAGATTCTTAGCCTTCTCTTGAAGAACTGATGTGCTCAAGCTTTAAATAAACTAAACTGGTCTCTCTCGTGTCAGAATATAGGCCAGGTGGCCAGAAAGATAACATGACAACTTTAGGAAGGAATTTCCTACTGCTTCACACCTTATGAACTAATTCTTTCATTCCTCTTCAAATGCTGGCAAGCAAAGCAAGAATGTTCTTGTGAGAGGATGGAAGGAAGAAAAAGCACATTACAATTCAGTAGGGCAAATTCATAAGTGAATATAGCCATATATTTCTAAAACTAAACCCAAATGTTGCCTCTTTTTTTCCTGTCTTCAAAAGGCTAAATTATACATATAATTTAAATATGTAAATCTATATCTATCTATATATCTATATATACATATACAGCATTTTGAACAATGGATCTAGGGACCCTATCTCTACGTTGTCAAGCAGAAAATGGAAAACTGCATGATGTTTATCACAATTTGAGTAAAATTTAAAATTATTGTGAAAACTATCAAAGTATATAAAATAGATTCATGTGATATGTTAAGCTAACATTTTTTTTTCCTGGAAAGGAAGTGGCTTGGGGTTTTATAAAATTGGCCTCAACAGCTGTATGCAGTCCTGTCGATAGACTGGTTGTCACACTCGTAACATTTCTGTAATGGAGGCTCAGGAAATATTCTTCCTCGGCCAAATACACCGTCTAAAAATTAAGTGTTGTCTGTGGTCATAGGTGCTCGATTTGCACCCTGTCTGCTTGGACTATGAGACAGCTAGGAGGGTAACCCTCAGAAGATGGGCACTGTGTTGGTTTTCTACTGCTGTCGTAACAAATACTACAAAGAATGACTTAAAACAAGACACATTTAGTGTCTGACAGCTCTGTAGATCAGAAGTCTGACAGGTTTCCCCTGGCAACATCAAGGGCTTGACAGGACTGAGTTCTTTTCTACAAGGCCTTAGGGGAGAATTTGTTCCCTTTTCTCTTCCAGCTTCTTGAGGTTCCCCTCACACCTTGGATCAAGATCACCTTTTCCAAATTCAAAAAGGCAGACTGAATCCTCACATTGCATCCTTCTAACTTCCCTTTCTGCATTTCTCTTCTATTTTTTAGTGGGAACATTAGGCCCATCCCGATAATCTAGAATAACCTCCTTATGGTAAGGTCCACTGCTCAGCAAATTTATTTCCACCTGCAACTTTAATTACCTTTTGCCATGTGACACAATATATGCACAGGTTCCTGGGATTAGGACGTGGGTACCCTAGGGGTGAGGAAATGCATTAGTCTGCCTCCTATAGAGGCAGTATGTACTTTCTCTGCTGTATTGCTCAATCGATGCCAATTTTCATAAAAGACATCATCAATTTAATAACCTGATGCCTGCATTTGATAAAAATTTACAATTTTGGTTATAAAATAGAACCATTATTTGACGTTCATGTAAGAGACCAGTTACTGTCAATAAGAAGACAGAATAATCATTGGAAAAACTATCTGTTTCACTTCAAAGTGAAATGAGGAACAAACTGTGGATGCAATTTACTCTATTTATTGAAAATCAAAATAATGAGTGTCATATGGAGTATTCATTATTCCTTTGATGAACTCAGTTTGGCACTTTTACAAACAATGGAGCAAACTGGGAATATGACCACATGATAAAACCAAGCAGGGTAGTTAAGACACACAGATACAGTAACTTTAAGGGGAAATAAGAACACTAAATACAATGTGAATAGAGTAAACGAAACAAATCAATTACTAATTTTATATTAAAAATCAACATCATCTTCTTTAAAGACCTTGACAAAATAAATAAATTAAGCATAGCATGCATGAAACACAACCCTTCATTTTTAGAGTGTCCATTTTTGAGAAGAATTATTTCAACTTATGTATGATTTCCCTAGAAATAACCAAAAAAATGAACATTTGTAGTATCTTGCATAACTGCACTTCAGGTCCTCCTGACATATAGTAAAACTAATTCTAAGCATTTATTATGTGTAAGAAACAAAGATTTTGCATACTTTTAATTCATGCAGCCTTCAAAGAATTAACACACAAGAAGTCAGTATTATCCCCATTTCAGAGACTTAGAAACTGAAGCACAGAGAGATTAAATGACTTGTTTAGAAATATCTAGGCAGTAAGAGGTAGAGCTGACATTTCTAAACCGTTCATCGTGGCTCCACAACCAGAACTATTAAGTGGTGCCCTCCTGCCTTCTGACTTGGGTTACATACAAATATTTTCTCTCTTAAACATAAGATGGCTAACACTTTGAATGGTTGAGTTTTGAGCAGTTATCTTATATATATTTTTATATATATGTAAAATATATATATATAGTGGGGGATTCATTTCACATAGTATTCGATGATTTAAATCTTCGAAAGATTGTTATTATGATCTTCCCAGGGAGAATTAATTATACATTATATGATATTCATATAATGTATAATATATAACACATGTGTGTTAGTCATCCATTTACTATGTTTTCAACCTCAAAATACAGACTTCATGCCTTCCAAATGTATAGCACTCTGTAAAAATTAAATGATAAACAGAAACCTCAATTAAATAGAGTCAGGAGACCAGAAGGGGGGTGCTCTCACACCCTGAGACAATCGCAGAGCCCAAGAAGAACTCCCCTTCTTTCCTGGTGAGAACTCAGCCAATCAAAAGTCATGGACTCTTTGTTTATTCTAGCCCTCCAACTCCCTTTTCCTCTCTTTAAGTGTTCTCCTTCCATTGCCATGCAGGCACTTGCATACGGCTTGCTGATACTTGTGATTCTCTGCTAATACTGAATAAACTTATCTTTGCTGGACAAACATCTGGCAGTCTCTTTGTTTCAGATCAACATTTGGTGGTCCATACAGGGACCGGTGAAGACCCACAAATGCTCCAGGGCTGGTGAGCAAATAGGTGTGATACCTTCAATTGAGCCCACTGTTGTTCACTGCTTTTCTCACTGACCCTGGTGTTTGAATGCACATCTCTTTCTCCTGAATCCAAGCTCACACGCTCTTTGCATTTGAAGCTTTCCAGGCTTTATTCAGGATCTATTTTAAGGTTCTGTCTTTCTGGTTAAGGCCTTCTTCTGTATATGGGTACTTGTTTGGTACTTCGGTGTGACTTTGACATCAGACTGTTTCAACCAAAGCTGGCTGAAAATACCTTTGGCCCATTCCTTTAAGAAAAGGGGCTGCTTCACTAAAATTGTACCAGTTGTCCAGCCTTCAGCCCATTCCTATGAAATAGGGGTCATTCTATGGAAATTGGCTGAAAAGTCTTTGGCATGGCTCTTCTTGGACTAAGCTATTTCCTTAGAATTGGCTGGGATTAGCTCGAAAGCTGACTGAATTGCACTATTTGAGCTGTAAATTATCAAGCTGTTGGAAAACTGTTCTTCTACTCTAGAGAAAAACCTCTCAGAAATGGGATTCCAATTATCGAAATATTTTGAGGGTGCCCTCAGCTACAAGGACTCTGGCTGATTTTATGTTTAAAAACGATGATCCTTCCTCATATGCCTTTCTAAATAAATGGGCCAACCTGACCAAAAGCAATTCAGAATACCAACGGTCATTATGGGGAACTTTTGAAATCCCCAAACTTAATAACTGTAAAACCTAACTGGATTACAATAGCTTAAAATTTTCAGAACTTATTGGAATGTTTATTGTGATTGGTGTTTTTGAGGCTTCCAAACATTATCAGAAGCCTAAAATTGCCTCTCTGCAAAACAAGATTTTAAGATTAACTAAGGCAAACAAATGATTAAAGAAAGATAAAAAGGCCCCCAAAGTTCAAGGCTTTTCTTCCCTGGCTTCCTTGTCTTAGGCTCAGCCTCTGCCACCATCTTGTCTCTCTCCTTTGGCTCCTGGTGGCCAGAATCCACCACTGATACCATCTTCCTCCTTCCCTTCTATGCTGCCTATGCTTTCTCTATACCCTCAAATCCCCCTTTTCCTTTGCTCAAAAATTCTCTCTACTTTCTTTTCCTCTGAACTTTTACGTACCTGTCCCTTTAAAATTAAGACTTCTGAGGATCCAGCAGCTTAACCCTTTAATGTCTTATATTCCCTGGACTAAAGCTGAACTAAGAGCCACAGTCAAAGATTTTCCCAAAGTAACCAAAGATTCTCACATATTTGCTGAGGAATTTAATACAGTCATACAAATTTATCAACCTGGTTTCCCTGACTTATATAAGCCAGTTCATATGCTTGTAAGTGAAGGCCAGGCCCAGCATTGGATGAAAATCATTAATTGGGAAAATCCTGAAAGGTCTCTAAGAATAACAACTGGGAGACCAGCCCACTGCTCTCCCACACCATATATGATATGATCAGGCCTGGGCAATTGCTAGGTGACTTCACTGAGCAATTCCTAGGGATCTTCCAAAGCCTGTTGATTGGAACAGAATTCAGGTTGTACACAAAACATCTAATGAACCTGTTCATGACTACTGTAATCAACTTCAGATCGCTTTTAAAGAAAATTTTGGTCTTCCTTCAAATGTTGATTTTTTACCCAGGTAGCTTTAAATCTGTATTTATTAATGGGGTGAACCAGGATCTTTGCCTTACAGTAAAAAGGACCAGGATGGAATGGGGAACTATGTCCACTCCAAATTTAGTTAATCTGGCCAACCAGCTCTCTCACACTCTAGCTGTCACCTCAAAAAAAGACCACCAAAGTTTTTAATCTTCAAGTCCAGTAATTGAGGGCTTCCTAATGAAACCAAAACCCTGCTACTCTGTGCTATTAGTGCAAAGAGCAAGGACCTTGGAAAAGAGATTGTTTGCAAATTTACGCACTTTAGGTGCCTTCACCTCACTTAGCCAGCCTTTCCAACCTCCAGTTCTCAATGAAGGGACTCCAAGCAACCATAGGGGTCTTCCCAGTCCTTGCTTTTAATTACCTTGGAGAAACATTTCTCCAGATTGTGAATGAATCTCTTCCACCCCAAACTGACATTGAAGCCACATTCTAGAAGTTGAACCCCACTACTGTAAAACAGTCCCTGCCCTGAAGCAGTAAAATAGTTCAAAGAGTAGGGACCTCTATCCAGTGTCTCCACACTGAAATCAAGGCTTTGGCAGGGACTGCAATCCCATTTTAGACGTGAAGTCCTTCTCCGAACTCACAGGTTACCGGCAAAATTAATTCCCTTATAACTTTAAAGGATGGAGACCCTCAGCATTAAGAGGCCATTCGTTGTTCTCTATCCCATGGCCTTCACAGCATGGCAGTTGGTGTCCTCAAAGCTAACACGGGAGCATCTTTCTGATGCTTCACTTTCCTTTAAATGGTCTGCCTCACTAAATCAGGTCCACTCAAGAAAATCTCCCTATTGGTCAAGTCAAAGTGAACTGATTGGTGATCTAAACACAGGGATAGCATCCCATCATATGCACAGGTTCATTATACTCAAGAGGAGGGAATTCCATAGGGCACATATATCAGGGGGCAGAACACATGAAGTGTCTTAGAATTCTGTCTACCAGAGATCATTTTCCCAATTTTAATACAAACATAATAAACTTCCTTTCTTCCAGGTGACCAGATTAGAAAGGGCTTTAACTCTTAAAAATTAGCAATTCAATGGATGTTGTTTTAACATACAGATACATGCTTTTTATGTACTTTTTAAATGTAAAATGCTACATTCTGTCTATTTGAAGATAGTCTTTTAGCTATGCTGAAGTTTTCCACACTTCAAATTCTCTATCCCTCTTCTTTGCCAAACTGTTGTTTGAAAACTTAAATATGAAAAATTACATACTTGCATTTATTTAAAAATTATTTGTGGTAAATATATTAATGTTGTACTTTTATATTAACTTAATATATTTTAATATACTTTGTTGAAAGATTGAGACTTCATTTTATTTAAAAGCAAATAAACTGAACTATGTTAATGAAAAACAGACATAACAGCTTAAGTATGATATAAAACTTCTAAGAATTTAAGGGACTGAAAGCACCTAACTGAATCAAGCATGTTCATGGTTTATAGAAGGTAGCTAAACTACCATGGGTGCCTCAAAATAGGTGAAAAATCTAATCACCCTTTGGGAGTCTCTGGAAGTGAGAAACTTAAGGTCAGGCTAGCATGAATAATAATAAAAGGAAAATATTGTCATCTTTACACTTTTGTTTTCTAGCCCTCAAAAATATTTCCCATAGTGAGTAAATTCTTTCTCCAACTTTTAATCTTATACTCACTTTTCTAGATGCAAGTGGGAGATTCTATACTGCAAGAAATATTTTCCAGCTTCATGGCAGGAACCAAAATAATATTAGCTGAAATGTGGAATTATCTCCTGCATTGGGACTGGGAGGCCAATCAGGGAAAGCCTTATGTATTATAGCATCTCCTGTGATAGTTTTTAGAATTTGGTGAAAACCTTATGTATTATAGTATATCTCCTGTGATAGTTTTTAGAAGTTGGTATATCTCATAATGAATTTCACCTGGTGGCAATCTACTGAGATAACATATGGCCATAGCAGATGCTTAGCTACAGCGTGACCTGCAACTGAAAGTTCATTGTAAAGATAAGCAACGTTAGCACTCCTCTATATAGTAGGTAATTTGACTAAAAATATATCTACTTATTATTCATAGATGATAATCGTGGACTTTTTGAATATGCATGACCACCTGGGGGGGATAGGAAGGATGGGAGGGAGACGCAAGAGGGAGGAGATATGGGGATATATGTATATGTATAGCTGATTCACTTTGTTATAAAGCAGAAACTAACACACCATCGTAAAGCAATTATACTCCAATAAAAATGTTAATAATAAAAAGAAATAAAGAAAAAGAAACAGTGAGGGCTTCCCTGGTGGCGCAGTAGTTGAGAGTCCACCTGCCGATGCGGGGGACACGGGTTCATGCCCCGGTCTAGGAAGATCCCACATGCCGCGGAGGGGCTGGGCCCATGAGCCATGGTCGCTGAGCCTGCGCGTCCGGAGCCTGTGCTCCGCAAGGGGAGAGGCCACAACAGTGAGAGGCCCGCATATCGCCAAAAAAAATAAAAAATGAAATAGTGAAAAAATAAAAAAAGCAAAGCTTAAATGATTTATATTGTTCACATAAGGTAATTGCGTCCCATTAAACAAAATTAATTCTCACATTTAATTATCTGTTTATAACCTAGTTCTTTAATATTCAGAATATCATTTCTCAAGAAACAATGTAATAAATAGTGCTTATATTCTCAAGCTAGCACGTTCTCTTCAGTCAGTTGATACTTTAAAACAATGCAAGTTAATGATAATATAGTTAAATACGTAATTATTATTCTAGCATAGTTTATTGCTATAAAATAAAACAAACTACTAGTAAAAGTACTTAGTATAGTCAAGTTAATTAGGTTATTATAAGAACTTTTGGTTACTCCCTTGGCTTCTAAATATAAATGATACTAAGTTTTATTAAATACTATTTCACTTCAAGTCATATACTTTGCATTCCTTATAACATATATCCAGCACTGTTCATAATTCACATGCCTGTCAGCTTTGATTAGAATATGCTCCTATCTCGCCAGTAAAATACAAAGACAGTCTGATTTATTGCCCTTAGCACAGCCCTATTACATAATATGTATTCTTTCAGATTATCGATTGTCACAGGTTCTTGAGGTCATTAACCCTCTGAGCCATATGAATTCCCTTATTATGGGTTATTTCCTGGATGTTTAAAATTTTGTGTACGTGATCTTTGCAGCTGTTTTTGTTGTTGTTGCTGTTGTTTTTACTTGTTTTCTCCCTGTAGGAGGATTCTTCCATTTCAGTTACCTACTGTTGAGTAACCAGTCATGTTACTCATGAACTATTGGTTTAAGACAACAAATTATTATTTCTCATGGTCTTGTGGTTTGACAACTCTCAAACAGATGGCTCTTGCCTGGCATTACTCATGTCATGTGGTTGTGACATCGATATACTGTTATTAATTAGAATACATAGTTTATTCCAAATTCCTTAGATTTTACCTAATGCCTTTTTTTCTGTTCCAGGATCCCATCCAAGATACGACATTACATTTGACTGTGATTTTTTCCTGAGGCTCTTTTCATCTGTAACAATTTCTCAGACTGTCCTTATTTTTGCTGATCTGGACAGTTTTCAGGAGGACTGTTCAGGTACAATATTGGGATTTCGCTGATATTTTTCTCATGATTACAGTAGGGCTATGTGTTTGGAGAGGAAGACCACAAAGGTGAAGTGCCATTTTCATCACATCATAATAAGGGTACATATTATCAACATGAATTAACACAATTTCTGTTGACCTTGATCTCATGGCTGAGGTAGCGTTTGCCAAGTTTCTCACACTCTGAAATTCCTCTTTTTTCCTCACTTCCTATACTGTACTCTTCAGAAGAAGGTTACTATGGCAGTCCACACTTAAGAAGTGGGGATTTATGCACAACTTCTTCGAAGGCAGAATATGTCTATACATAAATTATTTGAATTGTTTTACACATGAGAGTTTTTTATTCTCCCCATTTATTTAGATATTTAAGTCATTTACTCATATCAGTACGGACTCATAAATATTTTTATTCGGGGCCATTATGCAATTTTACTTTATGCTCAAAATGCTGGGAGTTCTTTCAGTTGCACCAACTATGCATCTTTGCCATATTCCCATAAATATGTGCGGTGGATATTCCATGATCATTTTTTATATTTTGTATATTATGGGCACCAGTACTAAATCAGCCATTTCTCCAAGGAGCCCTGGCTCCTTTTATTGGAGAATGGTATTAGAAATCAAGATTTGAGTGCTGGGGATGCTTGCTGCTACTGGAGTCTTTGCTTCAAGGCTCTTTCAGCTGAAAGAGAATGGAAATATATGCCTGTTTACTATTATGTATTTTCATTTATCTATATATATTTCTATATGTAACCATCTGCATCTATATTGAACTATGCACAAACTCATTCTGATGTTTCCATCTAGACTTCATTACCCCAGGGCTCATTTTAGCCTCCTTCTCATGCTTATCTGTAAATCATTCCAAGAGTGAAAACCTTAGCTCCCACCAAATGCCATTAATTTACACAATTTCTTCAGTCCTGTGTACATGAATAGAGTATCAATATTGTTAACCTGCACCCTTAATGGAAGAAATTTCATCAGTTAGTGTACAGTGCCTATGTCCAGTTTATTTGCCTTTGGACTAACAGACTCTAGTCCTTTCCAAAGTTACTTAGGTCAGCACTATTTTTGTCACCCCAGTCAATAAGGTTGTTGCATATATTTGTAATACAGTTAGATTTATTCTGCTTCTTTGCATATCTAGTAATTTTTTGTTGTATGCTAGACATTATAAATGCTATAATGTTGAGAATAAATTTTGTCTTAAGTTTTTTTTTGGGGGGGTCAGGTAGTTAATTTAATAATGGGTCAGCTCTATCTTTAGGATATTTATTTTTAGCTTGTTTAGGGTAGGCCCATAAAATCTCTCATGAGAATTACCTTAATCCTGAGGCATGGCCTTACAGGGTTTTAACTGAATGCCTGTGGTGTTTAAATATGTCTCCTGACTGCTTGTTTGGAATTTTTACATATCCCAGTATACTGTGCAGTTTCCACTGCTCCAAGGTAATTTTTCTCTGTCAGTCTACGGAGACTCACACTGTATCTTCACCATATATTTATTATATGATCAAAAACTTAGAGACTCCTGTATGAATTTGTGAACCTTCTTCTCTGTTCAACACCCTGTCACACAAATTTCAGCAAACCTTGCTGCCATGAAGTCTAATCTCTCTACCTTACTAACTTTTCAAGGGTTCCACAATCAACCTCAGCGCTACTTCCCAGCACTGCAATTTGGAAAGTGCCTCCAGGCAAAGTGTAGGATCATCATACTGACTTCTCTTTTCTTAGATATCATAGAATAATGCTGCTTATGTCCAACATCTGAAAAACAATTCTTTGTTTTTTTTTTTTTTTTTTTTTTCCAGGAGAGCTAGTCTAGTAATCTGGTGGCAATTACTCCATTATAGCTAGAAGCAGAAATCTCATAGTGACAGTTTGAGACAACTTTTTTGATTTCTATTTGAGAAAACTGAGTTTTAGAAAATTTAAGTATCTTGCCCAAGGTTGGAGGAGAGTTACACACCCCAGTGGGTCTACTGCCCAAGAGAGCCAGTCTAAGAATTTACTCCTGCTTCAACTAAATGTGCTTACATCAGCTTTGTAGAATCTTAAGATAAAGCACTGTGGACAAAAGTTATGCCCTTTAAAACACTTTACTGTAACCCAGTGAATTGGATATGAAGGACCAGTTAGATATGATACCATAATGACATAACATATTGTTTGAGGTTAATATGCCTATAAAGTTTTAGATGTGTGTTTACAATGAAAATAAATATTTATAGTAAGTGTATACTTAATTCAATCACTCCTGATTTCAGTATTATATCTACATGCATAATGTTATAAGCACAATTAAATAAACAGAGGAAAGAGGAACAAAATATATACTACTATAGTCTCAAGTATATCAGATTAATCCTGTTAGAGTATGAATTGCATCCATTGCCATTATTTTAGAAATCATTAAATCTTTTAGATGGGGAAGGAAATGAAAAATGAAATAGGACATAGCAAGCATTCTGAGGTTGAACAATGATATATACCATCGCATTAGATGCATATTAAAGTAGATTGCTAGACAGAGAAACTGACAAATAACAGTCAGACAGATAAATGGAATATGTGTAACAGGCATGTCAACTCCAGTTCTAGATGGAGAGATAAATGAAGTAGACCAAGCACCTGAATACAGATATTCCCTTAAGTATGGTCCTACAGATACACACCTTGATCCTGCCATATGCATCACTGCCATCTACATTACATATACATATACTGAAATATTCTGAAAGAAGTTAAAATCTTTAAAGGAAGTCAATTCATTTAATTTATTTATTGTTTTATGTCTGCTCCATGAGGAAGAGGTATAAAGGAAATAGGATAGACTTCAGGCATGAAGGAAGCTGTACCTAAGTGGATAAGAGTAAAATTTCTTCCTCACTTTGAATCTGGGGACTACATCTTTTTGGCTGTGGACATTTCAACTGGCTCTTAATACCTCAAAGTCGCTCATTGAAAAATAGGTGTTTAATCAAAGCAATAATGAGGTGTCACCTCACACCGGTCAGAATGGCCGTCATCAAAAAATCTACAAACAATAAATGCTGGGGAGGGTGTGGAGAAAAGGGAACCCTCTTGCACTGTTGGTGGGAATGTAAATTGATACAGCCACTAGGGAGAACAGTATGGAGGTTCCTTAAAAAACTAAAAGTAGAATTACCATACGACCCAGCAATCCCACTACTGGGCATATACCCTGAGAAAACCATAATTCAAAAAGAGTCATGTACCAAAATGTTCATTGCAGCTCTATTTACAATAGCCAGGACATGGAAGCAACCTAAGTGTCTATCGACAGATGAATGGATAAAGAAGATGTGGCACATATAAACAATGGAATATCACTCAGCCATAAAAAGAAACAAAATTGAACTATTTGTAGTGAGGTGGATGAACCTAGAGACTTTCATACAGAGTGAAATAAGTCAGAAAGAGAAAAACAAATACCATATGCTAACACATATATATGGAATCTAAAATAATATATATGGTTCTGATGAAACTAGAGGCAGGACAGGAATAAAGACACAGAGGTAGAGAATGGACTTGAGGACAAGGGGAGGGGGAAGGGTAAGCTGAGACGAAGTGAGAGAGTAGCATTGACATATATACACTACCAAATGTAAAACAGATAGCTAGTGGGAAGCGGCTGCACAGCACAGGGAGATCAGCTCGGTGCTTTGTGACCTCCTAGAGGGGTGGGATAGGGAGAGTGGGAGGGAGACACAAGAGGGAGGGTATTTGGCGATATACATATAGCTGATTCACTTTGTTATACAGCACAAACTAACACAACATTGTAAAGGAATTATACTCCAATAAAGATGTTAAAAAAATAAATAAAAATAGGTGTAATAGGTGCTATAAAATAAAACTTATTTTTATATAACACCTAAGATTATATAATATACCATGTAAAAAACAGTATAGGAAACACAGTAACCACTTATTAAATGCATATCTTAGCATTTCTTATGAACATATATCATCTATGAACAAATTTTTTTTTTCAAAGTTGATTCCAGTATATATCAGAATTTCCATGTTAAACCCCTATACTCCAGGAGATGACTACCCACAAGACTACAGACATTTCTGGACCTTATCTATATGAGGCAATATTTATTATTACATCTGTCTTAGTTTTAATGATGATATATGCAATCCACCTTCGGGTAAGCTATATAGTGTTTAATATTACCATTTAGAACACAGTATTTGAAAATATTTGAAAAGCAACTTACTTATATGTAATTCTGATACCAGTTACCCATCTTTTCAAGAAGGAAAACATTCCATCTTTCCTAAGATTGAATTAAAAATGACAAGGACACTCAGCCTCCAAAATGTTACTGATGCTGAAAATACCTTCTATTAACACCACATTCTCTAAACCTAGTGAAATTTGGAGAGAAGAATGAAGGAGGATATTCCCCATGTTTCCAAGTTCAAGAGGAGGGATAACATTTATTTCCTGGACTTGAATACAAGAATAGAAAAAAATAAGAAACATACCTTTCATGAATGGATTTGTCAAGGCCCCCTGTGTTTAAAATTGTAATGACCTAAAATGATAGAGCAAGTGGAGTGTACAGCTGTGGGAGCTGAGAAACAACCATGTTTGTTTGTAAAGCAAACAGCGGTGTGATAGAAAAGAAGCAAGATGCCTGATGTGATCAAAATACCAGTGTCACAGTTTCAAAAAGAGAATCTCATTTCCAGCAAAATAGAAAGCACAACTACAGACTAAGTGCAGACATTAAATTTTTATAAAGGCCAGACTAGTCCAGTATACACATGCTATAAACACTCAATAAAATCACGTTCAGTTTGACTGACTTGGACATGAAGAATGAATGTACAGTACTATATAAAATCAAAAGATTTAAAAAGATTAAAATTGAAATGACCCTCCTATAGAAAGAAAATATTCCTTTTGGGCTATTTTTTATTTCTCTTACCTAACATTTAGATGTTTACATGTTTCAAAATATTTTAATTCACACATACATACACACACACATACACACAAACTTCAAAAACTCTGATTACTTACAAAATTCCTGTGAAGTACAAAGAAAAACAAGGACTATTAATTTCTATTTTATATAATACAAAACTGAAATCCAAAGAGATAAAGGTTTGGCCAATTTTCATAAAACAGTAATCAATAAAGCATGAGTGAAAACCAGCCCCCCAAATCTTGAGTTTTTGTTTTGTTTTGTTTTCCCATCACTACAGAATAGGGAGATGTTTATAAAGAATTCACTGCCAAGTATATGAAGACAGACCCTTTCATATCCCATTATTTCATGGTCACAATACTATGCGGTTGTCAGAAAAGATAAATTTCTCCAATGAGAGACTTTACGTAAGCTGTTAGAATTTCCACAGTAACTACAAAGTCAGGTCAATAATGTCCACTGATGAATTTAGTACAAGAGATCAGTCTTCTCAGTGATCTTAGGAGGTTTGATGGAAAAAGATCCTGGGGGGAGGCGATAGCTTGCGTAGCTTAGTGCCCTTAACTCCACACTTGGCTTTATCTTACCCTCATAACTCAACTATCCTGAAATAACACAGAGATTCCTACATCATGATCTTGACTCTGCAGTTCTCATGTTTTAGCCTACTCTTAGTTTTATATTTTGTAGTAATTTTAAAGAATCTTATAGAAAGGTTATAAAATGAAGAAAACAATATGAGTATAATCATTGTTTTTTATTAAATTTTTCTTTCCTTTGGTGTAAAGTATCTCTCATTATCTACTCTGTATCTTCTCAGGTTATGCAGTATACATGTGGAGGGCACGGCTACTGAAGAGAAACTTTCCAGGTGACAAAGCCAGTTATTTTCAGGATTTATAAACTTGTAGTATATTTAAAAGTATAATTTTAGTGAAAATTCACATAATGTAATTGAGCATATGTAAGTCCATTTAGATATCTATTCAAGCTCTTTTCATGAAGGTAATTGCTTTTTGGCAGAACGTTGGCTTTTTAACATTCTTCGCATTCAGTGTGGAGCAGAAAACAGAAGGAACCAAGAGAAGAACCTGGAACATTTTTCAAGTGGCCTAAACATAAAGTTCTGAGAATCTCTGGTATTTTCTTGACTTTTACAATGACTTCACGTAAAAAGTCAGTAAATATACATTCAAGTTGCTAATAACAATTCAGAATCTGTTTTTTCCACCCCAAAGTTGAATTATTTAGGGGATTGAATAAAGCATGCAATTTCCACATGCAAATGCACGAAAAGGAAGGGGAGCGTTCAATACATGCACAACTGTAGTTGCAAAATCTCAAAACTTGCCTATGCAAGTTGTAAGGATGGCACGTTTCCTTTCTATGTGGATTTTGGCAGGCAGATAAAATAAAGGACCACTAAATAACTGTATGCACAAAGGAGATAGGCATTTCAGAGAAGAAAAGCATATTTAGAATGGAGAACAAGTTAGAAAACACAGATATATTGGAGCACATAGCTGACTGGAGTCAGCTGTATTTCTATGGAAACTTTATTTCTTTAATTTGGATAAGTTCCAAAAAGTGGAACCATTTTTTACAGTCCTTCTATGGCACAGAGTAAACAGATACAGTTTACCTAAGCACACTGAGCAGATGAAAAATTCCACAGGCTTATAAAACCAAAGTGGTCTCTTCTTCAAATATTCAGCCTCTGGTGATGGCGAATGTGTTTGTTTTCTGAGAATTGCAGGTTAAATGAATCAGACAGTTAATGGAATCTAATTTCTTCAGAGGCAGATACTTCTAGAGAGAACCTCAACCAAGATGAAAAACTTCCACCTCCAGAATCCATTAAAATAGTTTAATCTAAATTATAATCTGTCAAACTTTGTAAAAGTAGTTTTGTATAAAATCAGAAAATATTAAGCCATTCATTAATTTAGGCTGTATCCTTGAGGAAAAATTTCTTTACCTGCCTAATGTCGAGATTTGACACTGATTCCACAATGCGCTGGTGAATCAATATCATATTAACTACACTTATAAATAAGTGATCGTTTATTTACAAAGAATACTGATAGCCTGTGTAATTAATCCTTACTATCATAATGGTACAGCTATACTAATTATAGTATAACAGTGAATAAAGATGATAAGGTCTCATATAATGTCACAGCTATAATACTGGCATTAACAGCCTAGAGTTCTCTAGTCAATATATTGAAATCTTACTTCACCTTTCTGTCTAGTATAGGTTAAGAATTTAATGACCTCTTTAGGAGCTTTCCAATATTGTAATCTCTCTAAATAAGTATTCTCAAAAAATATTGTTCATACAGATTACCAAGACTTCTCAGGTGGCTTAAGATTTGCTGGTGCCTTAGTAAGAGTAAAGACCTACTTCCTTCTTATTTAAATAAGACTATTTCAGAAGTAGAATATACATTCAGAAGCTGTTTATTAGAAGGTAACAACATAAAACAACTAACTAACTGAAATGTCTAAATATTCAGTTTCACAACCAATATAGGAGGCTTTGCCAGACTAGATCTGCTTTAAGTCCTCTGCTGCCCACATGCAATAGTAAAATGTGAAGTGGAGCTTAAGAGGTGAATGTATAACTGAGTTCAGGAATATCTTGCTATCTAAATTAGTTCCAGGATATTTTTTCAAGTATGCAATTTGTGTGAAAAGACAACCCAATGATTTTCAGCATCCCTAACCCTATTCTAAACTTGGAAATAAATATCTCTCATTTCTATTTTTCTATTATAAAGCTTTGGAGGGACAATTAAGTATTAACTATTTGGCTTCTCACATTTGACTTTGAAAAGATTTGATCAAACAATTTAAAAAATGAGCTGAGGATTTAAAAAGAAAGATACACGTCTCTAGGTATGCTGGTTCATGGGAGCTCCCCAAATGTAATCTGAAACTGGTCCCCTATGCAATGGGCAGAGACACTGAAGAGAGAGGCAGAGCACTCCAGATTGACGGCTGCTAATTTTAAAAAGCAAGGGAATTTACTTATGAGGCCTATATTAGGCAGCTGCAAGATGAACAGATTTCCATACCTGCCCACCAGAATCTTAAAAATTAAGATTAACTGGGTTCAGTCACATACCCAGGAGGCCTTAACCAGGTTCAATCACATACCTAGGCCCAGACAGTCTCAACATCACACTTCCATCTCAAAGCTGTCTCCTTGGAGCAGCTTCTGCGATTGGGGAAGGCAAGTGGAACACACATTCCAGGGACAGGGGAAGGAGTGGGGAGCCTCCAATGGCCCAGTCCAGCTTGCAGGTCAACTGGCAGTCACATTTTTTGATGACCTCTTCTAAGGAGGTATAACTCTCACAGTCTGCAGTCAATGCCTATATCCCCTGAATACTATGCTAAGGTCAAACATAATAACTCTGGGAGCTAAATTGAGATGAAAGACAAAATCTAAATACAACCCAAGGTATTGCCCCAATAATTTTAGTACAAAAATACTTTACTGTACAGTGATATGAAAAGAAACAGGGGAAAAATTATATTTAGAAACGATCACTCTGTTCAGGCTGAGACAACAAAATGCCACAGACTAGGTAGTTTAAACAACAGGAATTAACCTTCTCGTAGTTCTAGAGGCAAGAAGTCCAAGATCAGGGTGCTAGCATGGTCAGTTTCTGGTGAGAGTATTCTTCCCATCTTGGGGGTGGCTGCCATCTCACTGTGTTCTCACATGAATTCTTTTTTGGGCACTCAGGGAGAGTGAAAGAGAAAGACAGAGAAGAGCAGGGAACACTCTCATATTTCTTCTTTTAAGGACACTAATCTTATCAGATCAGGAACCCACCCTTGTGACCTCATTTAACCTCACTGCCTTAAAGGCCCCAATTCTAGATATAGCCAAACTGGTGGTTAGAGCTTCAACGTATAAATTTGTGGGGCACACAAACATTCAGTCCATAACAAGAACTACATGATTTGTATTACAGGGAGCGTATGTACCTGCTGGGGAAAAGGTAAAAGTAGATGATCGTCTTCAATCATTGAACTTGTCGCTTTAAACAGCCTGCAATACCTAACTATTTATGCTGCATCTAGTCAAACTACCCCAATCTTAGCAAATAATATTCTTTATATAGCAAATTCTCATTTCAGGCTACACTGAAGATAAAGTAAGTGCAACTCACTTTATATAAATGTTAGGAAATTTCCAAATAACCTCCCATTTTAATCTAGTCTGACTTAGAGTCAGCTCATATCAATATATACTTTTATAAGATGTTTGGACCACTGATTTTTTCCCAAACATTGTGAAATGAATAACTGAGTCACTAAATTAACCCAAAATAATTTAAAATGTAAATGTAAAATTGTCTAAGAAGGAAAATGACCGAAAGTGTAAATTACTGGAAATTGCACCATGGTCTTTGTTTATTACTTTGCATAAATAAATTAAGATGGCCATAACATTTTATATTAAACAGAATGCTCTCACCTACAGCCCTGAAAGACAGTGTATGAGAACCTTATTAAGACTGATCACTTCAGGTGCAGAATCAAGATGGCGGTGTGGCAAGATGCGGAGTTCGCGTCTCCCCACAACTAGGGTGCCTGCAGGATGCTGGTGGGAGACCTTGACACCCAAGGTGACGAGAGGAACCCTCAAGCAAACTGGTAGGGTGTGGGGGGATTAAGGGGGGAGGAGAAGTGGAGGTCAGATAGGACCAGCACCCCTGAGGGGTGGCTGAGAGGGGGGAGTGTTTCCCACGCCTGGAGGGACCCTTGGGGGCTCAGATCAGAGGGGAGCAGGCTCAGTGCATCCCCTGCCCAATCAGCTGGAGAAGTCTGCACAGCTCTCAGGCTCAGTCCTATAGCCTCAGAGGCCCCCTCTGGGCCACGTGGGTCCTGGGGGCATAGGAGGGAAGCTGGAAGAGAGCAGGAGAGGCAGGCAGGAGGGGCCCTCCAGGACTGGAGCAGTGGGAGAGGAATGGAGGGCTTGGCCCTGCCCACTCGAGCCTCAGAAGCCTACTGAGCTCCCAGGCCAGGTCCCCTGCCCTGTAAAGCCCCCTCCAGGCCACATGGGTCCTGGGGACATAGGAGGGAGGTGGGGGGAGAGCAGGAGAGGCAGGCAGGAGGGGCCCTCCGGGACTGGACGAGAGGCAGAGAAGCTGAGGACGTGTGCCCTGCCCACTCGAGCCCAGGAAGTTGCTGGGCTCCCAGGTGGGGGCCCCACCCTCTGAGACCACAGGCGGGAGGCACATCTAGGCCCCTTCTGTTCAATAGAGCCTAAGGCCCACACTCCACACCCCGCAAGGGCCTTTTTCATCCCTGGGGGTCCTAAGCATAGGACCTGCCCACCACCTAAACCCCGCCCCTGCTTAGGCCCCACCTCCACAGCCAAGGCCTTTTCCACCTTTTTTTTTCTTCTCCTCTCTTTTACTATTGTGGTTCTGTTTTACCTTCTGGTTGTTGTTTCGTCTATATTTTTATTTTAATATTCTTTCTAACATACCTGTTAGTTTCCTAGTCTAATTTTATTTTTTTACTTTGTTATTGTTCTCCCCTCGCTTTTTTTTGCCACTCCGCGCAGCTTGCAGAATCTTCATTCATGAGCCTGGGGTCGGTCCGAAGCTCCTGCACTGGGAGGTCCAAGTCTGAATCACTGGACTAACAGAGAACCTCAGACCCCAGGGAATATTCATCTGAGTGAGGTCTCCTGGAGGTCCTCATCTCAGCACCAAGACCCAGCTCTACCCAACAGCCTACAAACTCCAGTGTTGGAAGCCTCAGGCCAAACAACCTGAGGAAACACAATCCCACTCATCAGAAAAAAAATAAGATGGCAAAAAAAAGTCACAGATGAAGGAGCAAGGTAAAAAACTACAAAACCAAATAAATGAAGAGGAAATAGGCAATATACCTAAAAAAGAATTCACAGAAATGGTGGTAAAGATGATCCAGAATCTCAGAAATAGAATGGAGGCATGGATTGAGAAAATACAAGAAATAATAAAGATCTAGAAGAACTAAAGAACAAACAAACAGAGATGAACAACACAATAAGTGAAATGAAAAATCCACTACAAGGCATCAATAACAGAATAACTTAGGCAAAAGAATGAATAAGTGAGCTGGAAGACACAATGGTGGAAATAACTGCTGAGGAGAAGAATAAGGAGAAAAGAACAAAAAGAATTAAAGACAATCTCAGAGACCTCTGGGACAACACTAAACACAACAACATTCAAATTATAGGGGTTCCAGAAGAGGAAGAGAAAAAGAAAGGGTCTGAGAAAATAGTTGAAGAGATTATAGAGGAAAACTTCCTTAACATGGGAAAGAAAATAGTCACCCAAGTCCAGGAATCACAGGGAGTCCCATACAGAATACACCCGAGGAGAAACACTCCAAGACACATATTAATCAAACTAACAAAAATTAAATTCAAAGAAAAAATGTTAAAAGCAGCAAGGGAAAAACAACAAATAACATACAAAGGAAACTCCTCAGCTGACTTTTCAGCAGAAACTCTGCAGGCCAGAAGGGAGTGGAAGGATATACTTAAAGTGATGAAAGAGAAAAACCTACAACCAAGATACTCTAGCCAGCAAGGATCTCATTCAGATTTGATGGAGAAATCAAAAGCTTTTCAGACAAGCAAAATGCTAAGAGAATTCAGCAGCATCAAACCAGCTTAACAACAAATGCTAAAGAAACCTTTAGGCAGGAAACACAAGAGAAGAAAAAGGACTCACAAAAACAACCCAAAACAATTAAGGAAATGGTAATAGGAACATACATATTGATAATAACCTTGAATGTAAATGGATTAAATGCCCCAACCAAAAGACACAGACTGGCAGAATGGATACAAAAATAAGACCCATATATATGCTGTCTAAAAGAGACCCACTTCAGACCTAGGGACACATACAGACTGAAAGTGAAGGGATGGAAAAG
Organism: Phocoena phocoena; assembly: GCF_963924675.1. Lineage (NCBI taxonomy): Eukaryota > Metazoa > Chordata > Mammalia > Artiodactyla > Phocoenidae > Phocoena > Phocoena phocoena. Next base: position 24,846,494 of record NC_089221.1, read on the forward strand.
ATATTCCATGCAAATGGAAATCAAAAGAAAGCTGGAGTAGCAATACTCGTATCAGACAAAATAGACTTTAAAATAAAGACTGTTAAAGGAGACAAGGAAGCACACTACATAATGATCAAGGGATCAATCCAAGAAGAAGATATAAACAATTATAAATGTTTATGCACCCACATAGGAGCACCTCAATACATAAAGCAAATGCTAACAACAATGAAAGGGGAAATCAACACTAACACAATAATAGTAGGGGACTTTCACACCTCACTTACACCAATGGACAGATCAACCAAAAAGAAAATAAATAAGGAAACACAAGCTTTAAATGACACAATAGACCAGATAGATTTAATGGATAATTATAGATCATTCCATCCAAAAGGGGTAGAATACACTTTCTTTTCAAGTGCACACAGAACATTCTCCAGGACAGATCACATCTTGGATCACAAATCAAGCCTCAGAAAATTTAAGAAAATTGAAATCGTATCAAGCATCTTTTCTGACCACAACACTATGAGATTGGAAAACAATTACAGGAAAAACACTGTGAAAAACACAAATAGATGGAGGCTAAACAGTGTGCTACTAAATAACTAAAAGATCACTGAAGAAATCAAAGAATAAATAAAAACATACATAGAAACAAATGACAATGAAAACACGACGACCCAAACCTACGGGACGCTGCAAAAGCAGCTCTATGAGGGAAGTTTATAGCAATTCAATCTCACCTCAAGAAGCAAGAAAAACCTCAAATAAACAATCTAACCCTATACCTAAAGCAATGAGGGAAAGAAAAACAAAGAAAACCCAAAGTCAGTAGAAGGAAAAAAAAATCATAACGATTAGAGCAGACGTAAATGAAACAGAAATGAAGAAAACAATTGCAAAGATCAATAAACCTAAAAGCCGGCTCTTTGAGAAGATAAACAAAATTAATAAACCCTTAGCCAGACTCATCAAGAAAAAAAGGGAGAGGATGCAAATCAGTAAAATTAGAAATGAAAAAGGAGAGATCACAACTGATACCACAGAAATACAAAGGATTATATGAGACTACTACAAACAACTATATGCCAATAAAATGGACAACCACGAAGAAATGGACAAATTCTTGGAAAGGTACAATTTTCCAAGACAGAGCCAGGAAGAATTAGAAAATATAAACAGACCTATCACAAGTAAAGAAATTGAAACTGTAATTAAAAATCGTCCAACAAACAAAAGTCCAGGACCAGATGGCTTCACAAGCGAATTCTATCAAACATTTAGAGAAGAGCTAACACCATCCTTCTCAAACTCTTCCAAAAAATTGAACAGGAAAGAACACTCCCAAATTTGTTCTGTGAAGCCACCATCACCCTGATACCAAAACCAGAAAAAGGTATCACAACAAAAGAAAATTATAGAGCAATATCACTGAAGAACATAGATGTAAACATCCTGAACAAAATACTAGCAAACAGACTCCAACAACATATTAAAAGGATCATACACCATGATCAAGTGGGATTTATCCCAGGGATACAAGGATTCTTCAATATATGCAAATCAATCAATGTGATCCACCATATTAACAAATTAAGGAATAAAAACCGTATGATCATCTCAATAGATACAGAAAAAGCTTTTGACAAAATTCAGCACCAATTTATGATAAAAACTCTCCAGAAACTGGGCACAGCGGGAACCCACCTCAACATAATAAAGGCCAAGTATGACAAACCCACAGCAAACATCATACTCAATGGTGAAAAACTGAAATCATTTCCACTAAGATCAGGAACAAGATAAGGATGTCCACTCTCACCACTATTATTTAACATAGTTTTGGAAATCCTAGCCATGGCAATCAGAGAAGAACAAGAAATAAAAAGAATACAAATTGGAAAAGAAGAAGTAAAACTGTCACTGTTGGCAGGTGACATGACACCATACATAGAATATCCTAAACATGCCAGCAGAAAACTCCTAGAACTAATCAACAAATTTGATAAGGTTGCAGGACACAAAATTAATGCACAGAAATCTCTGGCATTCCTATATACTAACAACGAAAAATCAGAAAGACAAATTAAGGAAACACTCCCATTTACCACTGCAACAAAAAGAATAAAATACCGGGCTTCCCCGGTGGCACAGTGGTTGAGAGTCTGCCTGCCAATGCAGGGGACACGGGTTCGTGCCCCGGTCCGGGAAGATACCACATGCCGCAGAGCGGCTAGGCCCGTGAGCCATGGCCACTGAGCCTGCGCATCCGGAGCCTGTGCTCCGTAATGGGAGAGGCCACAACACTGAGAGGCCCACGTACCACAAAAAAAAAAAAAAAAGAATAAAATACCTAGCAGTAAACCTACCTCAGGAGGCAAAAACTTGTACTCTGAAAACTATAAAACACTGATGAAACAAAGATGACATAAACAGATGGAGAAATATACCATGCTCTTGGATTGGAAGAATCAATATTTTGAAAATGACTACTACCCAAAGCAATCTACAGATTCAATGCAATCCCTATAAAATTACCAATGGCATTCTTCACAGAATTAGAACAAAAAATTTTACAATTCATATGGAAACACAAAAGATCCCAAATAGACAAAGCAATCTTGAGAAAGAAAAATAGAGCTGGAGGAATCAGGCTCCCCAACTTCAAACTATACTACAGAGCTACAGTAATCAAGACAGTATGCTACTGGCACAAAAAGAGAAATATAGATCAATGGTACAGGATAGAAAGCCCAGAGATAAACGCATACTCATATGGCCACTAATTTACAACAAAAGAGGCAAGAATATACAATGGAGAAAAGACGGCCTCTTCAATGAGTGGTGCTGGGAAAACTGGACAGCTACATGTAAAAGAATGAAATTAGAATACTTCCTAACAGCATACACAAAAATAAACTCAAAATGGATTAAAGACCTAAATGTTAAGACCAGACACTATAAAACTCTTAGAGGAAAACATAGGAAAAACACTCTGACATAAACCACAGCAAGATCTTTCTTGACCCACCTCCTAGAGTAATGAAAATAAAAACAAAAATAAACAAATGGGACCTAATAAAACTTAAAAGCTTTTGCACAGCAAAGGAAACCATAAACAAGATGAAAAGACAACCCTCAGAATGGGAGAAAATATTTGCAAATGAAACAACAGACAAAGGATTAATGTCCAAAATATACAAGAAGCTCATGGAGCTCAATATCAAAATAACAAACAATCCAATTAAAAAATGGGCAGAAGACCTAAATATACATTTCACCAAAGAAGACATACAGATGGCGAAGAAGCACATGAAAGGATGCTCAACATCACTAATTATTAGAGAAATGCAAATCAAAACTACAATGAGGTATCACCTCACACCAGTCACAGTGGCCATCTTCAAAAAAGCTACAAACCATAAATGCTGGAAGGGGTGTAGTGAAAAGGGAAACCTAGTTCACTGTTGGTAGGAATGTAAATTGATATGACCACTATGGAGAACAGTATGGAGGTTCCTTAAGAAACTAAAAATAGAACTACTATACCATACAACCCAGCAATCCCACGACTGGGCATATACCCTGAGAAAACCATAATTCAAAAATAGACATGTAGCACAATATTCATTGCAGCACTATTTACAATAGCCAGGACATGGAAGCAACCTAAGTGTCCATCGACAGATGAATGGATAAAGAAGATGTGGCACATATATACAATGGAATATTAGCCATAAAAAGAAACGAAATTGAGTTATTTCTGCTGAGGTGGATGGACCTAGAGTCTGTCACACAGAGTGAAGTAAATCATAAAGAGAAAAGCAAATACTGTATGCTAACACATATATGTGGAATCTAAAAAAAAAAAATGGTACTGATGAACCTAGTGGCAGGGCAGGAATAAAGATGTAGACATAGAGAATGGATTTGAGGACATGGGGAGGAGGGGAAAGCTGGGGTGAAGTGAGAGTAGCATCGACACATATACACTACCAAATATAAAATAGCTAGTGGGAAGCAGCAGCATAGCACAGGGAGTTCAGCTCGGTGCTTTGCAACAACCTAGAGGGGTGGGTTAGGGAAGGTGGGAGGGAGGCTCAAGAGGGAGGGGATATGGGGATGTATGTGTGCATGTGGCTGATTCACTCTGTTGTGTGACAGAGGCTAGTGCGGTATTGTGCAATTATACTCCAATAACAATCTATTTAAAAAAATCAGCTGACACACACACACACACACACACAAATGAGTGATCACTTCAAGATAGTACACATAGATGCTCTCTACTGGTGATATAATAATGGAGATCTCAAACTGGAATTCAATAACATTTTTTGAGATCTTCAAATTAACTGTAAACTCTTTAAAATAAACATATGATGCATTATATATATAAACATGTACGTATATAATATATATGTCATATATATTGATGAGAGTATTAATAAATATGAGTGTACACTCTATAAATGGGATGAATGTGGATGTTACAGTAAGATGTGCAGTGTTTGAATATAGGTACTTTCCCTCTCTATATATGAGGTAAAAAAGAGGATAACCATAGTAGCTACTTCATAAAACTATTGTGATAAATAAATGGGATAATACATTTAAAATAATAAGAACAATGCTTAGCCTATAGGAGATCCTAGATCAATGTTATACATCACGATCATCATTCCCGCCACCACATCCATCATCATCATCACCATCTTCACCACCAAGTACAACAGGTGATTTCCGTCTCTATATTTGCCTTTGGATACCAAGTAGTCCCACTGGACATATCAGAGCCTGATAAGAAAAGAACAAAGGCAAACTTAATAGGCAAATAACCCTTTCCTGGCATGTGGAGGCCAAATGGTATCATGCTCCATTGCACTGATTTCACAGTGATTCAAAGAGAAGACTGTTAGGACAATGTTGAGTCATCTCTCGGCACATGGTAGTACTGACGAGTCATTCCCATTCTCCCATTATCGGGTTAGAAACAGTAAGAATAGAAATTTATTTCTAGCCTTTGGTCTATGTGTATTTCTACATTATTAACATTAAAACAGTAACATTTAACCCTGAAATCAATGAGAAATGTTTCACTTTAAAGGGTGAACTATCTACCACATAAGTATAGGAAATATTTCAACAATAGAAGGAAGATCACTTGTCTGTCTGTCCTCAAAACTGACAGGTTGATAAAAGCATTGGACTGTCAATGGATTTTAAATTCTCTAAGCCATAAATTTTTTCTGGCAAAGTGAATGAGTTTATCTTAGAAGCCTCACGAGGCTCTAACAGTTGGTGATTCAATACATTACACAGAAATTATATCATCTTAATGTAAGCCATAAATATACATACTGCTTTTTGATCAATGTGGATATCAACAATGTTTAGTGAAATGAACATCAAAATAAAAATTAGAAAGAACAAAACTGTGCAAGCAGTAAGGGCAATCTCAAAGACATATCAGTCTACAATTTAAGGAGCTTACTATCATGGACTTAGGTAAACTGTGTTTTTTTCTAATTCCATAATAATAAAAGATGACATACCTAAGCTACTGTGATTCTGAATCCTATCCATGACCAGAAAAGCTACACATAAGCGTATGTAATGTATATCCATCTCCCTTAAGAGACTTCAGATACTAGGCTAATTAAAGTAAACATTATTCTATTCTTACTTTATAAATGCTTAATGTACTATTGAATCTTAATAAATATTTAATAATATTAGGAACCAACAGAGTGACAAAGTCATTTTCCCTTTATAGATACAGTGTTTTAACTGAAGTAAAGGAACTTTATAAAGTCCAAATGTTCTATAACTAGAGTATTCAGAACCCATAATTGTTAGGAGACCTCCATAGCGGTATCTATATTAGCATTTAAATGGAGCAATATTTTTTGAAACCAGTACCTCTGTTGAAATAATATCGTAGATTAACAGAAAACAATCTGTTGAGCTATGATGTGACATTTTTCAATAAAATACATAAACTGCTTCAAAAAATTGCCCAGAATAGATTTAATCCATTTCTGTTATTTAATTTTAGTTCCAACTAAACTTTCTATTTCTCACTCCAGGAAAATTCCTTCAAAGCTATTCTTGGTTAGAACTAATAAAACTGACATGTATATGTGCTTCTATGTAAGACTGCATATATATGTAGCTATAAAAAAAATCTGTGCAGTCTTTAAAGTTTGTATTATGAGGAAGAAGAACTGAAGCCAAATTAGATTTGCTTTTGACAGTGAGTTTCAAGCTTTCTATGGAAAAATAAAATGATTTTTTCTTTGTTTTTGTTTTGTATTTTTTTTTGAATGAATTTTATCCAAAACACCCCCTTCTTTTAAAATCTCTTCCCTAGCTCTTCTAGTTAGCTGGGATTACATAAAGTGAATTTGAGGTATAAGTCATGGTTTGGGTTGCTTTTTGCATACCATGTGTACTGTGAAGTAGAAAAAGTTCCTTCATGGACCGAGCAAGGAAAGGAGAAGGAACACGTGTGTGAAAAAGAAAATGTGTCATCTTCCTTGGTCCCGCACCCTTGTATCTTCTTAATGGACTCTCCTCCTTTTCCCAATGTATGTTTTGATTTCTTGAAACTTAAGGTTTTTGAATGACAAATTTTATAATACAAAAATTTCTAGAGACTAAATAAATATGTAGGAAAATGGATAAGGCTAATTATTGAATTTCTTTCTTTCAACTAAAACTATAAACTCTCCTAAGTAGAAAGTATATAAATATCTTGAGATATTTTTTTGAAGAAGTATAGTAATTTCAAGAACATACTATCCAAATGGTGGGTTAAGACAATTGATTTGTCTCATGCTATTACCAGAGTTTATAAATATTTGTTCACACTGAGATTTATTCAGAATTGGTTGAGGTTGCCGGATGGACATTAGATGAAAAATTTAAGCTATGCTCAGATGGACTGAATATAAATAAAGAAGTAGGTTTAATTTTCAGATTATCTTTGATATCACTTAGCTATCTAAATATCATTTAGAAGTTTGTTATTTTTTTAATTCAATGTTTTGGAAAATGCAAAAGTGTTTCAATTCAAAGCACTGTAGAGAATTTTAGCACGGGATTAAGATCTGCTGTGATTCTATGTTCAGAATATCAGGACAAAGCATAATTTCAACATTGCATTCTCCAAGATATAACCTCCAATCAGGTATAAAAATGACTTCTTGTTGTCACTGCTGTTTTTAAAGCACTTAATCCTGATGCTTACTCCCTACTTCAAAGATGGGACACCTGCTCAATTCAGAAAAGCCTGTGCTAGACAATGCATATGACTGAATGACATCAAGTAATGACCCCGATCTGTTTTCTAGGGATAAATTATTGTTGGTTCAGTAGATTACACTCATTCATTTTTACCCTTCAACACAGAAGAGCATGTATTTTATAGGGCATCACAGTTACTTAAATGCCTTAGGAAATGTCTCTATACATAACCACGTGATCAATACGAACAAACTTAAAAATAATGATTTCATCTCTTTTTGTTGTTGTTAGTATTGTGCCTATATCTTTGCACATGTTAAAGTGATGAAACAAGAAGTCGTTAGACTGAGGTGGCACTAATGCCTTGGTGGCCTATATAAGCAAATCAAAACCTACGCCAGAGTCAATTCCATAAAGGCATTCATATCTCAGAAAAAAAAATTTAAGAACCACCAATCACAAACAGCAAACTAGGCTTTCCCAAATAAGGCAATGACTTAAGCTACAGCCAATCAACATCCTTGCTGTGCTTCTGGGTCTGCCCTGCCCTATGAAAGCATTTCCCCTAACTCCAGTCGACAGAGCACTGCTAGTCACTTTTGATTTGGCCACTGCAGGATTAAAATCTATCTAATCAAGTAAACTCTTGAAAATTCTAATCTAGCTCAGTTTATCTTTTAACATAAAGAAAGATTATAAGAGAGGAAATGGTTTGGACCAAATTGTAGATACGCTTTTAACAGCCAATGCATTCAACACTGGGTGAAAAACACACATGTGGAGTAGAAAAAGCATATTTATCTGACCCAAAAGACTAAACTAACATTTTATCAGATATAATTCTAGATCATTTGAACGTTGGCTAATAGCATTCAGGTAAGAAACCTGTCTAACCAAGTTCTGCTATTTTCTAGATAAGGGCAGGTAAATTCCAAATTCTAAAATCCCCTTTGCCACTGTAGTCAGAGAAGATACTGATGATGTTACACAAAAAGCATCCTGTTTTTTTTCTTGTTACTGTCTAAGGCAGGATTAAGAACCTAAGTTTAGGTTTAAGCCCCAGTTTAGATTCAATCATGAATTTATTACTCCAGCAATAAAGAGTTAACATTAAAGATATTACTCTCATTTTGATGAAGAAAGCATAGTATAGATGGAACAATATGTTGATTTCAGATTAAAAAAAGAGCAGAACTGTAGAGTCCTGGGTGAAGAAACATAAGTGATTCTGGTGTGGCAGATAGAATTTTATTTTCCTCAAACCAATTCATTTTTCCACTCATCACACAAGAAGAATATATTACCAGTTACCTCTTGCTGCTAAGTGTAACTTTGTTCTGGACACAGGAATATGACATTTTAAGCCTGGTTTTTGAAATGTCCTCTATTCTCTTGCATAATTATTGGCCTCAGTACTCAGGGGTGAATTCAAAGAGTTACAATAGACAAAGCCATACAGTGGAAGAAGTCTGGATACTTGTATCATCATACAGATTCTGTGGATTTCAAGAATCAGATGAGCCGAAACTCTGCATGCCTTTCATTCTTTCTGGAGATTCTGGATTTGATCTGTGGAGACTGAATGATGAAATTCTGTGTTGTCACTCTTAGAGCAAAAGTGAGGGCATTCTATGTATAAAAAGAAAGATGAAATGTAACATTTGGAAAAAGGGATGGAGGAGACGCCTCAGAGAGTCACTTGACCTTCATTAAACTATGAAATTAGAAACTGTTTTAAGACACTGAGATTTGGGGTTTTTTTATTAGAGAAATTATGAATTGTCCCTCTTAACACACACAAAAATACTGATGGCAGTATTTTAAAAATGGTGTTTAGAGCAAAATAACCCTTTTGAAAAATATGACTAAAAAACATATAATTATTGTAAACTTTGAATATTTAGAGACTTAGAATTCTCTGTGCATAGTAATATGGATACTAATTAAAGGGTATGGTCAGCCAAGAACATGATAATGTGGACATGAATAGTGTGAATTAGGCACAAAAGGATCAGTAATAGAAGAGAAATTCAAAACAAAAGAGAACAGAGTTAGTGCAGGGTTTTAAAATGTCATAGTTAGGAGGAAATTAAAAATTAGTATTTGAACCCCCATAGCCTATCATTTAGATTTTTGTGCATATGGGATTGATTTACTAATAAAATATTCATCTAGGTCCTACCATCTTAGATTAAATTTTTTTGTCTTAATTTATAGAAAATTTATATCCATTGTATTTCATTGTATGACTCCCATTGATTTCTCCCTTAACATTTTCATTAACCTCCTTATTAAGAAGCATTCCTAATATTATTAATTGTTATTTGGTAGACCACATCTGACATGTACAGTAGGGATAATATTGACAAATTGGGCAAACAAGTTGAAAACAACACTGTGCCTGGTCTAACCTAAGAAAGATTGCTGTTCACTGTGCATTACACTCTAGGAAGTTTAAAGATTATTAAGGGAAATAATATGTCTTTAGTGTAGAATCATTATCATAATTCCATCTGTTATCATTATTTTAAAAAGTGTTATGGGAATAACGCTTGATCAGGTACTCCTTAGAATTAAGTATATCCCAGATATAAATCATTTTCTTATAGGTACATTTCTCAATTACTTGCTTTGTATTGTTTCTTTCAGTGAAACACCAAAAATGTCTTAGCAATCTTAAAATGAATAGTTTGTTCCTATATAATATACTCATCAACAGGAAGTAAAATACAGATGCAAATAAAATCTTATACTCCTTCTACTCTTTTTTTCTAGCAGCATCAGTGGTTCTGATAATGATCCGCTCTATTTTTCTTCATGATAATAACAATCTTTGACATTGTCTCATCCACAAACTCACATTATTATCCAGGCTGCATGCTGTAAATATGTTATCAAGCCTTCCTTTGGAGCATCTGGAACACCCTGGTTTTATTGTCTAAGAAAATACACAAAAGCAGAACATACAAAGCTACACACAATATTGGAACTGAGGTCAGTATCACTGGGCTAATATGTCAGTGGAAAGTGGGAAGCTAATTTAGGGTTCTGTTCCTTCCATCTCTATAGACAAGCCATTCCTTAGAGCTGTGAATCTTTGCTTTGTTTCCATATGTTTGTGGTGGGAATAGAGTAGGGGTAGTTCATTGTAATTATCTCTAGAGGACAAGGAAAACAGAAAATTAAGCTAAATATTAAAGTAATTAGGGACAAAATCATTGCTTTCAATTCTGAGATCATTCTTTCTATGTAATTTGAACAGTTTATAGACAAAATTGCCTAACTGAAAATGCAGCTTTGGATATTCTGATTCCTCATTTGATTCACAGTGACCAAATTTTCATTGTTTGGAGCCAGGGAATTCGTGTCCACCACAATTTGTGAGGTGTAAAACTGAGGCATGCTTTTAATTTGCATTCTTATATTTGCTCAAGCAATGCAACATCCTCCAAAGATGTTATTATTCATTCCTTATCATTCTGTCTTTTATGCATGGGAGTCAAATGCTCAATGGAGGAAAAACTTCCATGAAGTCAAAGTCTTTACCAATTATTTCATTATCATTTTGGTTTTAATAATGGTTTTACTGGAAGACAATTCTGGACTTCTCAAGAAACAGAATTTTTAAAAATTTTAAACTTGGAATATAATAGCATAATTTTATTGCAAGATTTGTTTTTTCAACTGGCCTAAGGGTTAGAGGAAAATAGATAAATGAGTTTCTGACTGTTGGTGATTTAATGTACCATCTGTTTGAAGGAAAAATATTCACAGTATTTTAAAGCCTTCTTTGAAAATTCTATTTAATGCTAGTACACAAATATCTGTCTATCTAATTCACAGAAAGTAACTTCTATGAGGGTAGGAACAGGGTTTTTGTGGCTCACTGTCAATTTCCAATAAGGAAATTAATGGCACAAAATAGACTCCTGATAAATAAATGCTATTTAAATTTTAACTAGTTGGATGGACAAAATGAAAGAGCAATGGGCTCAGATTTTTATAAATTCAGAACCTTTCACAAACTTGTCATATAAAACAGACCTTCTTCGGCCATCAATTTCCTTACTTATAAATGAGGGATTCTACTGTTCAGTTTCTATGACAGCTTTTGCTCCAAAGAAGTTCATTCTAGCTTCATCCCAAGATTCCCACTTTCAACAACGTGTGGCTGACAAAGATATGAGTCCCCAGGCCTCATTCACAGCCGCCACCTCCCACATTGTTAGAGATAGTCTTCCTCGCCTTCTCTTGCTCTCATCCCTGTCCGTGACCTTAGGTGTTTGGTATCAACATAGAGTGTTTAACAGGCTCATCTCTCCACCACAGAAGCCATAGAGGAAGCTGGACTGATGATTTTCTCTCTCCCTGGATCCTTAAGGGAGTTATTAAAATAGCACTTGTGTTGAAAAGGGAAACTTTTTTTCAAATTAGGCAGACTAAGCAAATAGAACAGAAGTGAAACAGGGTACTTTAGGGATATGAGCCAAAAACTTACGTAGGCTTCCTGAAAATAAAGTGCATTTTCTGCCTCAAGATAAGAAGCATATTCTTCCAAATAACCTGGAGTTTACTGATCCATAGTTCAGGCCCAGGTTAAATTTTTTTTCCATGGAAAGCGTTTACATAAACTACCCTTATAACAACCTAATGTCACGTTCCTTATGCCATTACACTTAAATGAACTATTTAGTTAGTAACACATAACTCATGCTAAGGTGGTTAATTTTACTACATTGTACATGATGCAAGCATGGAAATTATGTTAAAAAAAGAATATTATTTTATTCTCATTTGGTTGATAATTACACATAGGATGATACCCAAAAAAGTAAGAGTGCACACTCTCTGAAATTAAATTCTTACAATATTTAAACATTGATTTTTTTCTTTATATGCATTATAACAGCTGATTTCTAAAATCTGACAAATAAAATGAAAATTTACCATGGATGAACCCCTGTCCTAGTCTCCCTTTGCTGATGCTTCTTTAATTTCTTGATGACTTGATATTTTCGTCACAAAACATAATAGATTCATTTAGGAAAAATAGAATTATGGGGTCAAGATGATGTGCATTTCATCCAAGTTGAAAACTGAAAAACGTATCTTTCTCTGATTCTCACCTGATAATCATTAAACTGATTAAATAAACAACAACAACAAAACTTCCCTTTTAAAAACTCTTTTATTTTAAAAATTCTAATATTAAATTTAGCTCTTCAAGACCTTTCAAAATTTCTTGGACCCTCCCAAATTTTATTTGGCTTATTAGGGATATTTTGGCTTTATCCCTTTAGACTTCTCTTTTCCACTTCCTGTGTGCTTTTTTTAAAAATTTTTATTGGAGTATAGTTGATTTACAATGTTGTGTTAGTTCCTGATGTACAAGCAAAGTGAATAAGTTATACATATACATATATCCACTCTTTTTCAGATTCTTTTCCCATATAGGTCATTACAGAGTATTGAGTAGAGTTCTCTGTGCTATAAAGTAGGTTCTTATTAGTTATCCATTTTATATATAGTAGTGTGTACATGTCAACCCCAATCTCCCAATTTATCCCTCCCCCCATTTTCCCTCTGGTAACCATAAGTTTGTTTTCTACGTCTGTGACTCTATTTCTGTTTTGTAAATAAGTTCACTTGTATTCTTTTTTTTTTTTTTTAGATTCCACATATAAGTTGAATGTAATTTGTCTTTCTCTGCCTGACTTACTTCACTCAGTATGACATCTCTAAGTCCATCCATATTGTTGCAAATGGCATTATTTCCCTTTAGACTGTTAATAACAATGTCAGGTAAGGTTGCAACTCTGCATTAGGAGACTAGAATCATAAGTTATAATCCCAACTCTACCAAATGATATTTGTCTTACTACATGTTTTCATCTTTTCATTATAAAATTATGGGTTGCAACTACATCTCTAAGGCCTTCTTCAATCTCCAATTAACAAAAAGAAAGCAAATTACATTTTGTGGATTTTTTAAGCTTCAGATCCTTTGCTAGGACAGGGGAAACCTAGGACAAAGATGAAACAATCTTTTTTCCCCAAATGGCCTTTGGAATCAATTGGGAAGGATATAGTTGAGTGTGGACTGAACATGGGAGTAGTCAACCACCTCCAGATAACAACCAACTTCAGAGAGCAACCTTGAAGAAGAGACACACCTCACAGGAGTCGGTTTGTTTTTTTTTTTAATTTATTTTTTTTTTTTGCGGTACGTGGGCCTCTCATTGTTGTGGCCTCTCCCGTTGCGGAGCATTGGCTCCGGACGCGCAGGCTCAGCGGCCATGGCTCACGGGCCCAGCCGCTTTGCGCGCAGCATGTGCGATCTTCCCGGACCGGGGCACGAACCCATGTCCCCTGCATCGGCAGGCAGACTCTCAACCGCTGCGCCCCCAGCGAAGACCCAGGAGTCGTTTTATACTCTCCTATTCTTCAATTGCTCCTCTTTTTACTGAGATGACTCTTCCTCATCCATTATACTCTAGCAATCTCTTTCCCATCTTCCCCACCACAATTACCTGAACACACTAAGCTTATTCCTGCCTCCAGGCCTTTTTATTTTCTCTTCCTTCTAACTGGCTTGCTCTTCTACTGGCTCCTTTTAAAAGGAGGTATTTACTTTTTAATCAAAGTCTTATATATATACATATCTATCTCTATATATATGCACACACACACATACACACACACACCTAATTTATAACTTGAAATGTATTTAAATGATTATAATAAAGAAGACAAAGACCTGCCTTCAGAGGCAATTCACTTCAACTTTGTAAGTTTCTTCTGGTTTATATCTATGTGTAACAACAAAGAAATCTGAGTTAAGGAAATTTTCCATTTTATGAAAATCTACAAGAGAATGTATGAGAGAAATAGACAGGATCCAGCAAGAGACTTGGCTCTTACAAGTGCCAAGTGTATGTCTAGTTACTCAGAAAAATATGTGGTCACCAAGTCCAGATTGAGGACTCTTAGATACGTAACATGGAGCCTAAGAACCTTTTCACCTGGGTGATTTTAATTAGCAATAAAACCACACAAAGCACCTATTTTTTTACCTAGACAATTAACTGAATCATTCTTTAAGTAAGTTCTAGTAAATGAAGCTATAATAATTTACCTTTTATGAAAATGGAAAAACAAACTTACAAAGTTAATATCATACCCTAAAACTGACTCAATAATGTACTTCAATGATTGTTTTCTAAACACCAGGAAATAGACTATCCCAGGGAACTTCAAATTATTAGTCTAATTTTAAACTGTATCTACTAAAAATAATTTATAGAAAAAAATCACAAAGATCTCTCTCCTTTTCTAAAGCAACAGTACTATGTTTTGCATTATTCATTTTCCCATTTTTTGTTTTATTATTTATAGGTATTTCACAAATATATAGTGTATTTTATTAGTCTATCACTTTCCATAACAATTTTTGTCTAGCCAAGTAGACTGTAAATTCTTTGTGATTATGGAAAAGTTCAATTTTCTTTCCCCACAGAGTAACTTGCTTAGATTTTGTATCACAATAGGTATTTTTATTTATAGAAGAAAAAGAGGTCATAAAGGAAAATACACTTGGTTATTTTGAGTAGTTTACTCAAACCAAGTTTTTCATAATCACTGAAATATATTAAAACGCTAACAATTTGTACCATTAATCATTCCATTCATAATAACAGTAAAAGCACTCATTTTCCCCTAGAGAAGAACTCTTCCTTCTTCAACAGATATAAGTGAACATCTAACTGGAACTGTACTTGAAAAAGCCACACCATTCCGCTATCAGCAAATACACAATCTGATTAGTTCTGACACCAAGACCTTTCTAGTATCTAAAATATGATGTCTCATGCAAGTTACTGTTTAACAATCACACAGAAGGTTAAGTAGCAAAAAGATGACTAGTGTTTTTGGATACCAGCAGTATATCATCAGCAGTATTTCTGACAAATAAAAGTCATTAGTTTGCCAACATTTTTAATGAAATCATGATTAATAAATGCATCTCAAAGGTCTACATCAAAGTCAAGGCATTTGGGTGATAAATGTAAACGTGCAGAATTTGCTTTGCCAAAAGCTGTGTGTTTCACTTACACAGCTCCACTGATTGATATGTCCATTACTCTAATACATAATTTATCACATCAAGGGGGACAATTCATTATGTGCATAGTATAACCAGGGAGTTCTAAACACCAAAACCTTTAGGAGACTTAACAGGTTGCCTAGGTACTCAAATTATTTTTTCATTATAAAGTGGAGACTTGAAAAAAAATTAACAAAAATAGCATTTACCAAAACAAGACAAAACCTCAAATGTTATAGTTTTAATTTACTTGAGAGCATTTGACACATTCTTTCCCCAGGTAACATTTCTATTGCCCTCTCTGTTTTCATTCCTTATGAGATGTCTATCTGTTGTTAAACTTAAATCACGAAGAAATGGGATGATGTCCCAATCCCTGTCAAATAAAAATTCTGTGGCTGTATTGCTTAAACTAGAAATAGCAGTATGTACCATTCTACTTCAAAGCTCATTGAATTAAATTATAGATTATGGCATTCCTCTCTCTATTTAAAACATGAGACGTGGAATAGTATATCACGTTGGGTTTCCAATCATTCATTCTTTGATGCAGTCATCTGCAAAACTCAAATCTACTGCCATATTTTGATGTAATCTAGAACTCAAAAAATGAATTTAACAGAGCCTATGCATATCTTATTAGGAAAAATACATGCTTTTGTTGAAGATAAAAACTGTGGTGATAGATGGGATATTCCTCTGAGTTTTTGATGTGTACTTGATTTTTAGAAAGCTAAGAATTTGAA
Source organism: Phocoena phocoena (assembly GCF_963924675.1). Classification (NCBI taxonomy): domain Eukaryota; kingdom Metazoa; phylum Chordata; class Mammalia; order Artiodactyla; family Phocoenidae; genus Phocoena; species Phocoena phocoena. The sequence continues at coordinate 24,862,580 of NC_089221.1, forward strand.
TATAACCTTCAGATAAACACAGAAGGCAGTATTACAGAAATGCCTTTACATTTTTACACATAAAGTGAGAACAGATGACTGAGCATACTGATTAGTTGATAGTATCAAATTTTATGCCTCCACAGCTCACAATCATTTAACTGCACTTTCTTCATTCTCATCAGCAGAATCATAAAAAAAAGCCAACATTTAAAATTGTGTGTTTTTTTTAATTAGCAGAGATGCACTTAAGGATATCCAGTTCTGAATTACAACTTTAAAACTGTATTTTAAAATTAATCTATTTCAACTTGATCTACAGAAATGATGTACCCATTTCAAGGATCAAATGTTTCACATTGTTTTCTTAAGGATATTATAAAAATTAACTAATTGAAATGGAATATATTTATTTGATAAGTGTCTATTTTAAGTAAGGAAAGCTGTCAGAAATTACACCAGGAGGCATAACTTTGCAGGTTTATATCCACAAGATTATGTTTTTGATCTTCTGAGTGTCACTATAATCAAAACACCATAATCAAGAAACAGTCACAATATTAAAGACATTCTTTATCTACTCCTAAGATAGTTTTATTGATATATCCTGCTCCCCAAACTTTTTAATCGACTTTTATTCTTCCTTCAGTAAATTTAGTGGCTATTTTGGCATAGAGAGATATAGAATCAAAGCATTTTGGAGGCTTCTAAAACTGATTTACAAATCCTATCTTCAGTTCCCAATTTTGAGTTTTAGTTTGGTAAAGTCATTGCCATTATAACTGCATTACTTTACACTCCAAATAGATCATTTAACTCACTATTTGGATAGGGATTATCAATGGGGTGAAAGAAAAGTCTAAATATTTCAAATATTTTAGTTTATTTTATTTGCATCTATAAATATTTATTTAGCGTTTCGGTTCATAGAATTAGTATCTCTCCTGGTCTTTTGGCTCAACCACCTGTACCTTCTTTCAGGCCTGTAGCACCAGAGCACCTACTTCTGAGAGGAGCTATTTGATCCCTCACACAGGTATTTGTCGCTGTGTCTCTAAATGATTATATAAACCATTTCAAGGTGTGAGAGAAAAGGACTTGTCTCACCTACAGCTTTGTCCATAATGTTACAAACTGAAGTTTGTGTCGCCCCCAAAATTCATATGTCGAAAATCGAATCCCACTGTGATGGTATTTGGAGGTGGGGCCTTTAGAAGATAATTAGATCATGAGGGTGCAACCCTCATGAATGGGATTAGTGTCCTTATAAGAAGAGGCCAGAGAACTAGCTTGCTTTCTGCCATGTGAAGACACAGCAGTAAGATGGTTGTCGGCAACCAGGAAGAGCTCTCACCAGACACTAAATCAGCCTGTACCTTGATCTTGGAATTCCCAGCCCACAGTACTGTGGAAAATAAATTTCTGTTGTTGATAAGCCACCCACTTTATGGTATCTTATTATAGCAGCACAAGCTAAGTCAATAATATCTGCTGAATTTTAAACAAGATACAGTCAATTTGCTATCATTAAAATTTGTCTTTAAAAGTGTTCTATTCGGGGCTTCCCTGGTGGCGCAGCGGTTGAGAGTCCGCCTGCCGATGCAGGGGACACGGGTTCGCGCCCCAGTCCGGGAAGATCCCACATGCCACGGAGCGGCTGGGCCTGCGCGTCCGGAGCCTGTGCTCCGCAACGGGAGAGGCCACAGCAGAGAGAGTCCCGCATACCAAAAAAAAAAAAAAAAAAAACCAAAAAAGTGTTCTATTCATTTATATTTATTAATATTTATTTTAATTTTTAAAAATACATTTGCCTTTTTAATCAACCAATGCTTTCAATTTGAATCAATCACACTATTTAAGTGATCAAATATTTCTGAATGGATCAAAGACGTGTATGTCATCAAAGACGGTGAAGTAGAGTGGGAAAGTGCATGGAGGCATCAGATCCCTAGGTTAAAATTTCGTCTTGCTCTCCACTGACCAGCCTTGAGTAATGACCTACTCTCTCTAAACTCCAGTGTCCCATGAAATCAGAGGTTAATTTTATAATCTCATCTCTAAGATACTTATGAAATGGCTGATGATACATTGAAGTAATGGATCTATATCCAAAATTCAGAGGATATTTGTCTTTACTTTCTAAAAGAACTATAATACAATTTTGAAAATAAATAGAACAGATTAAAGACTAGAAATAGTTCCTTCTCTATAGTTACTGTGCTAACAATAACCAGAAAGCAAAGAGGACACTTGATAAGAGAATCTTATTGATTTTTTCCCCCAATTATGCTAGGCAGATTCTGTTTATCCACTCTCTTAAACGGATATGAATATGAATTCCCAGAGGTATTTTTAACAAGATTTCAGGGAAAGGTTTCCATCTCACTGCACTAACAGGATTTGCATGTAGTTGACAGCTGCAGCACATAAATTAAATAAAGTTTTATCGATGTGCTAAAAACATGCCATTTACACAAAATATAGGTAAGCCAATGTTTATTTTAAATGAAACAGAAAACAAGAAACATTTGCCCTGAACCAAATGTTAGTATTTGCTAGCAAAATACTTGTTTGTTTATTTGATTTCGTTTTATTTTTGAATGTGTGCTTTGCAAAAACAATAAGCAAATGAATTAAATGTGAAATTTTAGTCATTATGAAATAGTTGCTCCTATATGTCTCTAAAATAGATTACCTGAATAAATAGTTTAAAAGTTAAAGCAGGAAACTAAACAGAAAATGACAAGACCTGAGTACTAGTTCTCAGTCTGTTATTAATTAACTGTATTTCTTATGTGAATTGAATGCTTTTTTTCTTCACTGTTGGGTTCCTTATTGTTAAAAATGAGGTTTTCAAAGTCCTCTGCTAACTATAAAATTCTATAGTACCATCATAATTTAAAACTGAACAGAATCACACTGCCAAGGAGGAATAATTTACATCGGAAATAGCTTAACACAGGGAGCATCTTGTTCACAAAATGTTCATGTATTTGTTGCCATCTCCCATTTGCTTTTTAGCAATTTAGTCAAACATGATTCATGCACTTATCTAAAATGTTATGATCAGCACATTTTATAAAGCAAAACAAAACAACAACAGCAACACCCAGAAACATTCTTCGATGAACTGCTCATGAAGGCAAATCAGAAGTCCACATTTCAAATCCAGAAGACCCACGGTATCACATACTTCACACATTGAATGAAGCACCTTCACAAAATCAGCTCAGTAAGCTTTCAAATTGCTAAGGAAATTTCTTCAGTTAACCCAGGAAGAGCATATGGCTACAGGCCAACAGAAAATGCATTTCCAAAAAATAGGGGAAAAAAAGTCTTGATATTGGCCATTGTTATGCAATAAAACCAAAGGCCAGCTTTCAACACATCAAGAACTGAGGATGAGATGGTAAGTGGTAAATTTTGCCATGAAGTAGCACACACATGAATCAGTGATAGAAGCAGAGGCTATGTTGTTGATAGCTCTTACGCTCTTAGGCTGCTTTGCAAAATACTACAGCTAATGGGGTTGGGAGAGAATGATACAGAGAGACTCAACTGTTTTACCCAGAATGCCAAGGGCCAGATATAGGTAAAGATGAGTTGGAAAGAAATGTGGCTCATGTGAATTCTCAATTACACATGACACATATCTTTCCTGTTAAAGCAATGACATGGACAATTGTATATCTGCATATTTTACATTCAAATAAAGCCAGTTCTGTCATCTGCAATAATTTCAAAGTAGATAGCCACGCAGCCAAAAAACCAAACAAAAAACAGCAAAGCATAAAGTATAGAAGAAAAATGATAGTTAGCCCAGTATTTTATACCCAGAAGTCTACCTTTCATGAATAGAGGCAAAATGACACTTGAAGATATATAAAAACGGAAACCTTAGAATACATGATTTCTCATTTAAAGAACTAGAAACAGATGTACTTCAGCTAGAAGAAAAGTAAATCCAGAGGAAAAGCACATGAAACAATTTTAAAAATAACAAATATGAATGAACATTAAATGAACCATTTCTAAGAAACAGAAAAACTTAACAAAAAATATACTTCCAATTATGGTTTTCTTCTTTAGCTACATACAGAAGATGATAATGTTAACAGTGTATGCAGTAGGAAGTATAGGTTTTGGTGAGAAAGAAAAAGGTGTGCAGATGATTAAGAAATTTACAAAGGTAGAGATGCCAAGGTACAGATATAGCATATGGTTTGGTAACGGCAATAAGAATAATAAAGATACAATGCATTTGGTGACCATTATAGTTAAATCTACAATGTTTAACAACAAGAAGACATACTAATAATAATACTAGTATTTATATAAGATCTACTTAATTTTCTAAATAAACTATTACAATAAACACCATTATTTTTCAATCCTTTTTCCCCCTTTATTTTCAATATATTTTAGTGTCAGTGTATTTCTGTGTCCTATATTTCTAGTCCAATATACCTTGCAGTGACAAAATATAATCTTTGTCAGAAGCAGCTTTTTATTGAAATGTGATGAGGAAATATGACTCTTCTATATGTCAAGGAAATATGATGATAAAACAAACACAATTTGTTATTTTAAGCATTTCTTTCCAAATGGAAGACTTTCACCTCTAGAAAGTATTTGTTTTACTCTTAGGGGGTTGTGCACCCTATGGAGAATAAATGCATAGAGAATGTAATCTTTTTTGGGCCTCCATTTTAATCACACACTTGCCTAATCTTCATTTTATTCCTTGGGGGCACTAGTCATCCTTCAAGAATGCCTTATTGTAATTTAAAAAATACACTGGGTTTGACATGTTGACTTTGCAGATATTTTTGTTGGGAGTGTTGTACTCAAGCATGATATAAGTGGAGTACATTATAATTATATTTATATTATGAACACTGCAAATGAACAGAGGTCACAGAATTACAGTCTACAGGTTTCGCAGATATCTCACACATCTGTTACTGCTTCATTAAAGCCATTACATGTATATGTATATATACATATACATATAAAACTTCCAAGGCTTTTGATCATTCGTATAAAATATGATTGATTAGTCACTAAGGGAATGCATTTAAAAATATTTTCCTGAGGAAGGTAGAGCAGGGAAAGTTGTGCATTTTTCAACCATCAAAATATCTAGGGGCAAAAATATTCAAGGAAATACAGGCTAGAGTATACCAAAATAACTAATGTTACTCATGACATTGATTTTTTTCAAGTATATAAAAGATATTTGGGCTTCCCTGGTGGCGCAGTGGTTGAGAGTCCACCTGCCGATGCAGGGGACGCGGGTTCGTGCCCCGGACCGGGAAGATCCCACATGCTGCGGAGCGGCTGGGCCCGTGAGCCATGGCCGCTGAGCCTGCGCGTCCGGAGCCTGTGCTCCGCAACGGGAGAGGCCACAGCAGTGAGAGGCCCGCGTACTGCAAAAAAAAAAAAAAAAAAAATTTGACCTCTGCACCCATCCTCAATACTTGTATGCATAGTTGGATCAGATATCCATACTTCCAAACGTAAGACAGTTGGTGGGAACAGGTGGCAGAGTTAGCAAGACCCCACTTAATCCCTATAAAGCATCACAATGCCTCAGTCCAGTGCTTAGCCTCCCTCACAGAGAGGATTTATAAAAAAGGTAGTTTGCCTACGTGTGTGTATGTGTGTGTGTGTGTGTGTCTTGGAAGAAAGGAGGATAAGAGGAGGGAGGACAAGAGAGAGCGAGAGCGAGAGCGCATGCGGGAGAGAGGAGGGGAGCATGACGTTTGCTAGAATATTATAATAGAACTCACTTTTGGTCCTGTTTGAAGAATTTCTCCAAATACAGATATTTGTTTCCTAACTCTGTGAGCTCAAGTTCCCCAAATCACTGACCCTTGGGAAAATTCCTCTGGGGCTCAAGAAACCTCACAGAACTCATTTACCACACCGTGTTTTTACTTAGTTCTGAGTATATATATTTGTTTCCTGTTGTCACTGTAACAAATTACCACAAACTTAGTGCCTTAAAACAGCACAAATTTATTCTCTTTGAGTTCCAGAGATCAGACTGGGCTAAAGTCATGGTGTCAGCAGTGCTGTTTCCCTCTAGAATCTAGGGGAAAACTCATTTCCTTGTCATTTTTACTTTTTAGTAGCCTCCAGTAGTCTTTGACATATGGTCACTTTCTCTGAACATCACTCCAATTTCTGTTTCCATCATCAAATTGCCTTCTCTTTTCCAGTGTCTCTGATCTTCTACCTCCCTCTTACAAGGACTTCTGTGATTAACATCATACCCTCCTGGCTAACCCAGAATAATACCACCATCTCAAGATCCTTAAGCACATCTGCAAAGTCTCTTTTTGCCATATAGGTAACATATTAGGATATGGTCTTTTGCGGAGGCCATTATTCAGCATACCATAGTATATAAAATCATTGGGTTAAGAAAGTAGGTTTTTCTATCTATATCTAATAGATGTATCACAAAACAAGAGCTTATTCTGAACTTAGAATGCAATAAAAAGGCACTAATATCAAGTCATATGTTTTGTACTTCTATAGTACTAATTCACAAAAAACTTTCATATCATTGAATTTAACTCTCACAATATACCTATACAAGATGTGTTGTTTCACATTTTGCAAATGAATATGCAATCAGAGAAGTGAATAACTTGCCCAAATAGGCCTATTTTTTTTTTTTTTTTTCGGTACGCAGGCCTCTCGCTGTTGTGGCTTCTCCCATGTGGAGCACAGGCTCCAGACGCGCAGGCTCAGCGGCCATGGCTCATGGGCCCAGCTGCTCAGCGGCATGTGGGATCTGCCCGGACCGGGGCACGAACCCGTGTCCCCTGCATCGGCAGGCGGACTCTCAACCACTGCTTCCCACCAGGGAAGCCCCCTATTTTTTTTTTAAACATCTTTATTGGAGTATAATTGCTTTTCAATGGTGTGTTAGTTTCTCCTGTATAACAAAGTGAATCAGCTATACATATACATATATCCCCATATCTCCTCCCTCTTGCGTCTCCCTCCCATCCTCCTTATCCCACCCTTCTAGGTGGTCACAAAGCACCGAGCTGCTCTCCCTGTGCTATGCAGCTGCTTCCCACTAGCTATCTATTTAACATTTGGTAGTGTATATCTGTCCATGCCACTCTCTCACTTCGTCCCAGCTTACCCTTTCCCCTCCTCACGTTCTCAAGTCCATTCTCTACGTCTGTGTCTTTATTCCTGTCCTTACTCTAGGTTCATTTGAACCATTTTTTTTTTTTTTTTTAGATTCCATATATATGTGTCAGCATACGGTATTTGTTTTTCTCTTTCTGACTTACTTCACTCTGTATGACAGACTTTAGGTCCATCCACCTCACTACAAATAACTCAATTTCGTTTCTTTTTATGGCTGAGTAATATTCCATTGTGTAACCAAACTGACTGGATTCAGCTTTAACATGTAAAGAGCTTCAAGTTGTCTGCCCTGCCCTTATGTTAAGAATAAAGTCTGGGGCTTCCCTGGTGGCGCAGTGGTTGAGAGTCCTCCTGCCGATGCAGGGGACACGGGTTCGTGCCCCGTTCTGGGAAGATCCCACATGCCGCGGAGTGGCTGGGCCTGTGAGCCATGGCCGCTGGGCCTGAGCGTCCAGAGCCTGTGCTCCGCAGCAGGAGAGGCCACAGCAGGGAGAGGCCTGTGTACCGCAAAAAAAAAAAAAAGAATAAAGTCTGGACAAACTGAAAATCAACGACATTTCTTGGACCCATCAGAGAACTAAAGTCCGAGAACAAACTGTTGCCCTGAGATCTGGAGGACAGTTACATCCAGAGTAATACAGCAACCTGGAGCTGCTTACCTGGGGAAAAAGCCACTAGAGCCACAAACGGTAGGAACATTTAAATGGCAATTTTGTTGAACTGCTGGAAGATAAGTGTAGACTAGCATGCAGATGAGAAAGTGAAGGGAGCCAGAGTTTCACAAGGGCCCACAGCTTCATGGGCTTTCTCCCTCCAGGAACCTCATCAAATTCTCACAGTGAAGACTGGAGAAAGATTCCTTCGTAGCTCTGGCAAGGAGAGGAGAGTATCATTGTGAATTATTCCCAGGGCATTTTCCATGACAAAGGTTTATTCTTTAGCAGAAAAGACTCTGTCAGAGCCTTATAGCTAGGAGAAAGGGAGTTTTATTCCACCCCATTATCCTCAAGCCTTTCTGTCTCACCTAACAGGAAAAGCAAAATAGTCAACAGCAGTGAGAGCTTCAAGTAAACAGAATGGGAATGTTTCAGTTAGGGAAAGGGAAAGGAACCAGGAATAAATGCCACGCCACTGTTTAAATACTTGTGAGGGTCACAGGCCTAAGATACAGGCCCACGAAAAGACTGAGATTTATTCAGAAGACTATAGAAGTCTGTCATCCACCCATATTTTACCCACAACAGTAAAATTTCAATGTAGTAACAGAACATTACAGATACAATACATACTCTTTCTGAGTAGGAATACTCAGGGAAATCCAAAAGGGAAGAAAGACAAAATCAAGGACACTAGAGAGACATGAAGCCCCAAGGAAATATAACTATAACTCACAATATATACTGTGCTGCTCATCAAATTAAAATCCTGACCCTAAAGTCCTACTTCCCTCACTTTGTTTTACCTGATGCAACATGTCTGGCTTCCAGCAAAAAGTTACAAGGCAGGCCAAAAGTCAAACACACACACATGACACAACAAACATGCATACTCACACACAAATACTCTGAAGACACCAGGCTATCACCAGAATGAGACTCAGACACAAATGTTGCAAGTAGATAATATGCATCAAAAATGGGTAGTATAAGCAGAGGTACACATTCTAAGGAGCAATGAAAAGACACACTAGACATAGAAAGCAGAGTAACAGAAATGAAGAATGCCTTTCATGGGATCGCTAGTAGATTCCATACAAATCAGAAAAGGATCCATAAACCTGAAGATAGGTCAATAGATACTTTTCAAACTGAAAGGCAAAGAAAAATAAAGAAATAAATAAGCGGAACGGTAAGTCCAAGAGCTGTGAGACTGTCAAAAGATGTAACATATATGCAGTTGGGCTTTCAGATAAAGAAAGAGCAGAGAAAAAGAAGGAATGACACAGAGAAGAAGGGGAGAGTGTCGGAGAAGAAGTACATAAAGGTAAAATAAATTCTTTATTTTTCATACTCTTAATTGATCTAAAAAGATAACTTTAAAGCAATAACAGTCATAATGTATTGAGTGAGTATATCACACAGATCAGTGACATGAATGATAGCAAAGTCACAAGGGACAGGAGGGGGCACTTGAGAATTCTCAGTTCTAAGTTACCCGCACTATACACAAAGCAATACAATGTATTTGATGGTGATCATGCAAGATATCAACTCAACTATATCAATAAGCACTTTATATGTGAATGTCCTAACTACACCACTGACAGAGATTTTCAGAAAAGATAAAAACTTAACCCAAATATACATTGTGTAAAGGAACCACACTTAAAGTACAAAGAATCCACTAAGTTAAAAGTAAAAGAACAGAAAAAAAAGTATACCATGCTAACAATAACCAAAAGAAAGCTGGAGTAGCTGTATTAATTTCAGACAAAATCAACTTCAGAACAAGGATGAATATCAGGTTTAAAGAGGGCATTATATAATGATAAAGGGGTCAATTCTCCAAGAAGATATCATAATCCTAAGTGTGTATGCATGTGACAAAAGAGCTTCTAAATACATCCAGCTAAAGTTAAAATTTAAAGGAGTAATAGACAATTGCACTATTATACTTGGGGAATTCAATGCCCTTTTATTCAGTAACTGGTTAAGCATGAATTAAATCAATAAGGATATGAACTGAACAGCATTATCAACCAACCTGATCTAACTGACATTTATAGAATACAACATACAAACGCTAGCATAATACATATGCCTTCTTCTCAATCTCACGTGAAACATTCACAAAACTAAACAGTATTATTGGCCATAAAAGCCCTTAACCAATTAAAAAAAATAGAAATCATACAAATTAAGTGCTCAGACAATGGAACTGAACTAGAAATCAACATCTGAAAGACATCTGGAAATTCCCAAATATCTGCAGATTAAAGGACACACTTTTAAATAAATATATGTATTAAAAAGGAGGAAGTATAAGGAAACAGTAACTTAAGCTCTGCACTAGAAATCTTGAGAAAGAAGAGCAAATTAAGTCTAAAATTTTTTAAAAACTGTAAATTTGTCCTCTACTATCAACTTATTTTTTTAACCTGGAAATGTCCTTGATTCTCTCATTTGAATTTTAAAGTATTTTCAGTATACTGTTAACAAGAATAAAAAAGGAAATAATAAAATTAGAGCAGAACTCAACAAAATTGAGAAAAAAAAAGAGAAATTTAAGAAACCAAAAGCTTTTTTTTTTTTTTATAAAGCATGAATAAAACTGATAAATCTCTAGTGAGGCTAACAAACAAAAAATAGATAAGATACAATTACAAATATCAGAAATGAAAAGTGGTTTATCACTATTAATATGTGGACATTAAAAGTTAACAAGGGAAAATAATAAATTTATGCATATACAATTGAAAATTTAGATGTAATGGATCAATATCACATTTACCAAAATTCACTCAAAGAGAAATAGGTAACATTAGTATCCTGTTACCTGTAAAAAAATTCTATCAATAACTGAAAAATCTTTCAAATAGAAAGCACCAAACTTAGATGATTTCACTAATTAATACTATGAAATATTTAAGGAAGAAACAATGTTCATTCTCCCAAATCTCTTCAAGAAAATAAAAGCAAGAGAATCAATCCTTACTCATGCTGTGATGCCAGCACAACAGAAACAAAACCAGATTCAAATATAACAAGAAAGAAGATTACAGACCAAACTCCTTCAGAAAATTCACACAAAATCCTCAACAAAGCCAACAAACTATAAAAGGAATTATTCACCAAGACAAAGTGGGATTTGTTCTAAGTATACAAGGCTGTTTCAACATGCAAACTTCATAAATTTAACCTACTATATCTGCAAGTTAAAGGAAAAAAAATCATATAATCATGTTCATGGATACAGAAAAGCTATTTGAAAAATCCAATACCCATTCATGATAAAATTTTCACAAATGTTTCAATTAAGGAATAGTCTAAAACTTACCTGATCAGTACTCTTCAAAACTGTCCAGGTCATCAAAAACAAGGAAGTCTGAAACATAATGAATAAACATAATGTAGTTTTCTGAAACAGGAAAAAGAACATTAAACAAAACTAAAGAAATCTGAATAAAGTATGTACTTTAGTTAATAATTATGATATATCAATACTGGTTCCTTAATTGTCACAAACATACTATATTAATACAAAGTAATTTTTTAATTTATTTATTTATTTATTTATTTTTGGCTGTGTTGGGTCTTCATTGCTGTACTCGGGCTTTCTCTAGTTGCAGCGAGTGGGGCTATTCTTCCTTGTGGTGTGTGGGCTTCTGACTGCGGTGGCTTCTTCTTTGTTGTGGAGCACAGGCCCTAGGTGCGTGGGCTTCAGTAGTTGTGGCATGCGGGCTTAGTTGCTCTGAGGCATGTGGGATCTTCCCTGACCAAGGCTCGAACCCATGTCCCCTGCATGAGCAGGCAGATTCTTAACCACTGCCCCACCAGGGAAGTCCCCAACTTATTATTTTAACCTGGAAATGTCCCTCATTCTCTCATTTCAATTTTAAAGTATTTTCAGACCTTAAAAGATTCAGTTAGCATACAGTTAATATACATAAACCTTTATTTCAAATAACTCTTTTTCAGCACAGTAAAAGAGCATGTGCACGTGTCTGTCCACGTGTGTGTATGTGTTTTGGCAGTTTATATATTTCGCCAACAGATTCTATGAATTACTCATAGTTTTGAAATGTGTCAACTGCCAGGATAATGAAGAAGTGTTTTATATGACTGCTTCTTTGAAGGTAGAATCAAGTGGATTTCTTCCAAATGTTCCATGAGAAAAAAATAGTTTAACTGGGGGTTAATTATTACTTCAATCCCTTTGATTTGCTCCATTTAACCAAAAGCCATGGAATAAAATATCTTTCACACACGAAATTTTGGGGAGTGTGTACATGTGTGTGTGCACGTGCGTGCGCACACACGAAGGTATGTGCACCTTTGGGGCACTGGCATAACTTTTAATTTTTTCCTTTTGATACCATGTAAGTAAAGATGTATTAATATAATGAAACAAACAGAAACGCATACAAAGAGCACCAGTCAGTACTATTTTTGGAAAGGAACACACAGGCCAGGTTATTTGAAAGTTGTTGATATCACTGCCCTACCCAAGAGAGGAGACCGATATTGCGGCTTTTCTTGTTTTCCAACATTGCTTTCTAAGAAAGTAGAAAATGAAGATTGATGGTGTTATTGAAATCTAAATTGAACTATCCTAATGACTTAATCCTCTCCACGTGAACCAGTAACAACTGTTGTCCTAGCCTGTTTTAAAATATTCTCAGTGGATTATATTAGAAAGAAGAAAATTTATCTTTGAGCATCTTAAATTAGAAAATCTCTCCCAAATCCTGAATGGTTTAGTTTTCTCGTCATCTCTCACCCTCGTATCTATGCTTCCAGGCTGTATTTAAAACAAAAAAGAAAAAGAAAAAAGGAAGGAAGGAAGAAAAAAAGAAAGAGAGAGACAGGGAGAGAGGGAGAAAGGGAAGGAGGGAGGGAGGGAGGGAGAGAACAGAAAACTCTAACCTTTTTGTGACTCGGTGCCCAAAGCAATTCATCTACGTAACTGCCCTCAGAATGTTTTCCAAAATGCCCATATCTATAAAAAGGTTAAGGAGGGAAAGCAGCTGTATGAAATGTTATAAATTCTAAAAATGATGAGAGTGTTTTTAAGTAAAGAATGGATTCTGAATATGATAATGTTCTTAGTTTAAGTTCATTTTGGAAATATTGCTCTTCTCTTCAAGAATAATATTTAGAATACAAATTATCTATAGTCTTGTTAAAGTCCCATGGACATATATAATTATATTTTTCTACAATTTTTAAATTACAGATTTTGATTACTACACAGAGTAGACTTGCACATTTCCTCATGTATATCCATATTCATTGTCAAATAAAATTGCCTATACTTTATTTTATAAAATATTAAGCATATATAACAAAAATGTGGCTTATTTTAAAATGATTAAAAAAGCATGTTACCTAACATATTTGTTAGATAATAAATTTGTTGAATGTTACCTAACATGTAATAACTAACATGTTTATTTTTCATAAAGCTTATGAAGAAATTACCTTTGAAGTACTTTAATTTTTTCTATTCTTTTTTAAATGTGTCTGGGTTACTCTTGGTTCTTTGCTCTTCAATAGACAGATCGATAAAGTTTGAAATATATAACAACTTAATTTCTCCCTATTTTATTTTTCTTGATCTTATTCACCTGTGATAAGAATAACATATACAATAATTTATTAGATGCCCATTCTTTTCAAACTTTAAAACTTTGTTAGAGCAAACTGCATATTTAGAGCAGAAATCAAAAGTTGAACAAAGAAAGAAAAATAAAAATTTGGTGTGACCAGTTTTACAAAACACAATAGATTAATTTCTACTTTCACACCATAAACTTTATATCTGGGCAGAGGAATTCATTGTGTTGCAGGTTAAGCAACATTAAATTTTAAACCACCACCATGATTTTATCCTATGAGCATTTAAGAAACTTTTATATTTTAGCCCAGTTACATATTTAATGGGTTACACTCTGCTAGGCAGCAGCAGCATTAAGAAACTTCTGAATAATTGAGGTCTATGGGAATGACATATAGGAACATTATTAGGATTTTTCATTTTTTATTACAGTCAATTACACTGATATGCTAATAACTTTTGAGATCATGCATTTATCTGCTTAAGAGAGCAGGCAGGAAAAAAGTATCTGTGTTCTAAGCCACAGAATATAGTAGCACAGAAATATTCACAACGAAAATTTCAATGATCTTGTTTACTCAGCAGATTAAGAGAAGTCTGGTGACAAGAGGTACAAATGGTTTAGCTATTATCCACCAAGCCTCTTAAATAAAATTAATGGCTACAACATTTAAATTACCAGTGCTAGTAAATCTGTGTCTATCTTATAATTTATACCTGCTCAGGCAAAATACAACCATGTTATTTCAAGGCATAGTGCAGGGCTCTTAGGGTCCCACTCCCCAAGACTGCAATTGCAGTTTGCAAAAACCATGCATCAGTATTGGGTAATGTGCGAAGGTATCAGCTAACCATGTATATGTTCAAAGTTTGTAGAAACAATTAGCTTTTATTCATCAGAGTTTATCCATCACGTTACATTATGCTCTGGCTATCTTGAGATAGTCCTCTTCCTATCATGAAATCGGTTGCAAGGGATTTAGATGTCTGAATTTCACATTGTTTTCTTAGTTTCTTTCCATTATTCTTGCCTCAACCCTCACTTGATTTAGGCTGGCCCATACAATCATATATCACATCTCTGTCAGCCCATAAAGAAAGTCACAGAAGTGACAGAGGTGTTAGCTAAAGCTACAGTTTGGTTTCTTCTGAGACCTTCTCCTCGGCTGCCTTCTGAGTGTGTCACCACATGGTCTTTCTATATGCAGGCCTCCTGAGTATCTCTTCCTCATCTTGTAAGAACACTAGTCATACTGGATTAGGCACCACTCTTAAGAGCCTCATTTTAACTTAATCACCTCTTTAAATAGCTTATCTCCAAGTCTGGTTATATTCTGAGGTACTGGATTTGGGACTTCAAAATAAGATATTTGGAGACACAACTCAGCTCCTAACAATGGGCCTGTGGTGGAAAGTTAAATTCAATCAGAAAATGCTACAGGGAACGCTGCTCAATATTCTATAATAACCTAAATGGGAAAATAACTTAAAAAAGAATAGATACATATATGTATATGTATAACTGAATCACTTTGCTGTACACCTGAAACTAACACATCATTGTTAATAAACTATGTTCCAATATAAAGTAAAAAATCAAAAAAAGAAAAAGAAAGAAAAAGAAAATGCCAATACATTAAAAAAGTCTTGGGGAAAGAGAATGTAAGGGATTGCAGTAATTCATCACGGCTAGAGAAGAGACTTGGAGGGAGCCAGAAATGGCAAGAGACATTGTAAGGCAAGCAGGACCAGAGGACCAGATCATAAAATCCTCAAAGCCAAGTGGTTACCAAAATCCATGTTCTTCTCTTTCTCCTGAGCACACAACCTGACTTCATTTTTCAGGCTCCTTTTCAGCTAGATGTTACCGTGGAACTAATTTCCAGACAACAGAAAATGAGTGTCATTTCTAGGCTTTTAGAAAGCAGCAGTGCCTTATTAAGTTATTCATGATTTTTTTTTCCCCGATGGCTTGAACCAGATTATAAAGAGCCAGAAGACAGAAAAAACGTGGGTCCCTGAATCAGTATCCAGCAGGGATCTATCTAAAAAGCTAGCAACATCCATGTGGCTAATTCATAAGCAAGAAATTTAACATAGTCTGTCACCAAGCCACTGTATACTTTGGGGAATTTATTTGATTCTACAGCCTAATCTACCCTAACCTGCCTATATAATTGGATTTATATATTTCCTGAAAACACTTGAAGTGTTAGAAAATGAAAGAAGGGGAGTGATCTCATCAATTCTGATTTAGAAACTGTACTCTATACACAGTGAGAAGCACAGATTAAAGGGGCATACCTCTAGACAAATCTGGGTCTCAGTAATCATGATGAAATGATAATAGCCTGAACCAGTGCATGGGGATTTAAAAATGGCAGAAAAAAATGACAAAATATTTTACTATCAAATCTATTTTCTGGCAGTGATTGATTTTTGTTGTTGTTGTTGGCTAAGATATATACTACTCTTTTTTTCTTTAATCCCTATTGGAGTAAAATTGCTTTACAATGTCATGTTAGTTTCCGCTGTACAACAAAGTGAATCAGCTATATGTATACATATATGCCCACATGCCCTCCCTCTTGCATCTCCCTCCCACCCTCCCTATCCCACAGCTCTCGGTGGTCACAAAGCACTGAGCTGATCTCCCTGGGCTATGCAGCAGCTTCCCACTAGCCATCCATTTTACATTTGGTAGTGTATATATGTCAGTGCTCCTTTCTCACTTCATCCCAGCTTCCCCTTCCCACCATGTGTCCTCAAGTCTGTTCTCTACGTCTGTCTCTTTATTCCTGCCCTGCCACTAGGTTGATAAGTACCGTTTTTTTAGATTCCATATATGTGCGTTAGCATATGGTATTTGTTTTTCTCTTTCTGACGTAACATCAGTCTGTATGACAGACTCTAGGTCTATCCACCTCATAATAAATAATTCAATTTCATACCTTTTTATGGCTGAGTAATATTCCATTGTATATACGCGTCACATCTTCTCTATCCATTCATCTGTTGATAGACATTTAGGTTGCTTCCATATCCTAGCTATTGTAAATAGGGCTGTGATAAATACTGTGGTACATGTATCTTTTTGAATTATGGTTTTCTCAGGACATATGCCCAGTAGTGGGATTGCTGGGTCATATGGTAGTTCTATTTTTAGTTTTTCAAGGAACCTCCATATTGTTCTCCATAGTGGCTGTATCAATTTACATTCCCACCAACAGTGCAAGAGGGTTCGCTCTTCTTCACACCCTCTCCAGCATTTACTGTTTCAAGATTTTTTGATGATGGCCATTCTGACTGGTGTGAGGTGATACCACATTGTGGTTTTGATCTGCATTTTTCTAATGATTAGTGATGTCGAGCATCTTTTCATGTGTTTGTTGGCCATCTGTATGTCTTCTTTGGAGAAATGTCTATTTAGGACTTCCATCCAATTTTGGATTGGGTTGTTTGTTTTTTTGATATTGAGCTGCATGAGCTCTTTATATACTTTGGAGATTAATCCTTTGTCAATTGCTTCATTTGCAAATATTTTCTCCCATTCTGAGGGTTGTCTTTTGGTCTTGTTTATGGTTTCCTTTGCTGTGCAAAAGCTTTTAGTTTCATTAGGTCCCATTTGTTTATTTTTGTTTTTATTTCCATTTCTCTAGGAGATGGGTCAAAAAGGATCTTGCTGTGATTTATGTCATAGAGTGTTCTGCCTATGTTTTCCTCTAAGAGTTTTATACTGTCTGGCCTTACTTTTGGGTCTTTAATCCATTTTGAGCTTATTTTTCTGTATGGTGTTAGGAAGTGTTCTAATTTCATTCTTTTACATATAGCTGTCCAGTTTTCCCAGAACCACTTATTGAAGAGGCTGTCTTTTCTCCATTGTATATTCTTTGTTGAAGATAAGGCGACCATATGTGCGTCAGTTTATCTCTGGGCTTTCTATCCTGTTCCATTGATCTATATTTCTGTTTTTGTGCCAATACCATACTGTCTTTATTACTGTAGCTTTGTAGTATAGTCTGAAATCAGGGAGCCTGATTCTTCCAGCTCAGTTTTTCTTTCTCAAGATTGCTTTGGCTATTCTTTGGGGTCTTTTGTGTTTCCATACAGATTGTGAAATTTTTTGTTCTAGTTCTGTGAAAAATGTCATTGGTAATTTGATAGGGATTGCATCAAATCTGTAGATTACTTTTGGGAGTATAGTCATTTTCACAATGTTGATTCTTCCAATCCAAGAACATGGTATATCTCACCATGTGTTTGTATCATCTCTGATATCTTTCATCAGTGTCTTATAGTTTTCTGCATACAGGTCTTTTGCCTCCTTAGGTAGGTTTATTCCTAGGAATTTTATTCTTTTTGTTTCAGTGGTAAATGGGATTGTTTCCTTTATTTCTTTCTGATTTTTCATTGCTAGTGTATAGGAATGCAAGAGAATTCTGTGCATTAATTTTGTATCCTGCTACTTTACCAAATTCATTGATTAGTTCTAGTGGTTTTCTGGTGGCATCTTTAGGATTCTCTATGTATAGTATAATGTCTTCTGCATACAGTGACAGTTTTACTTCTTCTTTTCCAATTTGGATTACTTTTATTTCTTTTTCTTCTCTGATTGCCATAGCTAAAACTTCCAAAACTATGTTGAATAACGTGGTGAGAGTGGGAACCCTTGTCTTGTTCCTGCTCTTAGAGGAAATGGATTCAGTTTTTCACCATTGAGAATGATGTTGGCTGTGCGTTTGTCATATATGGCTTTTACTGTGTTTAGATGGGTTCCCTCTATGCCCACTTTCTGGAGGGTTTTTATCATAAATTGGTGTTGAATTTTGTCGAAAGCTTTCTCTGCATCTATTGAGATAATCATATGGTTTTTCTCCTTCAGTTTGTTAATATGGTTTATCACATTGATTGATTTGCATATATCGAAGAATCCTGGCATTCCTGGGATAAACCCCACTTGATCATGGTGTATCATCCTTTTAATGTGCTGTTGGATTCTGTTTGCTAGTATTTTGTTGAGGATGTTTGCATCTATGTTCATCAGTTACACTGGCCTGTAATTTTCTTTTTTTAAGACATCTTTGTCTGGTTTGGGGATCAGGGTGATAGTGGCCTCGTAGAATGAGTTTGGGAGTGTTCCTCCCTCTGGCAGTGATTGATTCTTCTTTTTTTAAAAATTTTATTTATTTATTTTTGGCTGTGTTGGGTCTTCATTTCTGTGCATGGGCTTTCTCTAGTTGCAGCGAGCAGGGGCCACTCTTCATTGCAATGCACAGGGCTCTCTTGTTGTGGAGCACAAGCTCCAGATGCGCAGGCTCAGTAGTTGTGGCTCACGAGCCTAGTTGCTCCGCGGCATGTGGGATCTTCCCAGACCAGGGCTCGAACCCGTATCCCCTGCGTCGGCAGGCAGATTCTCAACCACTGCGCCACCAGGGAAGCCCAAGTGATTTTTATACAGTAGGAGAGATGGTAGAAGCAGAGAAGGAAAAGAAAGATTCCAGAGTGATATCCAAGTGTCTACTTTGACAGCTGGTTGAATTAGATCTTGTGCAATGAGGAGTGAAGATGTACACATAATGTGGTCAGTTTTAAACAAAGTTAAGTGTCCAGGCAACTTCTACGTGGAGATGTGAGTGAGCTTGATATACAAGTTTGTAACTCAAGAGAACAACATGAGTTGAAGATAAAGATCTGTGAAACTGAGAAATCTATTTGCATTTTTTCTTTCTACAGGTGAATACTATCAATCTGGATCTTTGACTCCATCCTAGTCAAATCTCTCGCAGAATTCTCATGCAGAAGTTTAGCGTGAATATTTGATGTATTGAACTAGCCAACATTTTTATTATTTCTCTAAAATATTGGGAAGAGAAAATAAAATATATAGCATAATAAAAATATTATAACAAATATAGTCATGTGTAATTTATGGAAAAAATCTGTGAAATGTTTTACCAAAAGTAAACAGTATCTAATTATTTTGGGCTCTCTGTTCTTCTATGTATTGACACATGTATGTCTGTGTGTGTGTGCTCTTACATGCATTGCTACATATGTGTCTGTGTGTGTGTGTGTGTGTGTGTGTGTGTATGATTCAGACTGTCAAGAGAAATTCTTTGCAGATTTTTGTTTGATTTTATTTATTATGGATTTTATTCAATATGTATCATACTGAACCTACCGGACAACTTCCTGAGAATTGACATCTTAATAAAAAGTGTTCTAACCGATAACATGTTATATGTCTCAATTTACTTAGGTCTTACTTAATATATTTTAATAAGGCTTGTAATATTTCCATACTGGTCTTATACAGCTTTTGTTATGTATATTCATTTTATTAATGCTGCTGTGGCAAATCATCTATGTGATTTTTAATAATATTTATAGTTGAAGTGTGGATGTTATTTTTAATGTTAATTTTGTATCCAGAATCCATGTTAAACTCTGCACATCTAATAATTTATATATAGTATTTTAGGGGTTTCTATAAAAACAAATATATTATCTGAAAATAATAACTTTTGAATACTTTTTCAATCTTTGTATCTCTTGCCTCATTTATCTCTGGGTAGCATTTCCAAAACAATATTAAATAAGATTGTGTATCCTTGCTTTGCTCTTGATCTTGAGTTCCCCATTCTTATAATATTTCATGATTAAGTATAATATTTGCTCCATATTTTTTTAGATACATTATGTATAGCAAAGACCACTAACTGTTGATGAAAAGCTATCCTCTACTTTATGAGAAAAAGTTTGACCAAATTTCCTAGTCAACCTTGCAGTTCCGTAAGCTGTGTGACAAGTTCCAGCAAATGAAGCTGATTAAAATTGATGTATATAATTTCAAGATTGTCCATTAAAACTTCTCAGGTAAAATATTTATATTCTTTCATACTCTATGACCCACCCTAAAGACAGAAATTGTTATGACCAAAGAAGGATCCTTTTGAAGCATGACCACCTACCCCAGTTTGTCTGGGGTAATAAACCTGGCATTCTAAAAGAATGAATCATAGTTCCCCCAGTCACTATCAAAGATATCCCATTTTGAATAACACATTATATGGTCATCCTATTTTAAAGGCACATGATGAGAGATAAAGCAACTGACCCCTAAGGTCACTAAGGGACAGCTGTTCAACAATGTGAATCCACCCTGAACTGTTAAGTGAGTGAAAAATAAACTTATACTATTTTTGAATGTATTAAACAATTTAATTATTCTGATAAGACTATCAGGCAATGGAAATACCCTTTTATAATTAAATTTTTATCACACATGGATTGAAATTTCATGAAAATATATATTCTGTGCCCATTAGGTGAACATTATGAATTATTTTTCTCTAACATGCTAATGAATTACATTATTTAATTTTATAAGGTTAAATAAACCCTGAATTCCTGAAATGAATCCAATTTTATTTCCAGATTCATGATTCATAGCACAAAGGTCTAACTTAAGATTTTTACATTCACAACCATGACTGAAATTAGCATAAAATTTTCCATTTGGTTATGTCTTCATCAGTCTTTGGGTCAAGGCTGTACTTATCATACAATAAGATAAAGGTCCTGAAATAGTTTGAGCAAGCTTGAAACTTGGTGCTCCTTATAAAGTTGGCAGAATTCACTGGAAACAAAATCTGGGACTGTTAATTTGTTGTAAGGTATCAGAATATTGATTCAACTTAAAAAATTATTACAAGATTAGTTTTTCTTTGGGGGCCATTTTTAGTAAATTATTGGGAAATAAATACAAGTTTCCCTACTGATATCAATTTTAGTAAATATAACTTTATATTTACATTTGCAGAACACCATTTTGTTCCATTTTCTTTTGAAATCCCTTATTTTTTCACTTAATCCTCACCAAATGTTTTTCTATTTTGGTAACTGTCAATGAAGATACTGTTTAGGCAATTTTGATATTCTCTATTACATTTTTCTCTTCTATTTCAATAATCTGTTTTTTGTTTATATGCTAACTTTCATATATCCTATTATATACATAAAAGCTATACATTTTTCTTTAAGTAGCATTTAGCTGTATACCACAAGTTTTTATAAATAGCATTTTCCTTATCTTTCATTTTAATCTTTTTATCTGTTTTTTCAATTTGAATTTTGGTTCATTGATTTTTTTTTTCAACTTAAAAAAGTTTTTTTATTGAAGTATAGTTGACTTACAATCTTGTGTTAGTTTCTGGTGTATAGCAAAGTGATTCAGTTTTTTATATATATATCATATATATATCATATATATATGTACATATCTATTCTTTTTCAGATTCTTTTCCCTTACAGGTTATTACAAAATATTGAATATAGTTCCCTGTGCTATACAGTAGGTCTTTGTTGGTTATCTAATTTATACATAGTACTGTGTATATGTTAATCCCAAACTCCTAATTTATCCCCTCCACTTTCCCCTTTGGTAACCATAAGTTTGTTTTCTATGTCTGTGTGTCTATTTCTGTTTTGTATTCATGAGTATTTGTATCATTTTTTATAGACTCCACATATAAGTGATATCATATGATATTTGTCTTTGGCTTACTTCACTTAGTATGATAATCTCTAGGTCCATCAATGTTGCTGCAAATGGCATTATTTCATTCTTTTTTATGGATGAGTACTATTCCATTGTGTATATGTACCACATCTTCTTTATCCATTCCTCTGTCAATGGACATTTAGGTTGCTTCCATGTCCTTGCTATTGTAAACAGTGCTATAATGAACACTGGGATGCAAGTATTTTTTAGAATTATGGTTTTCTCCAGATATATGCCCAGGAGTGGGACTACTTGATCATATGGTAGCTCTATTTTTAGTTTTTTCAGGAACCTCCAAACAGTTCTCCATAGTGACTGAATCAATTTACATTCCCATCAACAGTGTAGGAGGGTCCCCTATTCTCCACACCCTCTCCAATGTTATTATTTGTAGACTTTTTGATGATGGCCATTCTGATTGGTGTGAGGTGATCCCTCATTATAGTTTTGATTTGCATTTCTCTAATAATTAGCCAACATGAGCATCTTTTCATGTGCCCTTTGGCCATCTGTATGTCTTCTTTGGAGAAATGTTTATTTAGGTCTTCTGCCCATCTTTTTGATTGGGTTGTTTACACCATAAGCTCATTTCTTTGAGCCTTGTTTGAGGACAAATTTGAGGCCAGTGTTGAAGGCAGTTTACTCTGGAGAGAATTGCTCCTGCTTCTGACATTTTATATGGATACCATACCACCTCCAACAAATTGTACACCTGAGATTGCCTGATATCCAGACAGTGTGAATTTGGTATGCAAACCTGCTGTGATGTTGACCTGTGGTTATGAAATCTAAAGAAAAAAAAAAATCCCCTCCTGAGAGCCAAGGTTTATAAAAGCAGTTTTCCTTGAAGTCATGAACTGTGTGTAGTTTCAAAATGAGGTTGGACAGTTACAGCTAACTGTTACAGTAAAGATTAAGTATTCTTGGATCCCAGTTTAATGGGGCAAAGGGTCTCTTATGAGCTTCCACACATTTGAGTAGGCTGTGGGCTTTATCCACATTGGCCTAAAAGTTAATAAGGTTTATCAAATGTTTTCAAGGCAAAAGAAAGTTTCAATGCTCTGCTGACATCTCTAGATACCCTTTTCAATTAGTTTTTAGCTTCTGAATATTCTATACCTCCTTTCCAACTGGTTGATTAAGTTAAACATATTTTAACCACCATTCTTCAGTTGTTTTTAGATGAGGATGAGTACTTTACCTAATTGCGACATACAAAAGTCTACAGGTATTTTTAAGAGTAAAAAAAAAAAAAAAAAATATATATATATATATATATATATATATATATACACACACCCTTAGTGGAAGATGTTTGACCACAAAATTATCAGAGCATTTTATGATAGTAAATTTAGTCAAGATAATGAAAATTATAAATACATAGTAAATATATAAAATATTTTATTTACCAAAGATTGGAAAATTATTTCAGTCTGAAATATTGTTTACTTTTACCAAAATAAAAGCATACATGTGCTTGGCAGGCACTGGCCAACAAACACCAACATCTTGAATTTGACTTTCCACTTTCCCTAATGCTATGGCTTGATGATTACACAGACTCTGTTTTGAGCCATATACAACAATTGTTTAAAAATGTTTTACACTAGATAAATGGAATTATCAGCCTCCAAACCTCAAATACTGAGGTTTTTTTCCCCCACTTCTCCTCAGCTAACTGTACCAATAATGGATGGGTGAAATTACTTTCTACTCAAAATAAGATAAATTCCACTCAAAATAATTAAAATTTAAGGCCAAAAATATCTCCCATATAGTAAAATGTACAAAGGTAGAATTATTCCAGAATTGGTTGTTTTAATCTTTGCAGTTGATTTCATGATCATGCCCTTAGTTTTTCTCAAGTGAGCTCTCCTCATGTTTCTTAGATGACTTTGCCATTTCCTGATGTTACATTCAAAGATGACAATGTTTGCAGGAGGAAGATTCACTTTTTTGAGAATGAGGAAAATTTTCCTAGAATTTACCAAAGGACTTGCCCTCTGCATCACTGCCAGACTGATGCTGTTGTACATACGCCTTATTACCATATTACCACAATGAGTTTAAACTAATTAGGATTTATACCTGAGCGTCAAATAAGGCATTGCACTGAGGAGTGAAAACATTTTAAAAATCACATTAATGCTAATAAGTATGATGGAGAGAAGGGATTATTAGTAGTATCCAACTTTAGAAGTTCCCTGTGAAGACTGTCTTCTGTAATCCTTTACAATACTAAAAACTGTGAAAGTTCAAAAACAGCTACGGTAGAAACCTATACCTAGAATCATCTATGGGCCTATCATTGTCATGTGTCAACAGATTATTGGTTGCCAGAGGCAGGGGGTAGGGGGGAAGTGTGCGTAACAGGTGAAGGGGGCTAAAAAAGATACAATAATTTTAATTACGTATATATGTGTGTATACACACACACACACAATTTTATGTAATCCTCAGGGAAATCACGTGAAATGTCCTTTGGAACTGCCCCAATTTTGCATAGTGTGAAATAAGTTTTAGTAAGACTAAGCAACATTCCCAGAGGCATATAACTAATAAATGGAAATCTGAATCCGTTAGTCCTCAGAAACAGAGTCTCTATCTATGGGTACAGCTTCCCATATATGTTTAAGCATAACCATGTGAATATAGAAATGAGCAGTAATATACAACATGTTTATTTTAATGTATTTCAATGTAACACTATTCATAGCAACAAATATCAAATTTTTTCTAATGGATGGAACCATCTAATTTGCATCTCTACATGTGAAAATACCAAATATCAGTGTATAATGTTTTTAATTAAAACAAGAATGAGGTTTATACTAGCTGTGCATAAATTCTGGAGGTTTTGTACTATATCATGATTCTAATGCTACATAGACTACAGCTGATGTGCTATCCTTCAGCTGATCTTTTGAAAGAAAGTTTTACTAGAATGAAAAAATTATGAACGACTGCCAGTATACTCATTTGTCCAGCCTCATTTTTTCCTCGTAGTAAAGATATTTGATTAAAGATCTAAGAAAGGAATGCCTGAAGGAGGGGAAAGGAGATGGAGTACTGATCCTAAGCAATGTAATTACACGTGTTTCTGGAGGAGGGTCCTATCTTCTCTTTGGCTTCATCAATGGTCAGAATTTCCCATTTCAGGTTATAAAAATAGTTATGATCTTTCATCAAAAAATGCCTGACTCATTTTACTTCATCTTGAAATAACTGAAAAAAAATTCCTGGGATTTTTTTTTTTTTCTTTTGCTGGTTAAACATTAGCCCACCTGCTGGTAGCACTCTAAAGAGGATAGCATCTCTTAATGTTCACCTGATAAAATTACTGATGTTACATATTAAGGGGGTGAAAACTAAAGACTTCATAAATTACCATAGAACAGAACAAAATAAACACAAGATGTTTTCTTCTGAGTCCCAACCCATGCTTTCCAACCATTAAATTTCTTCTGCTTTAGTTTAATTTGGTTTCAATAGCATTCAAAGGGAAAACTCCCCTTGTTTTCTTAGGTGTGATTTATAAGAAACATTAAGTTTAAAATTAGATTTTTTGTTGGAATTTCTCTGACAGTCAAGTCCCCTTAGGAAATTACTACTCTCACTTGAACCTGCATGTTCTGTAGCAGATGAATTATGGCTCAAAGGACAACATCCATTAAGAAGACGTTGAGAAGGATCGGGAAAATCAAGGAGGTGGGAAGAACAAAATTCTGATTTAATTTGTTCAGCCAATTTCTGAAAGGACTGAGTTCTCCCATCTACACCGGTAAATGCATTCGGAAGAAATAAATAAAGAGCATCATCCTTTAACAGCCACAGGCATACTTCATTTCCCTCAGGAGGAAGTGAGCAGGCCGCCCTAGAGAACTTAATTCAGGAGCTTTCACGCTGTTTTCAATGGTAGATTTTAAAAGTTAGTTCAAGACAAAGTATGAATAAAGCTAAAGAATGACACAAACATAATCATCAAGAAGAACTGCCCCCTGGGCTTCCCTGGTGGCGCAGTGGTTGAGAGTCGGCCTGCCGATGCAGGGGACACAGGTTCGTGCCCCAGTCCGGGAAGATCCCACATGCCGCGGAGCGGCTGGGCCCGTGAGCCATGGCCGCTGAGCCTGTGCGTCCGGAGCCTGTGCTCCACAACGGGAGAGGCCACAACAGTGAGAGGCCCGCATACCGCAAAAAAAAAAAAAAAAAAAAAAAAAAAAAATGCCCCTGTATCATTTACACCTAAGAAACTAATTTCTACAGTAGCAGAGTTATTAGGCTTTGTTTTGTCTTGCTGAGAAACATAAGTGAACAGTGCTCTAAATGCTTTCAGAAATTATTAATTAAAGGAACATTTAACCATAATTACTCCTTTTTAAAGACTTCACAAAAAAACTAATTCTAATGAAAATTTATACAAAATTTCATCATAGAATAATGAGTGAAATAAGATCAAAACCATATGGTTTAAATTACAGAAATTTATTTTCTCACAGTTCTTGAAGGTTAGAAGTGAAAGATCAAGTTTCTGGCCAATTTGGTTTCTGGTGAGAGCTCTGTTCCTGACTTACAGACAGGGATGCGGTAGGGTGAGGTTGGGGGGAAGAGCTCCTCTCACTTGTCTACCTATGTTCATAGCAGCATTATTCACAATGGCCAAAAGGTGGAAACAACCTAAATGTCCATCAGAAGATGAATGGATAAATAAACTACAATCGAATATTCTTCAGCCTTAAAAAGGAAGGAAATTCTGACACATGCTACAACATGGATGGACCCTGAAGACATTAATGCTAAATGAAATAAGCCACAGAAGTACAAATACTGTATGATTCTACTTATATGAATTACCTAGAGTAGTCAAATTTATAGAAACAGAAAGTAGAATTGGGGGAGAGTAGAATGGGGAGCTGTTTGATGGGTACAGAGTTTCAATTTGGGAATATAAAAAAATTCTGGAAAAATGGATGGTGGTGATAGTTGCACAACAAAGTGAATGTACTAACGCCACTGAAATGTACACTTAAAAATGGTTAAAATGGTAAATTTTATGTTATGTATATTTTACTGTATTCAAACATTTTTTGAAGTATGCGTGCTAAAAGAATTGAAACAATACAGAAATATATGAAGTTTATCTCACTATTTATATGTAAATCTTTAATTCATCTGGATTTATTTTGGTGTTAAAAATGAAGTAGATCCAGCCTTAAAAAAAAAAACAACGATAAAAACTATATGGAGAGATATTACTACTGATCCAGTACATACATGCTTTGAGGGTTTTGTTTGCTTATTCTTATCCACGTAGTTGTTGTACATGTGGGTGTGTACTCATACAGTTACCCCTAGGTTTCTTAGGATTAGTGATATCTCACTGATAGGTATGAAGAATTTGAGACTGACTGGTTTAGGGCTAGGATTTGTATAACATGGAGAAGAATAACCAGTTGCTAGTTAACTGTAATCAGGTTTTCAATAGTTAAAGTAACTATTTTTATCTGAAGAAATGTCCAATCACTTTTTCTTCATACATACTGCAATCTAACTAGGAAAGAGGATCATAAAACTTTGAAGAATTGCCCTTCCTCTAATCATACTAAGATCTCTCCTTCAAAGGTATATTTGAGATATATTTTGTTTTTGTACCTCACTACACACCCATATCTCACCTCACCCACAGCTTTTCCTTGAGAAGAAAATTTGACCAAAGAAAATAAATCTTCACCCATATGAAGCTAGGATTTGAGACAATATTTAGGAGAAAAATTAAATTATTTTCTTTGAGTCTCCTGTTTAATAAAGAGAGAGAGAGAGAACCCCCTCATTCTGTCTAATTTGTGTCATCAGAGTTAATTTCAATTTTCTTTTCAGACATAATGGATACAGTGGGCAAAGCTTTCAAGACCCTTTTACTTTGCTTGAGTACTGAGATAAGTTTGAGGGTGGGAATCCTACTCTCAAAAATATGAAGCCAGAATGACCTTCATCTTACTATCTAAAATGGAAGGCAGAAATGTAAGTTCAAGAACTGCTGACTTAAAAACACTCTAATCTTTGCCATTGACCCATGTCTAAATGGTTTAAATTGTTCTGTTTCCCCGGTGATTTGCCTTTAGACCCATTATAAGAAAACTGTCTATGAAAAATAAATAAATACAGTATTACCTCACTTATATGTAAAACATAAAAACACTGAACGCACAGAAACAAAGAGTAGAACGGCGGTTGCTCAGGGCTGAGGGGTTGGGGAAATACAGAGACACAGGTCAAAGGGTACAACCTTTCACTTATAAGATAAATAAGGTCCAGGGATCTAAGGTACAGCCTGATGACCGTAGTTAACAGTATGATATTGCTTACTTGAAAGCTGCTATGAGAGTAGAGCTGTAATGGCCTCACCAAGACAAAAACGATGACAAAATGGTACTCATGTGAGGTGAAGGATGTGTTAACTAACCTTAACATGGTAGATATTTTGCAATATACATGTATATCAAATCATCACACTGTATACCTTGCATAACATTATATGTCAATTATATCTGAAAAAAGCTGGGGAAAAAAAATGAAAGAAAACTGTCTGGGTGCTTGTCTTTGGGACCAGCAATAGTGGAGATTCAGTTTAGTTTGTAGAGAGAAGCTAAATCCCCAAGTGAATATGTCAGTGATAGAGGATTCTGAGATGTGAGGAAAGCAGCCTTCATAAAAGGCCCTGAATTAGGGGATGAAAGGAAAATTTATGGAGATAATTTAAACTTGAGAAGGGACACTGCGACTCAGCAGTTACAAGAGAGCCTTGACCATCATCAAAAAATCTAGAAACAATAAATGCTGGAGAGGGTGTGGAGAAAAGGGAACACTCCTGCACTGCTGGTGGGAATGCGAATTGATACAGCCACTATGGAGAACAGTATGGAGGTTCCTTAAAAAACTACACATAGAACTACCATATGACCCAGCAATCCCACTACTGGGCATATAGCCTGAGAAAACCATAATTCAAAAAGAGTCATGTACCACAATGTTCATTGCAGCTCTATTTACAATAGCCCGGAGATGGAAGCAACCTAAGTGTCCATTATTAGATGAATGGATAAAGAAGATGTGGCACATATATACAATGGAATATTACTCAGCCATAAAAAGAAATAAAATTTGAGCTATTTGTAATGAGGTGGATAGACCTAGAGTCTGTCATAGAGTTAAGTAAGTCAGAAAGAGAAAGACAAATACCGTATGCTAACACATATATATGGAATTTAAGGAAAAAAATGTCATGAAGAACCTAGGGATAAGACAGGAATAAAGACACAGACCTACTAGAGAATGGACTTGAGGATATGGGGAGGGGGAAGGGTGAGCTGTGACAAAGCGAGAGAGAGGCATGGACATATATACACTACCAAACGTAAGGTAGATAGCTAGTGGGAAGCAGCCGCATAGCACAGGGATACCAGCTCGGTGCTTTGTGACCGCCTGGAGGGGTGGGATAGGGAGGGTGGGAGGGAGGGAGACGCAAAAGGGAAGAGATATGGGAACATATGTATATGTATAACTGATTCACTTTGTTATAAAGCAAAAACTAACACACCATTGTAAAGCAATTATACTCCAATAAAGATGTTAAAAAAAAAAAGAGAGCCTTGACAAGGATAAAGGTAAAAGGTAAAGTAATAAAAGTTTAGAGTGTATATTTTATACCAAGGCATCAGAATAAACTTATTCTATACCAGCTTTCACCTGTGTATGTTTGATTTTTAGGACAGGGAAATAGGTTCTAAGTTGTTAAAATCGGCCAAACACTAGAAATTAATTTTTATTCTGAAATATCAAGAAAAATCTAAGAATTTTTGAAATCCTAAAGTTCAGGAACAGCCTCTGCTGTATTTTTGGCCAGTGCCTGATCACCAAGATTCCATCGTTAGCCCTTTTCTCGTCTTCCTCCTCAGAACTGCTGGGGAAATCCTTTAAGATCTTCAGTGGTTTAAATCACTTCAAGCACTACCTGTAGGCTGATGAAATGCAACTTTGTATAGCCAAGTTTTCGCTTTCTGTACAATTTCCCTTTCCACAACTCCAATCTCCTCAAACTCAACACATCTAAAGCTAGACCAGTTTTCTTAAATGCTCATTGATCACTGCTTTCAGCCACTATACAGTACCACCTGAGATGCACAACTACAAACACAATCAGAGGTCATCTCCTAACTACATATTATGAGGGTAAATTTATTATCTCTCCAGAAATTAACACTATTTCAAGCTTATACTAGGAGTCCATTAAATGGAGAAGTATTAAATGTGTGAAAGAGGAGAAATGGAGGAAGGTGGTCCCACACAATGCCTAAGCAGTGATGGGAATAAAGTGAAGTCACGATTAAGAGAAATAAGAGGCTCTTATTTCTCTTATTCAGAAAGAGGCTCTGAAGGAGTTCAGGGAGACAGAACACATGCACATACGAAAGAACAACCATGTGAAGACACCCTGAGAAGGCGCCATCTATAAGCCCAGGAGAGAGACCTGGACCAGACCCTTCCTGTACAGCCCTCAGTGGAAACCAACCAACTTTGATCTTGAACTTTTAGCCGCCAGAATGGTGAGAAAATAAATTTCTGTGGTTTAAGCCAGGGGTCCCCAACACCTGGGCCATGGACCCGTAGTGGTCCACGGCCTGTTAGGAATCGGGTGACACAGCAGCAGGTGAGGGGCCGGCAAGCAAGCGAAGCTTCATCTGCCGCTCCCCATCTTTGGAAAAACTACCTCACATTACCACCTGAACCATACCTTCCCCTGCCCCACCTGTGGAAAACTGTCTTCCACGAAACCTGTCCCTGGTGCCAAAAATGGTTAGGGACCACTAGTTTAAGCCATACAATCTGTGGCATTTTGTTAGATTAGCCCTAGCAGACTAATGCAGGTTTTATCAGGTAATATTAGTATATGCAGATATTAGGATATGGCATTTAGTATGTCTAGGGGAGAACATTACATCTATAAAATTTTAAAAGCTGGATCTTCTCCTTGAAGAGTAGAATAGAGTTCAGTCTTAAGCCTGTATACATAATCTTGAAGAGGAAAAGCTATCTGAGGAGAGGTGTCTGTTTTCCATCAAGATTTAAATGCAATTATAATAAAACCATGTTTGTTTGCACTAGAGTTAGATGTTTAAACAAGTCAATAAATTTTTGGAAACAGGAAGGAAAGATGCTTTGTTTACTTTTATTTCCACATAATTTTAGTACTGACAAAGAGTGACAGAGCGATAGCCTCAGAGACCACTAAAACCATTTCATTCACAAAATGGGTGCTTTACGAATAAGTCCTCTGCAGACTGCTCCTCTGTCAGGGGTGCGGCTCAGGGTTCAGCAGATGGCCACTGGAGTTTGCAAGCATCTGCTCACTCTCTCTCCTCCTGTCAGTACAGAACCCACTAAAGATAAAGGCTTTCATATAATAATGTTATCTGCTCACCAAGACCATGTTATATCTGGCAAGGACCAGGAAATTGGGTAGTTTTGATGAATGGGATTAAAATAGAGTCAATGTATGAAAACATTTTCACTGAATAATAGAGGCTGTATTCTACAAGAGAGAGTAGCAAATGTAAGCTCATGAACTGACTGATGTTTGAACTGAACTAAAGTAACTCGCAAGTTAAAACACATTTGCATTTACAAAATGAGTTCCGATTTTTAAAAATTCCGAACCTGAAAAAACCTTAACTTTGTAGTATGTGATTTTTCATATGAAAAACAATCAGACTGAAAATATTAAGCATCTGCTTGGCTCATGGTAAGTAGTTAGTTGTTAGGGTTGGCAACAGTAGAAATAGGATTTCTGCCTCTTGGGACTTCAAACGTTTTAAAACAAGAGACATAGCAAAAAGTAAGAGTAACATAAGAAAAGCATTTATAAATTACCCCTGAGTGGTCTACCCAGTCAGGTGTAAAGATGGTGAGCTAAAAAGTCTCATGGAATAGAAAACAGGTGAATTCTGAGGGACTGGTTGTGACAGGGATGTAGGAAATAGTAGGCATCATTCATTGTGAAAGTATTGTTAAAAGAAGAATGCAGTCAGAATTCCAGGGGTGAGTTCAGACACACTGAAGAGACTAGCCTAGTGGCTTTCAATTCTTTTTAAGACATCTACTGGAATATGTTTTATTACATTTCACCTTGCTTTAATTTCAAATTTACAGATAAGTTGCTTCATGCTCTTCTCACACTCACCAGTTGTGACAGTTTTCTTTTTTTACTTTAAAATTCTCTCTTTCTCCCTGTCTCTGAATGTATGGGGCTCTCTCCTGACATATCTCCATGATTCTTACAGCACTTCTTTAATGTCTGGCAGTACAGGATGGCCCAAGCATGCATCTCACTTTTTCTGGCTCAGCCCTATTACTGGCTACACTCCTTGTTCCCTTTATATGGACAACAGTTCTTCAAAAAAAAAAACTGGGCACCAGGTATATTCATACCTTCTACGCCTTACCAGTGAACAGAAGTCGAAAATGTGCATATCTCTGTATCTATCTACTGATCTGAAGAGCTCTTATTGGTGTCTCTAATTTTATCCAACACATCAGTAAACCTTCTAGATATTTTTTTCTTTTTAATAGTTTTAACTCCCTTCCAAAAAGGGAGAAATCTGGTCCTCATTACACATTTGCTCAAACTTAGCAAACAGAAGATATTTCAAAATTGGTAACTTATACCACTAAACAACAAATAAAAAGGAAACCTACGGGCTTCCCTGGTGTCGCAGTGGTTGGGAGTCCGCCTGCCGATGCAGGGGACACGGGTTCGTGCCCCGGTCCGGGAGGATCCCACATGCCACAGAGCGGCTGGGCCCGTGAGCCATGGCCGCTGGGCCTGCGTGTGCAGAGCCTGTGCTCCGCAACGGGAGAGGCCACAACAGTGAGAGGCCCGCGTATCGCAAAAAATAAAAAAAAAAAGGAAACCTACTAACTAGAGTTCAGTATCTATTTACCTTTCTTTTTTATTTCATTGAAATAAAATTTAATTAGAGTGAAATAAGCAAAGCTTAAATGTATAATTTAATGAGTTTTGACAAATGCATATATTGTGAAGGCAGAACATTTCCATCGCCTCAGAAAGTTAATATGTGGCTGTCTTTCATCAATACCTTCACCCTCCACAGGGGTAAACAATGTTGTTATAACTGTTTTTTTCCATCATGGATTGGTTTTGCCTGTTTTAGAATATATTACAAACGGAATCATACAGCATATAATTTTTTGAATTGGGTTCATTTGCCAACATTTTTTGTGAGAAGCATCTATTTTTTTTTTTTTTTTTTTTTTGCAGTACACGGGCCTCTCACTGCTGTGGCCTCTCCCATTGCAGAGCACAGGCTCCGGACGCGTAGGCTCAGCAGCCATGGCTCACGGGCCCAGCCACCCCGTGGCATGCGGAATCCTCCCGGACCGGGGCACGAACCCGCATCCCCTGCATCAGCAGGCGGACTCTCAACCACTGCGCCACCAGGGAAGCCCAGAAGCATCTATTTTTATATGTATTAGTAGTTTGTTCATTTTTATTGATGAGTAGTATTTTGGTATATGACTTTACCACAAAATATTCATGCATTTTCCTATGAACAGACAGCAGGGCCACTTCTCGTTTTTGACTCTTGTATAAAGCATCTCTGGACATTCTTGCAGCAGACTATTTGTAGACATGGAATTTCATTGATCTTGGGTAAATATCTAGGGTAGAATTTCAGAGACAGATATATACCTTCATAATAAGCAACCAAACTTTCTTTTTTTAAAAGAGGATGCATTATTTACATTATCATCAGCATGTAAGAGAACTAGTTGTTCTGAATCCTGACCAACATGTGGTGTTAACAGGCTTTTAAATTTTAGCCATTCTAGTGAATATCTATAAATTTGACTTCAATTAAAGTTTTCCTTATGAATAATGTTGAACTTTTTTCTCATGTTTATTACACACTTGTACATCTTTGTGAAGTATCCAAGTTTTTTACCCATCGTTTTAGATTGTCCTTTTATTGTTGAGTCTTAAGAGTACTTTATATATTTTTTATACAGGGCTTTTGTCAACTATAAATTTTGCTTGTGTATTTTATTAAGTTTCCTATTTGGATAAAGTCTGATTTTAATGAAGTCAAATTTATCATGTTTTCTCTTTCTTATTATCCCTTTCTATGTTCTATGAAAGCTTTGTCTACCTCAGGGTGCATAAAGAATGTACTACTGTTTTTTCTAAACTTTTAGGGTTTTAACTGTTACATTTTAGTTTTGCTCCATCTCAAATGAATGTTTTTATATGCTATTAGGTGGGATTAAGGTTTATTTATTCCCTATGTGTATCCAGTTGTTGCAGGATTATTTGCTTAAAAGAATTTACCTGCCCACTGAAATGCTTTGGCACCTTTGTCAAAAATTAAAATAATTTTGTATGGAAACACAAAAGACCATGAATAGCAAAAGCAAACCTTAGAAAGAAAAACGGAGCTGGAGGAATCAGACTCCCTGACTTCAGACAAAGCTACAGTAATCAAGACAGTATGGTACTGGCACAGAAACAGAAATATAGATCCATGGAACAGGATAGAAAGCCCAGAGATAAACCCACACATATATGGTCACCTTATCTTTGATAAAGGAAGCACGAATATATAATGGAGAATAGACAGCCTCTTCAATAAGTGGTGCTGGGAAAACTGGACGGCTACATATAAAAGAATGAAATTAGAACACTCCCTAACACCATACACAAAATAAAGCCAAAATGGATTAAAGACCTAAATGTAAGGCCAGACAGTATAAAACTCTTAGAGGAAAACATAGGCAGAACACTCTATGACATAAATCACAGCAACATCCTTTTTGACCCACCTCCTAGAGAAATGAAAATAAAAACAAAAATAAACAAATGGGACCTAATGAAACTTCAAAGCTTTTGCACAGCAAAGGAAACCATAAACAAGACGGAAAGATAACCCTCAGAATGGGAGAAAATATTTGTAAATGAAGCAACTGACAAAGGATTAAATCTCCAAAATATACAAGCAGCTCATGCAGCTCAATATCATAAAACAAACAACCCAAAAATGGGCAGAAGACTTAAATAGACACTTCTCCAAAGAAGATATACAGATTGCCAACAAACACATGAAAGGATGCTCAACATCACTAATCATTAGAGAAATACAAATCAAAACTACAATGAGGTATCACCTCACACTGGTCAGAATGGCTGTCATCAAAAAAAGTCTACATCAATAAATGCTGGAGAGGGTGTGGAGAAAAGGGAACCCTTTTGCACTGTTGGTGGGAATGTAAATTGATACAGCCACTATGGAGAACAGTATGGAGGTTCCTTAAAAAACTACACATAGAACTACCATATGACCCAGCAATCCCACCACTGGGCATATACCCTGAGAAAACCATAATTCAAAAAGAGACATGTACCACAATGTTCATTGCAGCTCTATTTACAATAGCCAGGACATGGAAGCAACCTAAGTGTCCACCGACAGATGAATGGATAAAGATGTGGCACATATACAGAATGGAATATTACTCAGCCATAAAAAGAAACAAAATTGAGTTATTTGTAGTGAGGTGGATGGACCTAGTGTCTGTTATACAGAGTGAAGTAAGTCAGAAAGAGAAAAACAAATACTGTAGGCTAATGCAGATATATAGAATCTTAAAAAAAAAAGTTCTGATGAATCTAGGGGCAGGACAGGAATAAAGATGTAGATGTAGAGAGTGGACTTGAGGACACAGGGAGGGGGAAAGGTAAGCTGGGACAAAGTGAGAGAGTAGCATTGACATACATACACTACCAAATGTAAAATAGATAGCTAGCAGGAAGCAGCTGCATCGCACAGGGAGATCAGCTCAGGGCTTTGTGACCACCTAGAGGGTCAGATAGGGAGAGTGGGAGGGAGACGCAAGAGGGAGGAGATATGGGGATATGTGTATACGTATAGCTGATTCACTTTGTTATACAGCAGAAACTAACAAAACATTGCAAAGCAATTATACTCCAATAAAGATGTTAAAAAATAATAAAATGGAAAAAAATATTTTTTAATTAAATTAATTTATAAGTGTTTGTCTATTCCTGGATTCTTTATTCTCTATTGATTTATTCTGTTCTCATCCAATAACACACTATCTTCATTATGTAGTTATGTCATAATTTAAGTTTCTCAACTTTTGTACATCTGAATGTGTCTTCCTTATGCTTTCATTTTCTAAGAATGTGTCCTGGCCTTTCTCTTGGTTTCCCTGCCCACCCCCCTTTTAATTAGACTGTTCTTCACATCATTATTCCTCTAGGTACAATATGTCCTTTTTCTGTAGTGATTTCAATATTTTTCCCTTAGCCTCTGGTTTACTGTACTTTACGTGGTTTTCTTTTTACTTATCCTTCTGGCAGTTCACTGATCTTCTTTCATCTACAAATTTAATCTTTTCACCAAATTCTAAGAATTACTGGTGTTAATTTTTCCATTGTGTTTCTCACCCTTTCTTTCAGTCCTCTCATTCTACATTTGAGAGATGTGTATGTTAGACTGATATTATCACAAAGGTCATGGATGCATGTTATTTTTCTCTCTCCCTCTCTCCTCTTCACTTTTTACTTCTGTATTTGATTTTCAGATGAGGTCATTTCTTTTGACCTATTTTCAAGAACAAGGATTATTTATTCTTGCAGCTTCTAACTGGATTGTCATAATCTAGTGAACCATGTTGAGCTTTTCACTTCTACTATTTTCATTTTTAAAACAGGTTTTAGAGTAAATGTTTTTGGTTGCTCTAAAAATAAGAAGCACGTCAACAAGGAAAGAAAAAAATGTCTTTCCACAAGGGTCTGTGCTGTATTCTAGGCGTCTTCAGGGCCCCAGGCTCAGGCTGGAACCCGGGTCTCTTCACCCGAGTGCGAGGAGGGGGCTAAATTTTGTCCACAGGCC
Source organism: Phocoena phocoena (assembly GCF_963924675.1). Lineage (NCBI taxonomy): Eukaryota > Metazoa > Chordata > Mammalia > Artiodactyla > Phocoenidae > Phocoena > Phocoena phocoena. Next base: position 24,899,561 of record NC_089221.1, read on the forward strand.
TCAGGAGGGTCTTTCCTAGGCTGGGGGCCGAGGCTACAGAGCTTGCAACTGCCAACTGCTAACCCCTGCCTTTTAAGGGATCAGTGGATTGTTGCTGAAAAAGCATGTAGTCCATAATCCAGTCAGACTTCTAGGCGGAAACTTCTAGGCAGCACTTACTATTTTAACACCTCAAGCAGGAAGCAGAGGATTAAGGACAATGATAAATCCAAGGAGAGGACCCTTGAAGATGATGAAGAGGGAAGGCTCAAGGATAGGAAGGAAGTACCGGGAGCATCTACTCACCTTGTTTGTCATCGCTGTCCTCATGAGCTGGCTGATCTCGCCCAGCACTAGCAGGGGTACCATTTCCTGGACCAACTTTGTCCACGAGATGCTGGCCAGGAGCCAAGTACAGAAGGTCCAGGTGGTGCCCCACAGTGATGTGGTGGAAGTCTATCTGCACGCCAGAGCCGTGGTGTTTGGGTGGCCTCGGCTGGCCTTGATGTACGGAATGCAGGTTTCAAATACTGATATATTTGAGAGAAGCTTCCAGCAGCTGAAGATGAGCTGAATATCAAAGGCAACGTCAGGATCCCAGTTTCCTATAGGCTTAGGGGCTTCTTTGGAAATGCCCTCTCTGCCTTGGGGATGACAGCAGGGGGCTCAGCCACCCTGTGGTATGTTTGGCGTCTGGCTAGAAAGACTGGAAGTGAAGGAGGAATCAGTGCTTTCAATCGGATTAAAATGGCTCCTCGCGCGACTGCAGACGCCACAAACATGGGAAAAGCAGTCAGCCCTTGTTGCCGGGCCAGCCATGGCGGGAAGGCACTGCGAGCAAAGGCGATGGTGCCGGCGGCACTGGTGCTGTTCTTGTGATGAGCCGCCCGGAGTCGGTGGAAAGAGGCCTCCGCCTAGGGCCCCACACAGTGCACACCGACGAAATTTACACGGTGGGCAAGAAGCACTCTACCAACACGTCCTGCTTCTCCAGCACCAAGGACGAGCAGATGCCCAAATACCTTCCGGTGGAAATCCATGAACTGGGCACTCCCGACCACGTCGTCGTCCAGACGTCCACCGAACTCACACGTTGCACAACGCTCTGCTGGGGCCCAGCTCCAGCATGTGGAGCGGTGTGGCCACACCCACGTCTTTGAGGAGTCTGCGTGGAAGCCGTGCTGCGTGGGAAGCCGTGCGCATGTCCAGTTCGCCGCAGCCGCCGCTGAGAGCGTCATTGCCACGACTACGCCAAGAGCAAGCTCCTCTCCAAGGAAGAGCAGAAGGGGGTTGCGTTTCTGAGTCAGGCAGTGCTTTTGTCTGCAGGCTGCTGGAGCACATGGCGGCGGAGAGGAAGATCTCCATCACGCCAGGGACAAACGCTCCACTAGGCTTTTCTCAGACTCTCCCCAAGAGACCAGCGCTTCACCATGAGCCGCTTTTGGAGCCGATGTGCATGGCCCTGGGCGGCCGTCCCCCTCGGGAGACCACCTCTTTTAACAAGGTCACTTCTGGCGCAGGAGACCCGCAGCTACTACTATAGAGCTTGCAGGGGGTAGGGTGGGAGAACCAGCCATGGGGGTCCAGACTTGCTGGGGCTTACTTGCCCCCCAGTGGGTCATTATTACCACCAAAAGCCTCCAGGACTCACTTCCCTCCAGAGAACAGAGGTGATAAATGTGAGGGGCACTTGGGCCTTTCTTCTTCTAGTCAGGGTCTAAGGGTGTCTTTCTGCAATCCATCATCCTAAAGTGTCCTGGGTCCCAGGAATTGGGAGGGAAATAGGGGTAGGTTCTTAGTACTTGATCTTGTCATTGGCCTTAGTGTAAAGACATAATTTTATTGTCATGAATTTAGATATAAATGTAATGTGTTAAAAGAAAACAAGACACCCATAGGCAAGTAGCCATAAACAATTGGAAATACACACTTTGCATTCATTCATGAGCAGGGAAAGTATGAAGACTGAGAAATAAAACGTGAAGAACTCAGACGTTTAATGAGTAAGAGAAGAAAGCAGAACTGGCTTCCAGGAAGTCAAGGAAAATGTGGGCTTGGAAACAACTATTAGTCTTGTGATTTGTGAATCCCTGATAGTTTTGATAGTTCAGAGTAAGGAATTTGGAAGATGGGGGAGTTAAGGAAAGAATAAAGAGCATGGAAATGCAGTGATTGTGAGATATTAATCCTTAGATATTAGTCATTTAAAAGGAGGGTTGTAGTTTAAACATAAAATGACAGCATCAGGGTTGAGTCATTATCTCTGTGTTAGTTGATTATTTACCTGTTTGATGAAATTTAAAGTTACAAAGGAGAATCAGAAATGAAGCATACAGGGCTCAGTTTGGGCTATAACTGAAAACTTAAGTAGAGAAATTAGTTTTTGGAAGTAGTGCAAATGCTTTTTGGCCTGAGGCTAGAGGGTAGGAAAAAGGAGCTACCAAAGTAGAGAATGAGGACAGACATCACTTTAGATAACTTTGATTTCTCAATAAATTAATATCAGTGAATATGAAACTAAGAAAAGTGGAAAAGTTTTGGAACACATATTGTGGAAGTACAGCCAAAGATGATGGAAGTATTTTCAAAATCTTTTAGGGCCTAATAGATCTTAGTATCATTCACATAGTAAGAGCTCAAAATGTTGATATATGATATTCATGAGATAAGCATTCTGTTTAAATAAGAACAAAACTAGACCAGCTAATGAATTATCCATAATAAAGAAAGCCGTCCTAGAGGAGAACAGATTTCCATCCTTCTTCCTCCTAATTCTACACTGATGATTTTTAAAACATGCTTACACATAAGTTTATCATCACTTATTATCCAAAGTGATTTTTAAAATCATTTCACTTGAGCATAGTTCCTGCAGAATATATTTTCCTTAATTCCCCTACAACTTTCTTTTTCTTTTCTTGATTATTAGCTTTTTATTAAGATCCAAATATATATAGCATATGAGGTAAACAAAGTTTAAAGAAATCACCATTCCAATAAAGCATTCTTTTAAAGTCTAACATTCATAAATACAGAATACTGATATATTATGCATTCTAGTAATGATGGACAATATATATAAGTAAAAAACTCTGTACCAACAATCTAGGTTTATATAATTAAGATATTGTATAAATTCAATTCTGCAGAATTTCTTCAAATAAAGGTGTTATAAGCAGTCAGTTGTGACAGAGGCATCATCCTTTGTATCAGACCACACAAAGATATCCCAGAATGATATCAACTTAAGTGTACATAAATTTTTTGTAGTCCTTTGAATGTGTAAAGCTGAATCTATGCAAAATGTTCCTCTTCTGCTTAAGAGGATATGACTGTTACACAGATGTAGAGAACAAACGTATGGACACCAAGGGGGGAAAGTGGTGGGGGTGGGGGTGGTAATGGGATGAATTGGGAGATTGGGATTGACATGTATACACTAATATGTATATAATGGATAAACAATAAGAACCTGCTGTATAAAAAATAAAATTAAAAGAGGATGTGACTATTTTTGGGTGGTAATAGGACACGTGGATGACCACAGCACAGCCACGAAGAGTTGTAATTTACCCTTCATTTCTTGAGAACAAAGTCCCAGGGATTAAATTTTGAAGGATAAAATTAGTGGAAATCTTTAGAAGAAACAAACAAAAAAAACCCAGCTCAGCTAATGTTATAGTTAACATTGTTCACATTAGTCATTGGGATTGTTAACTGAGAACTTCAAATTAGTTCAATTGAACAACTAGACTTAGATTACATGTTTATCCTGATATTATAAAGCAAAAAATATGAAAATTATATTTCACTAGTTTTTAATATTTCATTACCTTTCCTATAGGAGTTCCTCAATTTTTTTGCCAAATTCTCTATCCGCCCCCCCAAAAAAAATTCTGCTATAACATATATTAGAGTTTTTCTTTTTCCTGAATTTCCTTTTATATTTCTTTTTTTTTCTAAATTTTTAAAAAAAATTATTTATTTTAGTTATTTAGTTTTGGCTGTGCTGGGTCTTTGTTGCTGTGTGCGGGCTTTCTCTAGTTGCCGCGAGCGGGGGCTACTCTTCGTTGCGGTGTGCGGGCTTCTCTTGTTGCAGAGCACGGGCTCTAGGTGTGCGGCTTCAGCAGTTGTGGCTCACAGGCCCTAGAGCACAGTCTCTGTAGTTGCGGCACATGGGCTTAGTTGCTTTGTGGCATGTGGGATTTTCCCGGACCAGGGCTCGAACCCGTGTCCCCAGCAATGGCAGGTGGATTCTTAACCACTGCACCACCAGGGAAGCCCTCCTTTTCTATTTCTTTCCTTTTTTTTATTTTTCTTTCCTCCTACCTTCATTTTGTCTCTTCTTTCTTCCTTAGAGGACCATATTTTCCTCTTTAAATGTATTTTCTTTATATTTTTTCCTCACCTCCAAACATTGTCTCTATTACCCATTTTAGCATATTGACTTTGTTACTGTAACTTCATATTAAATGCTCATCTCAAATGTTAGGTGCTCTGGGACAATTTATATTTAACAGTGAGGCACTGAGAATCAGCTTAGAACTTCCTTCACTACACACCAGCCACATCATTGATTGATTGGGTCAGGACCAAAAATAAAGAGAATTTTTGGTTGTATTTGCTTTCCAGAAAATAATAACTTCACCATTTGTTTTTATTATAATATAAGTTTGGTTGCTATCTTTCTAGATGTTGAACTAGAGAATGAGTGCTGGGCATCAAACTACTTAGATCAAATCATCTTAGCTGCTTGCTTTTTCATGGAGTTAGGAATGTGGGCCCTACCTAATTCTTTCCAATGGATAAGCAACAAAGACAACAAAAAAGGAGAACTTACTTATTTTCTTTGGTTATTGGTCAAAAATAAATGGTTTGCAGGCTTTCTCTGCCTTATAAACCTTTAGGTGGTAGCAAGTCATTTAGTTCAGTATAAATTGGCACATGGAATAAAACTGCAATTTTATTCCATGTGCCAAAATGGAAATGCAAAATCAGGGCTAGAAAGTTAGAAATAACATGAATGAGTAAATATGTAAATAAAGGGAGATGAGATATCTCAGTATAACCCAAAGAGGTCTTTTTTTTCCTCTTTGTAAGTTTGTACTTTGGGTGGTAGAATTAAGCTGCCTCACTCATTTCTTTTGATATGAATTCACTTATATTAAACTGAAGGACTTTGAGACTCACAAATGGATTTTTCCAAAAAGACTCCTCCGATTTACATCATGCACTCAGAGTTCAGTTCAGGATCAATGCTTTCATTAGTGGAGAAGCTCTATCACTTTCTGGAAGTAATAGTTCCTGGAATGGTAAAACATTTCACATTTGATATTGGTGGTAAACTAGAATTTATGCCTTATCCTGGTTGGCACTGAGAGCCCCATATTCCCTCTCCAGCCTGACTGTTGCCCTGACCAGAAAGAATATGTTTTCACTGTTTAGCCAAGTTACATCTGAGATGGTTGCCAGAGTTTAGGAAGCACTTATCTAGCCTTCTTCAGTTTCACACACAAAGAATGAGCGGGTAACATTTACTATGAATAAATCAATAAGACTGATGTACTAGAAATGCTGTTTGAAAAGGGCAGCAGCTTTCTAAAAGCTTTGGAAGCTAACTTTTAACCTTAGAGAGAGAGGTGAAAGTTGAAATTCAGATAGTGGGATTATAACCATTATCCTTTTTTATGTGTGTAAGAGGAACTGTAACTCACTGGGACTTACAGCAACAGTAAGAAATTTTCCAAGAGATGAAGAAGAATGATAATCACTCATTCATGCTTCAAGACATTTTGTTCATTCTGTTTTTAAAAAAGCTATTTATTTTGTGCAGTGTCCATGTATTGGTCTGGAATTAGAGTAAACCTTAATATATGACAATGACTGTAATAGAGCTATGAGAGCAGAAACCATTCTTTATAATTTTGAAATGTGATTCTGTACAGAATCAACTTTCTTTAATAAAATCAGAATAAATAGTAGACATTTCTACCCCATAACATATTATTTCCTGATTAAATAATCACAAGGTACGTTTTGGTAAGGATATTTATGAAGCAATAATTTGTGACAGTGATGATATTTTTTGGTTTACAGCCCTTAAAGAGGTACTGGAATTTTGACTTCAAAAAGCATTTTGGGGAATGCAATGTTTGTAGCTATAAATAATAAGAAATTGCAGAATACAAAATAACACCTGTGGAACATTTTTGAAGTATTTTACAGGGAAATGATCTATTTCTAGAATCAATGAAATAGTGGTACTGCAGGTAACAGAGCTAATCCATTTTTAAAAATCATGTTTAGAAGATAAGGAGTATAGAGATACTGGTTGCTAAGGCTTACCACAGCTCCCCAAAAATGTTTATTCTTCTACATCAAACGTTGCAAGCGTTCCCCCAAAACTAGGCAAACAGCATTCGATTTCAGGCTGCTTTATTCCTTAAGCAGATAAGAGGTATATTTGAAGCCTCTCTGTTTCTTTGGTAGATTGATTTTCACCATAATTCTAAGGGCTTGAAAATGTATGTTTTATTTTCTGGTTTATTCCACACAGAAGAGGTAATAGTAACAGTTAGTAGAGAAAACAGGGTTTAAAAGTTAAGATACCTGGGTTTTTGTCACTTTTTAAAATGATATAAAAATTGCAGATGTGCTATATCTAAAGCATTATTTTAGATTCTGAAGAGATGGAACAAGTGGGGGGGTTGTGGAGAGTGTGATACATGATGAAAGTATGGCCTCTGTCCTTCCTCTAAGCATCTTACAGTATAAAGGAAAAATCAGATAAGTGCACACATCAGATGAGAGTAATTTAAATAGAGGACTACAGAGTATGGATTGAGAGGAGACAAAGCTAGGTTTTATGTTGCCATTTTGAATGCACTCATATGGCACAGGTATTTCTCCTGTGCATTAAGAATGCATAGAGTTAACTGGATATGATAAGATCAAATGAGTAAAGACTACTGTTTGTGTTGTACCAACAACTCTTTGTTTGGAGGAGAGGAAGGAGAGTAACTAGGGCAAAAGGTTCATATTATACTTGTATCAGGGAAATTGTCATGACGTTTCCAATTCAGAACCTCTGTTCTAGCAGCAAAGTTCCTTTTTTCTGCTACATAATTTATCATTCCCGTCTTTCACCATTTACAGAGCTGCTAATATTTTGTTTGAATCCTCCTAAACAATTCATTTTTCTCTCTCAGCTGGCATACTCAGCAAACAGCAACCTGGTGATTAGCAGAACGACAAACATTTTCTAACACATGCTCTTTGGGGACCTTATGACCTTCAAGAACATATTCCAAGGATCTTAATATATTTATTCCAGCAAATAAGGACCTCCCTAGAGGACACATTTGCTACCTTAACTTGAAGATATTCTCAATGTGGTTACACAGATATGAAAAATCTATGTCATTCAAATTCTTACGGGAGAAGGGAGTTTTTACTAGTTGGAAACTCCCTAGCACATTTTTTTTCCCCAAAATGTAAAACTTTTTCATATAATGATTGTTGGTAACCAATGATCTTAGAAATGAAGCTACTGTGTTATAGCAGAACAATCTCTTTCTCTCTCTGACCCTCTCTTCTCTGTCAATTTCTCTTTCTCTCTGTCTAAAACCCAAAATTACTGTAGCTGCTAACAAAGATTAGTGAGGATCCAGATTCAAAACAGTGATCCCACTAAGAAGTCTTTAGAAAAAAATGAGAGATTGAAGAAAACAGTGAAAGAGAGATTGGAGTAGCACCCACTTAAAATCCACAAAACTTTGTGACTTGACTGGACAGCAGGGTCACTGAGAAGGACGAGTTTCTGGTTTGGTTAGGACAATTGTTGAGGGGGCTCCTGTTCATTATAGTACAGATTACCCAGAGGATGATCATTCTGAGAGGACAGATACATTTATTATTAGAGAAAATGTGTGTGAGGAAATGGGACAATCCACAAGCCCTTGTTAAGCAGAGGGTTAAACATATTGGTTCTCAGGTTAGAGGACTAGACTTCAGGCTGTTTATTGACATTTGGACTTCCCTGAGTTTGGTAATAAATGAAAGAAACAAATGGGTACAGTCCCATGAAATGGACAGGTAAGTAGATGAAAAAGAAGATTCTTCATGGAGATCTGGGAAACAAAATATAAGAGGAAGACAGTGTAACATGAATTATCAGAAATAATAGGAGAATCAGGAACGTTCTTTTCAAGAAATTCATCAGAAAGACTTTTCAAGAAGTAGGGAATATCTAGGGGAGGGAGATGCTACTGAGAAATTAAGGAAAATCAAGAGTAACGGATTCATTGACTTTGCAGTTAGGAAAATCCCAGAGATTTAGTGAGACAAATTCCAATAGAATCTTGATAACATAAAGCCAGACTGTAACAAGGAGTAGTGATGGATAACGAGGAAATGACAACAGGAGGTAGATTTTGTCTGTGCAAAAAAGGGTGCGTTTAAACCAGTAATAGAGGAGGATAGAGGTTGAAGAAAAAAATGCTGTGTGTGGGCCAGTGATGGGTGATCTGGAATTCTTAAAGTCTTAAGAAGGGTAAACTGAAATAATAATTTAGGTGTGTAAGTTTGCATTAAAAATTTATAGCATATACAACTGTGGAAAAATAAGACATCATTTATCACTATTTACTTAACTGAGATTAAATATATATTTCTCATTCTTCTCTAAATCACAGAAGTCTATGAAAACCAAAGCCAGTTCTTTCATTGCTAATTTGAAATTCCTAACAACGCTAGTGGAGAAGAATTTCTGTTTAATCATAATAGTTAAATTCTGAGAACTGTATAAGCACGTATTTATTGATGTTCTCCAATAGTATTTTCTAGTATGAGGTGTCTATGTCTGTGTGTGTACGTGTGTGTCCTTGATACATTTATAAACTGCTCTTTTTTGAATACAGGAAATTTTATCTGACGATCTCCTGCTTCAATGCACTGAGTGCTGATTTTGTACTTACACAGCCACAGCATACAAGCACATAAAGTACCCCCCCGCCTTGTTGTCTGTCTAAAGTCAGGAAATGTGAGGCTTAACTATCATCTGAATCAGGCAAATATACAGACATTCTTTTCCTTTTCATTTCATATCTATGCTCTCATAGTAAATGCCTAATTACTATGATTTTCTAGGAGACAATCCTAATGGTTCTAATGAAATATAAAATTAGTTGAAAAAATACTTATTTCATATTCATTTTTGGATAACAAAATGGTGATATAGATACACTTAAATTTATATAAGAAGATTTTAATCCATCAAACATTTTATTGTTTTTCTACTCCAGAAACAACTAAAACTATTCATGAATATATTTTATTCTGTTTATCTAGTATTGCTCTACTTTGTCAGGATATATTTTTTAAATGTTTCCTCAGTATCCATAGCCTCTTCCAAATTCTCTCAAGAATGATCTATTCACTTCAAATGTGTTGATTTGAAATTTCATCTGGAGTGCAGAAATGTTATCTACTCATTCAAAAATTAAAGAAGTATAGTAACTGCCAAGCCTCCATGCTCCACAGAACAATAAGGATTCCAAGTAGCGTGCCCTTTGTGAAAGAATTGCTCTCACATGCTAAACGATGTTTTAAAAATCACTGGAAACCGTTGATATTTTTCTCTAAGTACCAAGCCATTTTTTTGTTCCTTGCTTTCTTTATGTCACTATAATAGCAATGCTCATTCTCCTTGATCTATATGGGGCTATCCAGACCAATAAAAGGAAATATTTAAAATTTAATAACACAACTATGGATTTTACCGGTAAGTGTCAGAAGTCTGTCAAAACCAAAGCCGATTCTTTTATCCCTAACGCTTGATCTCAATGTCTCTGATGTCGTTCATAATGTCAAGGAAGAAATTTGCACTCACTGTCCCAAGGCTGCGTTATAGCACTGCTGGACCAAACACGCAGGGAACAAAAGTGCATATCTGAAGTAAGGCAGATCTGAATTCAAATGCACTTACCATGTAACTGGGCAATTTTCTTATCTTCTCCACTGCCATGTTATCTTTTTTTTTTTTCTGAATTATTGCAACAGCTACTTTGTGGATATCTGCCACCCCCTTTGTCTCCTTCTAGCAATGTGCTCTGCATAGTAACCAGGATGACCCTTTAAAAGCACATAGATAAGTTTGTGTCAGCCCTTCACTCAAAAGCACACCTGAGGCTCCAAGTTTCCCTATTCCTTCCATCTTTGATCGTGTCTGCTATTACTCTCTCCCTTGTTCACTCTATTAGATACATTGTCTTCCAGGATGGTCTTCAAATATCAGACAAGCTCCCACCTTAAAACTTTCTTACTGGTGATTTTTCTTCCTAGGATATTTTCCCCATCTCATTAAGCTTTTTCTCAAAATTCGACTACATTTTCTTTGAAATCAACCTAACTACACTACATAAGATTGCCACCTCTCCTCCTCACAGTCTTAATCACCTGACTATAAAATCATTTTAATTCTGTTTATTGCATGTCTCGTCACAATAGAATGTAAACAACACACATGTAGGCATATATGAATCTTTTGTTCACTTTGCTCCCCAGTGCCTATACAGGGCCTTGCACATAGTGAGCATTCAATAAATGTATGATGAACGAATGACCATGAGTTTTCCTCACTACAAAAATTCAGACAATAATCCTTTTCTCAGAAAAAGCATTTTGAAAATTAGATAAAATAGGCTACATTTAGCCCAGCACTAGGCACACAGAGGGTTGTGATGGTGGCCATTATTGTGCTACTGTCATTGATGCTATTATCATCAATGGAAGATTCATAAGTAGTGTTTGAGAAAATGAGCTGGGCAAGCTGCTAACCAACTATACATACACAGGTACACATACACATAGAAACACTTCACACGCTTACACAGTCTTTGAAAGATTTGCAAAAGCTTCATTTTACAGTGAAGTGACTCATTCTGGTATTTTGCCAGACCCTGGCAAACAGAAGATTGCCTTGTGATTAACAACCTGTGAAGTGGTAACTCTCTGAAAAAGACATCAGGCAGAATGTCACATTAGGAAGCAGTACCATGAGCAGAACCAAACTCCAAAATTGTAACTGTAGTTGGAAATCAAAGAATAATTAAAAGAATTTCAAGACAAATCTCTCTCTCTCACACCCACACACAACTGACACCATCAGTAAGACATTTTTATACATTTTGGAAAAGCTAGTATCTTTCCTTTAAAAGCATCTTATGGAGTACCAGTGAATATTTTTTTTAGGATGTAGCTGTTACATCTCTATTCATCTATTGGTCTGTCAGTTATTAAATTCCTAAATGTTTTCTCTTTTGTGATTATAGTCATTGATGTATCACGCTATTTCACCAAAATATGTGTATATTGTAAGAGAAAGTATAGTTAAGTTGTAGTAGAAATAATCATGTCTTTTTAGTTACTATTTAGACTCCTTAAGCAATTAACCATGTAATCCAAAGAAATTGATTTTACTTTCATTTTAGTGTAGAAGATCTATTAATGACATGATATTTTCATTTGGTTAATTACTTGAATGAGGGTCATCCATATCTATCACCAGAAGCAGATAGATGGAGCTGTTATGTTACAAAAGTAAGTGTATTCTCTATGAGTATGAATCAGCTTGGAAGAACTAGGGTAGGTATTGGGATGTATCAAAATGGAATGAAATACAGATGCTACACAAAACATGCTAGGGGAGGAGCTCATTCTCATATATAGGACAAAATTTATATATTTGAACCTTTAATGTTTTTATTTGTCAGTGTTTCACTAGTTCTGGGTTTTCTCTAACACTGAAAGGTAATTTTCTCTTGTTTCTCCCCTTATTGAATACGAATTTTTTCTACCGTATTCATTCCATTCACAATTATTCTCCTTAACAATTTTTGTGACATTTAAAGCCTTTTAAGTTTGCTTTAACTCAACTAAAAAGAAAAATGTAGTCATTAACTGTAGTATAGGTCCAAATATTTTACAGATTTCCTTTAACTATAATCTCTTCTTGTGTTCTATGTGAGATTTGAATGGTTAATGAGAACTTATATTCACAAATAATTTTAAGCTGAAGAGAATTATGAAAATTTTGAATATTGGTGACTCCTAGACTAGTTTTTATAATGAGGCCATTTAAAAAATTGTGTTAGAAAATGTTTTAAAATTTAAAAAGTTAATTAGCTTTAATATAGATTTTATACATACACACACAAGAAACAAACACAAACATACTGCACATTTTTCACTTTTGTGAAGTAATTTTGGAAATAATATGTAAAGATAGACAAAAAGATACTGACCTTTCAAGATCGTAAAATAGGAAGCCCTCAACCCCCATTTTCATCACAAACACACCAATTCAACAATAATACATAAACATATCCCGTTTGTGAGAAATCTAGAACCTAGTTAAGAGGCCCCTGCACCCTGGGTGAGTGTAAAACCAGCCACATCAAAACCAATAGGCACATTCAAACAAGCAAAGAACAATAGGGACATTCCAGACACCCTCTTGCCATAATCCTTACTCCCACACAGTGCCTACAATCTGTGCAAACCCCACAGATCTAGCTCATCCTTGGGAGGGAAAGAGTTGTATCATATGTCCAATGCCCCAACTTTTCCAGTGGCTACCATGAGGACTGACTTCTCTTTAACCTGTCTCGGAATCTTGAAAGGAAACAGCAATACTGTAGCCACCCAGGGACGGTGAGAAGAGAGATGGTGGCTCAGACTGGCAGTCACCATGGCCACTCCCTCCAGGCCAGTACAGAGCTGGCAGTCGAAAAACTCCAGCTCTCTGCTTATCCCAGGGGAGGGAAAGAGGTACAATGAGCACCCAATAAACCAACTTATCTGGGGACCGCCTGAGGAATTGGCTTCAGTCTCTCTTGTCTCAGAGTGGTGATGGGACCAGCATACTTTAGATGTCTGGGAGCCTCTAAGAGCAAAGAAAGTGGGTTGAACTAGCACAAAGGTTTGAGAATCTCTGACCAGACTACTTAGTGATGTTCTTCTCTAGTACAAGACTAATCCATGAAGACTAGGAGAGGTGGCTATTTTGTCTAATACACAGACACCAATATAGAGAGTTAAGAAAATTAAGAAACAGGAAAATATTTCTCAAACAACAGAATCTTCAGAAACTGGCCCTAATAAAATGAAGATACATCATTTACTTAACAAAGGATTCAAAATAGTTGTCTTAAAGATGCTTACCAAAGTCACAATAACAATGCATGGACAAAATGAGAATATCACCAAAAGAGAAAAAAAACAAAACAATTTTTAAATACCAAGCAGAAATCATGGATCTGAAGAATACAAAAACTGAACTGAAAAAATTCATTAGAGGGGTTCAACAGAAGACTAGGTCGAGCAGAAGAAAGGATCAGCAAACTCAAAGACAAATCATTGGAAATTATTCAGTCAGAAGAGCAAAAAAGAAAAAAGAATGAAAAAGAAGGAGGAAAGCCTAAGGAACGTATAGAACACAACCAAACAGACCAATATATGAATTATAGGAGTCCCAAAAGAGAAGAAAAAGAGAAAGGACCAAAAAGTTATTCAGAGAAATAATGGCTAAAACCTTACCAAATCTGTGAAGGATATGAAAAGATCCTTTCTGTGAAGATCCAGAAGCCTACAGTATTCTAATAAGATGAATCTAAAGAAGACAAATTATAATCAAATGTCAAAATATAAAAACAAACAGAGAATTTTGAAAGCAGCAAGAAAAAGCAGCTTGTCAAATACAAGCAACCTCCATAAAATCTGAAGCAGATTTCTCCCTGGAAATTTATAGTCCAGAAGGGAGTGGGATGATATATTCAAACTACTGAAAGAAAAATAAAAAGCCTACCAAGAATACTATACACAGCAAAAATGTCTTCAAAAATGAGAGTGAGATAGAGACATTCTCAGACAAAAGTTGAGGAAGTTCATCACCACTAGACTTGCCTTATCAAGAAATGCTAAAGGGAGTTCTTCAAGTCGAAAATAAAGGATGCTAAACAGCAGCACAACAGATTGAGACACTCTAAAACTCATCGATAAAGGTAAATACATAGACAAATAAAGAATACTGTATTATGTTAATGGTGTTTGGTAAATCACTTCGAATTCTGGTATAAAAGTTAAAAGACAAAAATTTTAAAAATAACTATAACTAAAAATATATTAATGGATATAAAATCAATTTAGACAAATTATGACATTAACATAAAGATATGGGGGAGAAGTAGAAATGTAAGATTTATATGTGACTGGTGTTAAGTTATTGTCAGCTTAAAATAGACTATTGTCACTATAAGATATGTAAACCCCATGGTAACCACACACACACAAACCCTATAGATGTTACACAAAGAAAGAGAGGAAGGAATCTAAGCATATAAATACAGAAAATCAACAAAACACAAAGGAAGAATCCTGAGAAAACCATAATTCAAAAAGAGTCATGTACCAAAATGTTCATTGCAGCTCTATTTACAATAGCCCGGAGATGGAAACAACCTAAGTGCCCATCATCGGATGAATGGATAAAGAAGATGTGGCACGTATATACAATGGAATATTACTTAGTCATAAAAAGAAATGAAATTGAGCTATTTGTAATGAGGTGGATAGACCTAGAGTCTGTCATACAGAGTGAAGTAAGTCAGAAAGAGAAAGACAAATACCGTATGCTAACACATATATATGGAATTTAAGAAAAAAAAATGTCATGAAGAACCTAGGGGTAAGACAGGAATAAAGACACAGACCTACTAGAGAACGGACTTGAGGATATGGGGAGGGGGAAGGGTGAGCTGTGACAAAGCGAGAGAGAGGCATGGACATATATACACTACCAAACGTAAGGTAGATAGCTAGTGGGAAGCAGCCGCATAGCACAGGGATATCAGCTCAGTGCTTTGTGACCGCCTGGAGGGGTGGGGTAGGGAGGGTGGGAGGGAGACACAAGAGGCAGGGGATATGGGGATATATGTATATGTATAGCTGATTCACTTTCTTATAAAGCAGAAACTAACACACCATTGTAAAGTAATTATACTCCAATAAAAATGTTAAAAACAAACAAACAAAGACTGTCACAAGACAAAAAAGGACATTGTATAATGATCAAAGGATCAATTCCACAGGAAGATATTATAAAAATACATAAAATTTATTAAAATATATTAAAAATAATTATAGGCACCCAACATCAAAGCATCTAAATATATGAAGAAAACATTGAAAGAACCAAATAGAAAAACAGATAACAGTACAATAATAGTATGAGACTTCAATAACCCATTTTCAATAAAGGACAAGTCAACCATACAGGAAATGAGCAAACAAACAGTGGAACTGAAGAACATTATAGACTAAATAGATCTAACAGACATATACAGAACATTGCTCCCAACAGCAGCAGAATACACATTCTTCTCAAGAGCACATGGATCTTTCTTAAGGATAGATAAATTGGCAGGTCAGAAAACAAGTCTTAACAAATTTAATAAGGTTGAAATCATATCAAGTATCATTTCTGACTATAGTCAAATGAAACAAATAGAAGGAAAACTGAAAAATTCATGATATGTGTAATTAAACAACACACTTTTGAACCACTAATGGGTCAAAGAAGAAAGCAAAAAGGAATAAAGAAATATTTCTATACAAATGAAAATGGAAATGCAACATATAAAAACTTATGGGATGTAGTAAAAACAGTAATAAGAGGGAAGTTTACAGCAGTGAACATTTATAAAAGAAGAAAGATTTCAAATAAACAACTTAAGTTTACACCTCAAGAAACTAGATAAATAAGAACTAACAAAACCCAAAGTTAGCAGACGGAAGTGAATAATAAAGATTAGAGGAGAATTAAATGAAATTGAGAATAGAAAAAAATCAATTCTAAGAGTGGCTTCTTTGAAAAAAATTTAAAAGTTGACAGAACTTTAGCTAGACCAACTACAAACAAAGAGAAAACATCCAAATAAATAAAATCATAAATGAAAGATGAGACTTTACAACTAATAACACAAAAAATGATCCTAAGAGATTACTATGAACAATTATTTGCCAACAAACTGGATAACCTAGAAGAAATGAATAAATTCCCAGAAAAATATAACCCACAAGACTGAATCATGAAGAAATAAAAAGTCTGAAGAGATATAAAAGTAATATGCTTATCAAATCAATAATCAAAAAACTCTAAATAAAGAAAAGCTTAGGACCAGATGGTTTTACTGGTGAATTCTACCAAACATTTAAGAAGAATTAATGTCAGTTCTTCTCAAATTTTCCAAAATTTTAAGAGGGTACACTTTCAAACTCATTATATTAGGCCAGCATTACCCTGATACCAAAGCTGGACAAAGATATCACAGGGAAAGAAAACCACAGGCCAATATCCCTGATGAATATAGATGCAAAAATCCTCAACAAAATACTAGCAAATCAAATTCAGCAAAACATTAAAAAGATCATACACCATGGTCAAGTGGGATTTATCTCTGAGATGCAAGAATGGTTCAACATATGCAAATCAATTAGTGTAATATACCATATTAAGAGAACGAAAGGGAAAAAGTATGTAACTAGCCCAATAGATGCAAAAAAGAATTTAAGAATATTAACACCTTTTCATGATAAAAACTCTCAACAAACTAGGTATGCAAGCAATGCACCTCAACATAACAAAGGCCATTGATGTGTGAAACTTAAAGCTATCATACTCAATCATGCAAGACTGAAAAATTATCCTCTAAGATCTGGAATAAGGCAAGGATGCCCACTCTCACCACTTTTATTTAACATAGCATGGGAAGCCCTATTCAGAACAATTAGGCAGAAAGTGAAATCAAAGACGTCCAAATTGGAAAGGAAGTAAGAAAATTATCTCTGTTGTCAGGTAGCGCATGCACACACAGACACACATACACACAAACACACACACCTGCTAAACCTAATAAAATAACTCAATAAAATGGCAGGATACAAAATCAATATATAAATATCACCCGTGTTCCCATATGCCAACAATGCACACGCTGGAAAGAAATTAAGAAAATAATCCCATTTACAATAGCAGAAAAACAAAGTAAATAAAATAAATAAGAATAAACAACTAAGGAGGTAAAATGATAATACACTGAAAACAGTAAACATCTGATTAAAGCAGTTAAAGAGGAAACAAATGGAAAGATATTCCTTACTCATAAATTGGAAGACTTATTATTATAGAAATGTCCATTCTAACCTATCTATAGATTCAATGCAATCACTACCAAAATCTCAAGGAAATTTTTACAGAAACAGAAAAAAAAAATTCTAAAACTCATATAAAATTGCAAAAGATAACAAGTTCCCAAGGCACCTTAGCAACTCAGTGTTCATTGCAGCACTATTCACAACAGCCAAGATGTGGAAACAACCTAAATGTCCATTGACAGATGGATGAATAAAGAAAAATTGGTCTTTGAATATAATGGAATATTATTCAGCCTTAAGAAGGAGAAACTCCTACTTTATACAACAGCATGGATGAACTCTGAAAACATAAGGTAAGTGAAATAAGCCAGGCACAGAAGGACAAATACTGCATGATTCCACTTTTATGAGGTACCTGAAATATTTAAAAGCATAGAATCAGAGAGTAGAATAGTACTTTCCAGGGGCTGGGACAGGGCAGGGAAAGGGGACAAATGGGAAATTGCTAATCAATGTATGTAAAATTTCAATTATGCAAGAGGAATGCGTTCTAAAGATCTGCTGTGTCTAGAGTTAACACTACTGTATTGTACACTTAAAAACTTATTAAGAGGGTAAATCTTATATTAAGAGTTCTTACTATAATAAAAATTAAAACAAAAGTCTTCGCTGAAATATTTGTGTAAATTTGCTTCTCTGAAATTTTCCATAGAGGGATATAAAGTTATAAAACCCTCTTTACCAGTCACTGTTTTTTAGAGTTGATAAAGCACTTTTACTCAACTGGAATCTAAGAAAAAAGTTTCCATTTCCATTTTTCCTTTTGCAAAGTCACACTATTCAACAAGTTTCCTCAAGAGCACCTTTAATCATTTTACTGCCCCCTTCAAAGTTTTACAATAGCTTTTCATAGCCTATCAAAAATGCATAATTTTCTTATCCTAGAATTCAAAAGACATCTGTAATGTCTTAAGATCTGTCATAACTGTAGCAGGATCATCTACCAAACTATTGGACACTCAAGTTGAACCTGTAGAGAAGGGGAGGAAGCTGAGAGCAGACAGAAATAAAATCAGGAATACCATTTTAACTAAGCACTGGTCTCACCAAGCCAACTGTATTGTTCCTAACTCCAAGCAACATGGTGAACTAAGTCTTAATCTGTGTCAGTGGCAATAGCCAGTGGCCTCTAGTCTATGGAGTGGTGGGTAGGGCATGTTAACAGGTGTGATCCAACATGATGGAAGCAGAAGTGCCTTTCAGAGCAAGGAGACAGCCAGTAAGTGGGGTTAGAAGTAGAGTTTCCATCAGAGGTGAGAAGATTCTTCCTAGGACTTATTAAGGGGCAGGGTCGAAGCCAAGAAGGTCCCTATGTGACAGTAGGGACATGCAGTGTTTCTTAGAAAGGGGGGTGGGGTACTGCAGTAGGGATGCCAAATGCTATGGACTGAGAATACTCTGCGATTGTAATTAATAACTTCAGCTAAGGGAACATGCGGCCACCCAGGATTCATGCAATTAATTCTGCAAACTGGTATCCTTAATCTCCCTTTACCTAAAAACCCTCTCTCACTGCCGGGTATAACATTCTCCTGATTTGCTCAAATTGCATAGAATTAAGAATATTCATCAGTGGTTGATGAAGAAAGTAATAGTACCTACAGTAATTTCTGCTTTTGTGCTCCTGTAACCAGGCTAAATTAGGGATCCTGGGAAGGGATTTTTGGTGTCAAGGTGAACAAGATTTTTGAAAACCCAGGAGTCTTTCTTTTAGCAAAATGATTATTCAGGTGAGTAAATTCTACTTTATCACATGCAGATTTTGAACCTACCTAGGTTTTGTTGGATCTGTTGATGGGGATTATATATTATAAGTTATTGGAAGAACACAGTCACATGCTTCATTTCTTCTGATGTAAACAAATTAAGGCAACTGAAAAAATTTTTTTTAAATTCCAGCCTTAGAATTCAATCAAGTATTTTTTTTTTAAGTGGTAGAAATGAACCTATTTACAAAGCAGAAATTGAGTCACAGATGTAGAAAACAAACTTATGGTTACCAAGGGGGAAAGGGGAGGGGGGAGGGATAAATTGGGAGATTTGGATTGACATATACACACTACCATATATAAAATAGACAACTAATAAGAACCTACTCTATAGCACAGCAAACTCCACTCAATACTCTGTACCTATACCTATACGGGAACAGAATCTAAAAAAGAGTGGATATATGTATATGTATAACTGACTCACTTTGCTGTACAGCAGAAACTAACACAGCATTGTAAATCAACTATACTCCAATAATAAACAAATAAATAAATAAAAAACACTGGATTTTGGCAGTCTTCACCCACCACAATTTACTATCTAATCTAATCTTTTGCCACCAACCCTGCCAAAAGAAGTTATTCTTGTCCTAAAAGAATCCAGCAGGGGCTTCCCTGGTGGCGCAGTGGTTAAGAATCCGCCTGCCAATCCAGGAGACACGGGTTCAAGCCCTGGTCTGGGAAGATCCCACGTGCTGCGGAGCAGCTAAGCCCCTGCGCAACAACTACTGAGCCTGTGCTCTGGAGCCCGTGTGCCACAGCTGCTGAGGCCCATGTGCCTGGAGCCCGTGCTCTGCAACGGGAGAAGCCATCGCAGTGAGAGGCCCGTGCACTGCAACAAAGAGTAGCCCCCGCTCACCGCAACTAGAGAAAGCCCGTGCACAGCAACAAAAGACCCAACACAGCCTAAATAAATAAATAAATAATAAAATAAATAAATTTATTAAAAAAAGAAAAAAGAATCCAGCAATGTCATGATGAAATAGAACTACTCTCCACTGCAAGCCCTCAAGGATCCTTAAGTCTACAGAAATCTACCCTAAGTAAAATTAAAAAAAAAAGTCTTTACTAGAATCATCACATTAAAAGTGCTATGTGTGATGGACTTCCCTGTGGCACAGTGGTTAAGAATCCGCCTGCCAATGCAGAGGACACAGGTTTGAGCCCTAGTCCGGGAAGATCCCACATGCCGCGGAGCAACTAAGCCCGTGTGCCACAACCACTGAGGCTGTACTCTAGAGCCCACGAGCCACAACTACTGAGCCCATGTGCCACAACTACTGAAGCCTGCGTATCTAGAGCCCGTGCTCCACAAGAGAAGCCATCACAGTGAGAAGCCCACACACCCCAACAAAGAGTAGCCCCAGCTCACCACAACTAGAGAAAAGCCCATACACAGCCAACAAAGACCCAACGCAGCCATAAATAAATAAATTTTTTTTAAAAAATTGAAAACTTAAAAAGTGCTATGTGTGAAACTGAAGGAATACCCAAAAGAAGTATGTCATGATTTGTTTTACTTTTTTTGTTTTAGTTTTTTATTAAATTCTGCCATGGTAAAGAGAAGAGAGGAGCAATAAGCGCTTTTATGCATGGTTAAATAATGATTTATTTACTGACTCCATGGAAAATGAAGATATCTTGCAAAATGTAAAACAGGAAATAATTTCCATCTTGTAAGGATTATAACTTTTGGGCTCAGAACCTAAATTCCTACAGGCATTTGTCAAGCAGGTAATAAAAATGGCAAGGGGAATCTCATTGCCAAATCATAATCACTATTTCTGTTTCATTAAATGAAAATATAAGCATATCACCTTACACAACTATGCGTGGTATAGGGAATTCTATTTTAAATTGGAAATCTTAACAAAACACACTTGAAAATTAAAATACTAATTACTTTTATTTAATTCTATAATACTTCCATTAGCAACGGAAAACCTGATCTTATTTTTTTTTCATTTACACTAACTTGTTAGTCAGATCTTGTATTTTGTGCTGTACAAATTTAGACTTGAATCTTTTATCTGGTTGTGGTAATGCATATTTTAACTAAAGTTTAAAATTGAAAAAATAAGATCTTCATATAATAGAGTTATTTAAGAATGTGGGATAAAACCTTGCATAATATTTTTAAAGTTGTTAGAATCTTGTCAATTGGAAATCATCACATGTATCTGTCAAAGTCTTTTCTCAGTCTTCACAGTAAATTCCATTTGTAATGCTTCATTTACCTAATCAATATTTATTGAGAAAGGAAAACTGATCAATGTTATTTCATTATTTCAAAAATGGTTCAGATTTCAACCCCATCCTTTAAAAAATGTAGTTCAGATGATTCTTCCATTCACCAAATCAATGCTGAGCACATATTTTGTAACAAACATTATTCTACACAGTCACTGAAGGTATCACGTTAAGATGAAAAGTTCCTGCTCTCATAGAATTTAAATTCTAATGAAGAAACAAAAATTAGAAATGTGAATGGTTAAAGTAAGGCCTTTTTAAGAATGTAACTATTAGGCTGATGAGTAAATGACAAAAAAGAGCTGGTTACATGAATATTTAAGAGAACAGAATTCTAAGCTGAAGAGATACTACAGTTGCTTCTGGATACGATGTTAGAATAGAAAAATCAAAATTGCATAATGAGTTTCTCAATTTATAGTAACACCAGGAGAAAATAAATCATGAGAGAGAAATATGGAAGGTGTTTATGAAGGGTGTCATTTCAAAGATAGAGTTCAGTCTACTCTTTGCTTGTGAATCAAAGTGAGATTCTTCCTTAAATAATATTACTATGGTATAAATTTAAGAAAATTCCCCAATGCTGCTTAATACCTCTGGTACTAGCAAACAGTAATTTCCTCTAGAGTCTGGAACAGATGGAACAATATACTTTTGCCATTTTTATTAAGCAAACTGTGCTAAGGTCACAGCACACTCTCTAGAAGATGATTCACAGCTGTATTATCAGAAAAGCAAAGCTTAAAATTTTCTGATTAGGAATTCCCTTTACTTACAGTTAATTCATGCCTCCATATACAGAGTGTATCTGTTTAGTCAAATGAGGCAAAATGAAATTCTAATTGGATTTCACTATTGATCCATAATATTGTTTCTCTGGAGAAAGTAATAAAATCTATCAGAATACCTGGCTATTAGCTGAAAGTCACTCAGTGTTTACCACATGTGTTTGTCAGTGGACACTAAATGCCTAGTGACCTACCCCTGTTTAATCTACTGAAGAGTCTTACTACCTTCAGATGATAAAGCTTCCCACCTCTAGATAAAGGGCAGGAGGTAATGTGGGTAATGTCTAGGTATTGTTCAGAGTTGCACTGGAATGTTGCCCACCTAGAAACTTCCCTGGAAAGTGGTATTTTGCTGAGGGTCAATATTCATCCCACTGATGTCCACTGAGACATGAAGACCCAGAGCTTCTAAACTGCGCTAATTGAGAAAAATGCAGTGGCTCTAGGGATGACATCACGCCTCGAAACGTAAAATGAGGGTTTCACCTGCAGTGGGTAAATTTCCATGTGGAAAATTTTAGTTCCCATTCAGACAAAATATAAACCAAAGGCAAGGGAACCAATTAGAATCTTGAGGATGATCCTTAACCTGACACAGTGATGTGGCTATTTTTTTTAAATGTATCATATGTAAAAATGTTTATATATGTGTAAAGTTTACAGAATATACATCATAAAAAATCGACTATCACCCATTCCTGTGAGTTATCAATCAAATACAATCTCCTCCCTATTTAAAGAATAAAATTATTTCACTAATGTGTGTAGTTGAGAGGCAGTGTGACAAATAGTTAAGATGTTGAATTTTGGAGTTGACAATTTGGGCTTAAATTTTTGTTCATTCACTTATTGACTGTGCCTTTGAGCAAGTTATCTAAGTTCTCTATAACTCAGTTTCCAAATCTTAAACTTAGAATTATAATTGCACTTACCTTTTAAGGCTGTTGGAAAGAATAAAAATATTTAAATATGTACTGTGCCTAAAAGATGCCTAGAATACAGTAAGCATTCAGTAGATATTAGTTATTATCATCATTATTTCTTAGAATTAATGAGGATGCCAACGAGGCACTGGTAGATGTAGGTGTCAGTTAGTCAATTAGCAATATGGGAGTGAAGATAGCAATTAGTATTCTCTGAGAAGTGTTGATAAAAGGCAGTAGAGCCTCTAGCGAGTAATTAAAGGGATGCCTAAGGTCAAAAGTCCTATAATGGGGAGGCATCTGAATGTGCTTAGGGGAAATCATCATTACAAAGGATAAGGAAGACAGAAAACTATTGAGCAACAAGCTGTAGAAAACTAAGCAAGATGGAGAGGTCAAAGTGAGGCAGCAGGAAAGGGTTACCCTTTGACACTCTAGGACAGGAATTTTGAATTGTTATAAATATGTTTTTGGTCAGGAGGTGAGAATATGATGAACCCTCATTTGGTGGCCACATTTTTGTTTTTCAGAGAATGAATGACAAATATTTATGAAATGAAATAATAGACTCTCATGCTAAATTTTGAGTGAGAAAATAAGAGTTCAGAATTATATTGGACAGGAAATAAAAAGAGGTGACTATGGAAAATTAAAATAGTGGCTGTATGCTGAGAACACAGATATGGTTGTAGTTCATTAGCTTCAAATAACAATAGTCTGAAAGTTGGATTATATTCTCCAACAGAATGCATTTTCCTTGTCTAGGAGTGAAGGAATCAGATTGAAATAGTGACTTGGGGCTTGAATTTTAACAGAAAAATAGGAAAGAAATATAAGCGTCTTAAGAAATTTGGCTGTCTTTGTAAAAGGAGTTGAATAGAAAGAAATAAGCAACAGAACAAGAAGGCTGATGAATTTAAGAAAATTTGAAGGAATTGGTCATTCAGGCCTCTGTGATATTGAAATGTGGGTAATGTTAATGCCAAAATGGAAAGTCAGAATTGTGTGTCAGAAGAATGCTATCTTGAGGTATACAGTTTCTGAAGGGTGTGTGTGTGTGTGTGTGTGTGTGTGTGTGTGTGTGTGTGTGTGTGTGTGTGTGTGTGTGTATGTAATGATAAAAATCCAAGTTGTAGTCCTGTACATAACTATCAGAAGTTACTGTGTAGGAGACAACAATCATTGAGATTAAGAAGTATCAGGCATTTGTTTTTTAGTTTTTCTAGTTCTTTTTGTTGATATTATTTCTAACTACAAAAGTAATGTATCATTAAGATTTTTATCTAAAGGATGCAAATGATGCAGAAGTTTAAAGAGAAAAATGTGAATGTCACCATTCATCCCACGCATCCCTCCAAAGAATCTCTCTCGAGACAACCACTGTTGCAATTTTATAAATACTTCCTTAAATGGTATAGTACTGTATGTGTTCTCTCACAAATTTTTTCCTTAACAATAATACTCACTGAACTACTGCTGGAGTACCTCATGCGTACCATAATTTATTTAACTGCTTTTCTAATTACATTCATCTGTATTCAGTCAGTGAAACAGAAACTCTCTGTAATCCAGATAGAGGGTTTTAATAGAATGACCTGGGGTAACAGCATGGGATGTCATGGGAAGCCAGAGAAACTAGGCTGGCAGACACTCAGAAGGAGACACTGAGAATCTCAGCCCG
Source organism: Phocoena phocoena (assembly GCF_963924675.1). NCBI lineage: Eukaryota > Metazoa > Chordata > Mammalia > Artiodactyla > Phocoenidae > Phocoena > Phocoena phocoena. The sequence goes on from NC_089221.1 coordinate 24,924,225, forward strand.
AAGCACTGATGTGGGAACCGCCACCATGTTCAAGAGGCTCTGTGAGAGGTTCCACTAAATATCTAAGGTGGCAGCCGCCCAGCAGGTAGCTCTTGGGCACTCACCAAGGAACTGTTCTAAATCCCTCATTTCCCCAAGCATCTGGCTACAACCAACTCCTGAGAATAAAGAATTTCTGCCTCTCCTGTGCCTCCCAAATATTTCCAGAGTAGCACCACTTGGCAAACACTATGCTAAGGAAAGGAAAACTGGAAGCTTCTCCTTAGCAAAGCAGTGGTGACTTTTAAAGAGAGGTGGGATACTGCTAAGTTGACAAGAGGGAATGTAACAAACTAACAATCGGAAATTAGGTTCTTTGTATTTTTTAATACCATTAAAAACAACAAGGAGAATTTGTACCTTCACCCCAATAGGAACATGAGAGAAATTCTTTATGACATAATATTCTCCAGCTGGTGACCACTAGAAACACATGAATAGTTCAACAGAGTTGGGTTTGTTGCTTCATTGGATAGCACACTGTAGAAAAACCACACCTCTGTAAAAGCATGTTAGAAGAGGCACAATGTGTGTTTTGAATTTGTGCCAGGTGATTTAAGGGAGGATTTACGAAAACACAGCTTTATTCTGGATTGAGTGCTGTCAGAATGCAGGGGCAATGATATGATTGGGTATATTAATAAGTTTATCCACAAGGCATAAGGAATAGAGGGGTTCTGTTGCTGGAACAGGTAAAGAAGTAGCATTATTTATGTTAACTAGGAGAAGAAGGAATTTGCACACGTTCCCACTTTGGACAGTGTTCTTATGTATGAATTCCTTCATCACTGTCCCGGGTGATCTTGTTTGATGTTGGAGCTGGCAGAAGTAGGGAGGGATGATTGTGGTCAGTTAATTTTGTTGTTGTTATCATTCTCTTTTATATCTCTGAGGAAAGAGGCATCAAATTCAGACCTTATAGAGATGGTGGACTTTGGACGAGAGACTGTAAATGGATGGCACAGAAGTGCCGTCTTCCTTAAGAAGGGGTTGAATTCTATTTTGTGGGAAGGATGGCCATTTTGAGCCATTCTTATTTACATCATATTTTAGTTTTCAGTAAAAGTTTTATTTTCCTTCATATAGGTATTGACTCCAACCAACTCCTGAGAATAATGTGCTTCTCTTCTGCCTTCCAAATTTTTTATTAGGTTTATTCTCAATTATTCATGTTTTGTTAATTGTGAATTTAATTTACTTTATTTCATCATATTTCTAAGTTATGGTTGCTGGTACGTAAGAAAGCTAGTTATTTTATTGCAGTAAAATATATATAACATACAATTTACCATTTTGACCTTTTTCAAGTGTACGTTTTGTACATTCATGTTAGTGTGCAAACATCACCACCATCCATTTTCGTAACCTTTTCAACTTCTTTAAATGAAACTCTTTATCCATTAAACTACCTATTGTCCCTTCCCTCCCAGCCCTTGACAATCACCATTCTACTTTCTGTCTCTATGAATTTGATTATCCTAGGTACCTCACATAAATTGTATTGTACAATATTTGTCCTTCTGTGACTGGCTTCTTTCACATAGCATTATGTCTTCAAGGTTTATCCATATCACAGCATGTCTCAGAATTTCCTTCCTTTTTAAGGCTGAATAATATTCCGTTTTATACACCACATTTTGTTTATCCATTCATCCATCACTGGATACTTGGGTTGCTTGCTTCTACATTTTGGCTATTGTAAATAATGCTGCTATGGACATGGATGTATGGATATTTGTTCAATTATCTCATTTCAATTCTTTTGAGTTTATACCAAGAAGTAGTATTGTTGGATTGTGTGGTAATATGGCAATTCTGTGTTTTATTTTTTGAGGAATCCTCATACCATTTTCCATTGTTTCCATTTTACATCCCCATCAGCAATGCACAAAAGTTCCAAATTCTCCACATCCTCTCCAACACTTGATATTTTCTGTGTGTGTGTGTTTATAACACCCAACCTAACAGATACAAAAAAGTATCTTTTTGTGTTTTTGATTTCTTTTTCCTAATTATCAGTGATGTTGAGAATCATCCAAGGTGTCTATTGGTCATTTGTATATCTTCACTGGAGAAATGTCTATGCAGGTCCTTTGTCCATTTTGATTGGGTTGTTTGTTTTTGTTGGGTTGTAGGAGTTCTTTATATACTCTAGATATAAATCTCATCAGATATATGATTTACAAATATTTTCCTTCACGCTGGGTTGCCTTTACTATGTTGATAGAATATTTTGATTTACAAAGTTTTTAATCTTGACATCTAGTTTTTGTTGTCGTTACCTGTGCTTTTGGTGTCATATCCAAGAAATCATTATGAGAAAGCTACTTATTTTTTGTACTCAATGCTTACTCTGGTCCCCCTACTGAATTATCTTATGTATTTATAGTTATTTGATTGATTCTCTTGGACTTCCTATGTAGATCATCATTATATATAATATCTTCCTTTACAACATTTTTAACTTATTTCCTTTTCTTGCGTTTTGGCATTGGATAAAGTCCAATAATTTTCAAGATACATTGCGGAAATATTATCTTAATGAATTTTGAAATTTACCTTGGATTGTGGCAGTATTTGGAGGAAGCTGAAGGATATGAACCATATCCAAAATATTTACTGAATAATGCCAAGTAATTTCAGAGAGCAAAGCAGAAATATGTTGAGAGAGAAGGGAGAAAGATTAGTTGGATAATTCATCAGATGATGAGAAGGATATTGATATGGAATAAGAATTCAAAGACACTACAATTTTGCAAATGAGGATAGAGAAATGCTTGCTTTTCCTGGACCATCACATTTTATAAGAATGATAGATGATAAGAGTTTCAAGTATCTTTACAATTTGTTGTACAATTTATTGGAACACCAGGACTGCCTGAAGTTTCCAGAAAGTATTTAGATTGATTGCAGAGAGATTGTACAGATTGACAATCATCTTATGCATTTTTCTGCTAGTGGGGGAAGGGGGAGGGTTAGTTCTCTGCCTTCTGAATGGTAGTAGAAAATGTATCTGGGCAGGGGACTTATTCTTCTAGATACATTATAGTATTTTAATAGTTAAATAATATTTGAATAAGTGCAGTGAACAAATACTCAATCACTGATAATTATAGAGAATAAGAAGTAAAATAACATATTCATTGTCACTGTCACATGCCAAACTGTACTGTTCCACAGTAATCCTACTTCCCTTCAGAGCTAGCATTACCAGGTTGTGGTATATTCTTCCACAGTTTTGAAAATGCATTTTAGTAATCTATACATACATAAAAATATACGCTGGTTTAACTTGCTTCTTTTTACACACATGGAATCATACTATGGATATTGTTTAGAAAGTTCTGTAATACATAATGTATCACATTTATATCCATATTTCAAACTGTATCTCTAATTTATTTGTTCCACTATATAGTTACAACTTGTTTATTTATCCATTCTCTTCTTGACTGACATTTATATAGTTTCAAACTTTTATATTTTTAATAAATAGGAGGGTAATGATCATATTTGTTAATATATCTTTGGGCATATGAGTATGCTTAGAGGATAGATATATCTAGAATTGGAAATAATAGTTGAAAGGGTATTCAGATTTATAATGATACAAAACCTACTAAATTGTCTGACAAAATGTTTGTATAAGTGCATACTCTTTCTTGCCTTTTGAAATTCAACTCATCTTTTAAGGCAAAAGTTAACGCCATGTCCCCCTTAGGTGACCACTTAAGATCTCATTTACTTCAAATAAATTGTCTGTGAGATTACCTTGTAATATGATTGCACTTTAAGAAATTAATTATCTTTTACTTAGTGTTGCATATTAACATTTGTATGCTTTTATTCATTTCTCATGAGGAAGGTAACATAAATGGAAATAAACATGAACTTTGCAGTCATACAGCTTTACCTACATTCCAGACTCACTGCAGCTCAGCTTGCAGGATCTTAATTCCCCAACCAGGGATCAAAGGGATCGAAACTGGACCCATGGCAGTGAAAGTGCTGAGTCCTAACCATTGGTCCGCCAGGGAATTCCCTGAGTAAAATTCTTCCTTCCTTCCTTCCTTCCTTCCTTCCTTTCTTAAATTTTTAGCTGCATTGGATCTTCCTTGTGGCATGCAGGATCTTTTTTTTGTGGTGTGCAGCCTTCTCTCTAGTTGTGGCGTGTGGGTTTTCTCTCTCTAGTTGTGACGTGTGGGCTCCAGAATGTGTGGGCTCTGTAGTTCTGGCACATGGGCTCCAGAGCATGTGGCCTCTGTAGTTTGAGGCACATGGGCTCAGTAGTTGTGGCGTTTGGGCTTAGTTGCACTCAGCATGTGGGATCTTAGTTGCCCGACCAGGGATAAAACCTGCGTCCCCTGCATTGGAAGGCAGATTCTTTACCACTGGACCACCACTGGGAAAGTCCCTAAATTTTTTAACCACACAGCATGTTAGCTTCTGACCTAAATTTCTTAACCACACAGCATGTTAGCTTCTGACATTCTTTGTAAAAAAGAATTTGTAATGCAAACCTAGAATTCCATACCAAATTCACCATAAAAATAATTTTAAATTTTGTTTAGTTATACTTAAAATGGATGGTTGAAATCACAAAGTTTGCTTGATTTAAATAGCATCAATATTTGTTTTCAATATTTTTAATCTGGAAAATAATTTAAGATTGATGAATTCAAGGGGGTCTTGATAAAATAGCAGATCTATACTAAAATAGCAATTTTTAATAAGGCACCCGTAGAATTCTGTACTTTAGGCAACAGATATATTAATGTGCTATATGAGATATATTCAAATATATGTTCACATGTATTTCCATTTTAGCTGTTGATCTTTTGAATTGTGTCTACTGAAAAATAAGAAGTATGAAAAATGATACAATTTTAGTTAGTTATATTTGTTTTGAACATCTAATCGTTTATGTCTTTTGTCCCATTATACAAGAATATTTTGTGAAAAAGAAAAATAATTTAAATTTTGCATGGCTACTATTTAAACATTTTTGATAAATTCTATAAAATTCCTTTATTGAAGAACTTATATTCATTTTATATTTATGAATTAATCCATAAACACAAATCCTTGTGCTATGCTTTTTGTCTGGCATGAATACAGCAAATATTTATACCATATCAGTAAAAGAGAGTAACACAAAAGAATAAAAAAATAAAGAAGGTGGAGCTACCTAATTTGTATAGTCAATAATAAATAAATATAAACAAGGCATCCAGAAAACTTTAGTCAAGTTAAATTAGTTGTATCAATTTGTAATTGTGAGGTGGATATAATTTGTGTTGCCTCTGCCAGTGGCTAATAATAATGAGATACTTCCTGGTGAAGTAAAATCACATCATCTATAATATATTAAGCACACAATTATAAACAAATTTTATAAATATTCTGCTCACTTTTTTTGGTGCATAGATGTGGAATCACTGAGATCTTTGCAGAAATATATACCTTCCAGTGGTTTGGTTATGGCTTATAATTTAAAGAGAATATTTCTCTTTAAACATGTTTTGTTAGATCATGGTATTTTAACAGTGGGAATAGTGTCTAATGGTCTCCTGGAGCAGAATCATTTCTTATGGAAATGAGTTATTTAAAAATGCTCCGAGGAGGAGAATTGGTAAGAGACTGGAGGAAAGCAGGATCGAGAAGGGGGAAGAAACCATCAGGTGACGCTTCTGCTGATGAAGCAGGGATCAGGATCATAAAAATCACTGGTTTGTTCTCCATTGAGGTGAGGGAGCTGGACGTTCACAATTGCTTTCACAATCCTATGCCAGGCAGTTACGGGGGTGGGAGGGCTGAAATTCCAGGCACAGTTATCTTTGGGGGCATCTGACTCTATGGGCATCTATGGAACCATTAAGGGGATCCTGGATGATCTGGCCAAGGGCACTGACTGTAGCTACTAGAAAGGAATTTCAAATAATTGAAGTAGACATGATCACGAAAGGAATTTTGTTTCAACTGTTTAACAGTGGGAGCAGTGAGGTCCTTTTAATATTGTATGTAATAATTACAAATTACTGGCATAAAAGATCATAAATTAAATGATAACTTAAATAAGCAGTGAGTAATAAGACGATCCCAATATTGAGTAAGCAGAAGCCATGAGGGAAATGTCAGTAATGATTCTGCAAATGGAAATTCCTCTCAGGAGGCCTGAACAGTGCTGTGTCATGGAGAGAAATCATGGCTTAACATAAACATATACTTATTCATATTAGTTGGCTGAGGAATTAACATGAATGGAGCAAACACTGTATACAAGGCATTTTATAGTCTTTATCTCATTTCCCTTTCAACATGACCTGTTTTGTAGGTGTCATTTTTAAATTTTGGATGGAGAAATTGAGGGTCTAGAAAATTAAATAATTTTTCTAAGTTTACACTGCTATTGACTGAACTTTGAATTCAGGTCTCTCAGGGCTAAATATGTACTCTCAGTATTCTTTAGCTATTTTCTAAAGTTCTACTTTTGATTATCATTTCTTTTGGATTACAATTGAAAAATAAATGAAGTTAAGGTATGCCTCAGAATAGAAACTTTCCTCTTAGGATTTTCATCATTTCCTTAAATAATGGGGACTAAGCTACTGCTAGGTTTTAGAATCTAAATAATAAATATGAATAAAGAATCAAAAATTAGAATTTTACTATTCAGCAAGACCTAGGTGTGACAATGGTGTGATTTAATAAAATTGTATTCCTAAACATGATAAAGTAGATAAATCAATATTAGGTAAACCCCTCTATCTTCTATCTGGGGCTTAAGAGAAAGTAAGGAAATAAAAATTATGTCCTGTCCTTCCTCCCCATCTAGTTTAATGGTCTTTTATTTTATAAAAACTCAATTTTAAAAACAACAGAATTAGTTGAGCCATGTAGATATGAATAGGCTAAGGTAATTTTATCAAAAGCTATGGTTTGTTGCAGTTAATCCATAAATTTCTTTATGTGTCATGTACTGTGTATATATGTGTGTGTATGTGTGTGTCAGCATAAATCCTGTAGAGTTAATTCACTGTCTTAGAGAAAGCATTCATCTATGTGTAAGCTATGCATATTCAATGTATTGAAGGATTATTTAGTGCTGCTCTTCAGCAGTATTTTGAAGAAAGTCTAAAAGTTTAGGAAAGTACACATCCATACCCTCTTTTTTCACCATACTAGTTTCTTTTTCTTGTTGTCAGAGGTTGATTTTTTTAATTGAGGTATAGTTTATATAAAATATTACATAAGTTACAGGTATATAATATAATAATTCACAATTTTTTTTTTTTTTGTGGTATGCGGGCCTCTCACTGTTGTGGCCTCTCCCATTGCGGAGCACAGGCTCTGGACGCGCAGGCTCAGCGGCCATGGCTCACAGGCCCAGCCGTTCCACAGCACGTGGGATCTTCCTGGACCGGGGCACGAATCTGTGTCCCCTGCATCGGCAGGCGGACTCTCAACCACTGTGCCACCAGGGAAGCCCAATGATTCACAATTTTTAAAAGTTATACTCCATTTATAGTTATTATAAAATATTGGATATATTCCCTGTGTTGTACAACATAACCTTGTAGCTTATTTTATACATAATAGTTTGTACTTCACCTATCCCTTTATTGCTCACCACCTCCCGCAATGGTAACCACTAGTTTGTTCTCTATATCTGTGAGTCTGTTTCTGTTCTGTTATATTCACTACTTTTTGTTGTACTTTTTAGATTCCACATATAAGTGATAACAGCCCGTTCATGTTTTTGCAAATGGCAAAATTTCATTCTTTTTTTGTGCCTGAGTAGCATGCCATTGTGTGTGTGTGTATGTATATATATATATATGGCACATCTTCTTTATCCATTCGTCTGCTGATGGACACTTAGGTTGCTTCCATATCTTGGCAATTGTAAATAATGCTACTATGAACATTAGGGTGCATGTGTCTTTTTGAATTAGTGTTTTTGTTTTTTCCAGATATATACCCAGGAGTGGAATTGCTGGATTGTATGGTAGTTCTATTTTTAGTTTTTTGAGAAATCTTCATACTGTTTTCCATAGTGGTTGCACCAGTTTACATACCCACCAGCAGCAGAGGAGAGTTTCCTTTTCTCCACATCCTTGCCAACATTTGTTATTTGTGTTCTTTTTGATGATAGGCATTCTGACAGGTGTGAGGTGATATCTCGTGGTTTTGATTTTCATTTCCCTGATGATTAACAATGTTGCATATCTTTCCATGTGCCTGTTGGCCACTGGCAAGTACTCTTTGGAAGAATGTTTATTCAGGTCTTCTGCGCATTTTTCAATTGAGTTGTTTGTTTTATTGGATGTTGAGTTGTATGAGCTGTTTATATATTTTGGATATTCACTAAATATTTTGAAGCTCTGTATCTGTCTTCCAGGCAATGGAAAGGAGAAATATAGGGTAGCCGGCAAAGGACTGCATTTTACAGAATACAAAATGGGCCTAACCTGCAAGGAACCCTGGGAAATATAGTCTGACTGATCAGGACTTCCAGGGCAGGATTAAGAAGAGGGTTCTGTTTCTGAAACGCATCAGTTTTCTAGAGCTGCCTTAACAAAAACCAAAAACTGAGTTACAAACAACAGAAATTTATTTTTTCACAGTTTAGAAGTCCAAAAGCAAGCTATTAGCTTAGAAGTCCAAAAGCAAGCTATTAGCAAGGCCATTCTTCCTTTGAAACCCATAGGGGAGAATCCTTTGTCCCTTAGCTTCTAGTGGTGGCCATCAGTCACTGGTGTTCCTTGGTTTGTAGATGTATCATTTAAATCTCTGCCTTTATCTTCACAAGGAGTTTCCATGTGTGTCTCTGTCTTCACATGGCCATCTTCTTAAAGAGACACCAATCATATTCGATTAAGGGCCCATCATACTCCAGTATGACCTAATCTTAATTAGTAGCCTCAGCAACACCCCCATTTCCAAATAAGATCACATCCTGAAGTACTGGGCATTAGTAACATGTTTTTTGAGGAAGACACAATTCAACCTATTACATAATGGGAATATGGAGAGAGGGCATAGTGGTGGTAAATCACAATCTTTCCTGTGGTCTTAATGAGACCTAAGGAGACATGCAATTATTTATTATGCTTCTTTTTTTCCTTTTTTTTTTTTTTTTTTTTTTTCTGCAATACGTGGGCCTCTCACTGCTGTGGCCTCTCCCGTTGCAGAGCACAGGCTCCGGACGTGCAGGCTCAGTGGCCATGGCTGACGGGCCCAGCTGCTCCGCGGCATGTGGGATCCTCCTGGACCGGGGCACGAACCTGTGTCCCCTGCATCAGCAGGCAGACCCTCAACCATTGCGCCACCAGGGAAGCCCCTCCTTTTTAAAATTAAAAGCAGGTTTCAAGTTTTGAAGGAATAGAGAGAAGAGCTATGGTTGGTAATAAGCCAGGCAAAATAATCAACTCCTCTTTAAATATGATGTGATATTTAGCCCATAATCTAGTAATAAAATGATAAATGTATTATATTTATTGAAATTGGGATTCTAGAAACAACATTTCTCACATTCTATTTATTATGATATGCTCCATGTTAAAAACCAATATGTATTTATTAATTACAACTTATAAATTCTCAAGGGGTAATAGATTATTCAATTAAGAAAGGTTCTGCTTTAGATTCATATAGATAACTAGGACAGTCTGACACACAAAAAACAAATTGATTATCAGCATAACTTCTTATGAAGCTAATAATTTAATTTATTTTCGTTTGCCCAGTTTGGGAGATAATTGTCTTACCTTTGTTCTGCTGAGAAGGGTTTCTTTTTTTTCTTAAGAGGATATTTTAAAGTTTGATCTGAAAAGCTTAAAAAAAACAGTTGTGCCTTGTCAAATATTAAGAAGAAAAGATGAGAAGTGATTCATTTAAAGGCAATAACACTAGTGACAATGAGCTGTGAAGGGTTTTATTTTTATAATAGAGCTAATTCAAGAAGTAACTATGGAAAAGTTGAAACCCCTTGAGCTTGTGAAGCGTACTGCTGTAATTATCTCAGCTTTCTTCTTTCACAGAAATGAAATCACTTCAAACAAAACTATTTTAAAAAGAGACAAAGCCCCCACATATCCTTAAGCCGAGGAAAAGTCAGTTACTTTAATGAATACAAAGCAAAGTCTAATGACATGAATGACATTGAATAGTGCAAGCATAATTTCCATTTTTTGCCTTCCTTTTAGGAAAATGACTTTATGCTTCATTTTTTAAACTAATAATCTAAAAATAAAACAAGATTTTACAATGGTAACTGGCATTGTTAGTAAGCAGACTTTTCTTCCCACATAAGAAAGTTTTTTCTCGTTGTTCTATAGGGAAAACTTGCTTGTTTCATTAATATGATGTAATAAAATACAATACTTATTTCCAACATTTTGCTTGTAATCATTCAAAAGTAAACTTTTGAGAGTAATTGAAATAGTCTTTAAAGGATATTCTAGTACAATTACCAATAATTCTTACAAAATAGTTATTTATTTTGCAACTTGCTTAAAGAATGGAAACCTCTGCTACAAGTAAAGCAAATAATATGGAGTTCAAAGAGAATGATTGATGATTATATTTTTATTAGGTTTTATTGATCTATAATGTATATACAGTAAAGTTCACTTTTTAATGTAGAGTTTTATGTTTTGAAATCATATGCAATTATGTAACTATCACCATAGTCAAGATATAGTAAAGGTCCATTACCCCCTAAAATTCCCTCACGCTACCATTTTGCAGTCATTCCCTCCTGCTTCATCTAGCCACGTGCCACCACTAATGAGTTTTTCTACTTATATACATTTACCTTTTCTAGAATCTCACATAAATGGGATTATGTAGAACAAAACTTTTTGAGTAAGTCTTCTCTCATTTGAGATTCAACCATTGCCAGTGGTTCATTTATTTTCCTTGCCCAATGGTATTCAATTGTAGGATTATACCACAGTTTGTTTATCCATTTAGCAGATGAAGGACATTTGAATTGTATCCTGTTTCTCATCATTAGGAATAAAGCTACTTATGAATATTCATATAAGGTTTTTGTGTAAACATAGTTTTCAATTATTTAGGAAGATACCTGTGTATGTTTAGCTTTATGAGAAATTGCCAATCTGCTTCCAAAAGGGCTGTACCACCAGGGAGGGTATGAAGGTCCAACCTGGTCCATATTCTGTGCCAGAATTTGTAATTGCTATTTTAATTTACTTTTTTTTGGTCATTCTACTAGACATAGAGGATACACTCTTTCTTTTTAACAGAAAAAGTAACAAGAACAAATTAATAGTTTAAATGGAACTACTTAATTGAGCATAAAGAATAATATCTTGAATAGTGTCTTGTGTTCTTCTGAAAAAAAAAGCTAGTCCCCTCTAGAATAAATTAATAGATATTCGTAATAGTCATAGTGAAGTAGCAATTCAAGGTATTTTATAGTTATATGAACTGACAGTTTTGTTGTCAGGGTACCTCACAACATCTAGGTCAGTGGATCTCAGTAGCTATCTAAACTTACCCCTTGTCATTTCAGAAATAGGACACCGGGCTTCCCTGGTGGCCCAGTGGTTGAGAGTCCACCTGCCGATGCAGGGGACACGGGTTCGTGACCCGGTCCGGGAAGATCCCACATGCCGCGGAGCGGCTGGGCCCATGAGCCATGGCTGCTGAGCCATGGCCGCTGAGTCTGCGCGTCCGGAGCCTCTGCTCCGCAACGGGAGAGGCCACAACAGTGAGAGGCCCGCGTACCACAAAAAAAAAAAAAAAAAAAAATAGGACACCTACATAAACAATATATTTTTTTTTCCTTTTTCAAGTGGGAAAATTTACTGAGAATCCAATTTTTTTCTGAATTAAATCCCCATAGGTAACTTAAATGGAATTAAACTGAAAAGAATTTCATGTATTTATTTTTTAGCACTGTAACATATGGATCAAGGAGTAAACAGCTTTACTCATATAGTAGGGTTTAAATTATAAACAAAATTATTACAGAATTCAAACTTTGATGTTGAGTTGAAAAACAAAAAAACTCTCTAGAAATTAAGGTAAACAAAAATTATCTGATCTACAGGTGTGTTTCAAATATCAATTAATAAGCAAATGGCAGACCATTGTCGAAGTCTAATTTTTGGCAAAGTTTTATCATCTTAATCTCTTCAGTAGTAAGGTCACCCTTATAGCATGATTTTTTCTATTTAGCAGATAATCCATGAATGTAACACTCATAGAGGTAGCATCAGCTGTTAAAAGTTAGCAAGCTACTTTCTCAAGGTTATTCTAGGAATTCAGGAACCTGGTACTTTGCAAAAGCCCCCGCCCCAAATGTCATAATTCCATTTAACTAACATTTAGATTTTGATTACATGCCCCCAAAATTAGTTAATTAAATAAAAAACATAAATAGAGCACCATACTGGGGAAACACACTTCATAAAAGAGCTTCAGTTGGTCTCATAGTTGTTCTTCTTGGGATTCATTGCTATATAAGAGTTTTCACTAAAAACATATGGAGTTTTTTAAGACAAATAATAATAAGAATAGCAATAATAATAATAGAGCTTGATCAACTTTTAGGGATAACTCTACTTAATATTTTCTTTGATTAATTTCCACATCACTGAGAAAAAATTGTTCATTTTATATAAAAATATATTTAAATTTTAAAAATTTATTTAACATACTTTTACAGAAGTATTGAAATATATTTGTTACTAAAGATAATTTTTCAATTTTAAGTTATTATATTCACACCCTGTCTGTGTAAAGGGAGGCACAGAAATGAGTTTTATCACTGTAATTTTTCTTCCTTTTTATACTGCATGATCATAAGGATAAAACTATAATAGCCAAAAAAAATAAAACCCTATAATAGCCTTTATATACATATAAATCATCAGAAAAATGTTTTCTTAAACATTACTGAAAAGATTGTTCATGCAAAATATTCAATGGAAAATTGGTTAAATTTCCATATTTTTATCCTGTAAGTATCTTTTTCTTAATGAAGGAAATTGTGACCGTCATTTCAGGGCTTCAGAGAGGCTTGAGTTTACTACAGATATGGTGGCATATTTTTTATGTTTTAAGACTAAATTTAATGTGCCAGAATATAACAAGGGCACAAAGACAAGAAATGCTGATACCTGTTAAACTCAACTAAGTTAATTAGGATAAACTGACATGCAGGAAACTAATTGTGTCAGATAAAATATCACACTTTAATTATGTGTTTAAGAGATGTGATAACTAGCTTCAACCCAGTCATTTATCATTGCAAAAGTTCTAGCTACTTTCATATGTGGAATTTGAATTTGTTTGTTATTTGATGACTTGAAAAGAGGTATAAAATCCAAAAAATCATATTTTGATACATAAGACTACAGGTTTATGTTCCTGCTCACAAATTAGATAAGCTAACAAGACAGGAAAGACCGATAAGCTCTCAGAGATAAACCCTCACCCCAATATTTACCTCAGAGAGGAAACAAATGGAGAATGGGTTGCTGTTATTTAGGGCAAATTAGAAATAATTAACATCCAAAAATTAAACACCAGTTTGCCTTCAATAGGGATTCAATAAAACTGTGTTGAATATAATTTTTAATCTTTCCTTATTAAATCTAAACTGAAACATGTTTAGTTTAGCCACATATTGAATTCAAAGTTAATCATAAAGCAAGTATCCACTGAGAGATCTTCATCTAAAAATTAACTGTGAGAAATACAGTCCCACAGAAGAAAAACTTCTCAATAAACAAAAATGACTGAAATTGCTTTGATTTATGTTTTGCTGATATGGCTAATACGGTATGTAGAAATGGTGAAGGTCTAAAAAGAGAAATTGACATTGCAATTAATATGTTTTAACCCTTTTATCTTGTAATTACAGAATTTGGGGTTAGAGAGGTTAAATTAGTGAGCTGAGATTGTGTTTATTGGGTTGTAGAAGAATGAACATAGTTTTGAGCTAGATCAGAGATGGAAAGCTGCTCTGCCACCTATTAGCTATATGGTATAGGATAAGTTACTTAGACCATATATCTTATCCTAAAATTCTTTTTTTTTTTTTTTAGCGTAAGCTCAGCCATTATTATTAACGATGCCTGGACAACAGGGAGAGACCAAGACTATCCCAGGGAAACTGGGAATTAATGACCAGCTGGCTTATAACTTCTCAGCTTCATTTTCTTCATCTGGTACAGTCACCATCCATTGGTTTGCCTACCTAATACTGTTTTTAAAGAGGCTACTTCTAGAAGTTGTACCTAAATAAGAGCTTGTGCCTTCCATGGCGAATATTATAGGGTTTGGAAATGTCAAGATAAAAAATGGATTATTTACTTACGGGTCTATACGACAATCATGAAAGAGAAAATCCTTGCTGTCAGCTGGCCAGTCCAAAAGCTTATATAGATGGCTTTCAGTGAGGTTCACAGCTCGGTACCTTCTCTGCCAGTAGCTATAGATGCACAGAGAATCATGATCAGAATATCATGAACCTTAACAAACTGAATAAGGTGAAATTTCTTTTTTTTTTAACATCTTTATTGGAGCATAATTACTTTACAATGGTGTGTTAGTTTCTGCTGTATAACAAAGTGAATCAGCTATACATATACATACATCCCCATATCTCCACCCTGTTGCATCTCCCTCCCACCCTCCCTATCCCACCCCTCTAGGTGGTCACAAAGCACCGAGTTGATCTCCCTGTGCTATGTGGCTGCTTCCCACTAGCTATCTATTTTACATTGGTAGTGTATATATGTCCATGCCACTCTCTCACTTCATCCCAGCTTACCCTTCCCCCTCCCCGTGTTCTCAAGTCCATTCTCTACGTCTGCATAATAAGCTGAAATTTCTGATACCCTACAATAAGTGTGCCCTTTCAGAAACTGCATCAGAGATAGCAGAGAGCAGCTAGAGTAAGAAAGTCTGATCCTTCTGACTACTTACACATACCTCCTGTTAATGGCAGCTCAGTTGAATTGATTCTGGCCCTCATTGTGGACTTGGAGGAAGACATTTATGAAGGAATATGCATTTGTTCTTCCTGGTACTTTTCTCTGTTACTCATTTCAGATTCAAGACTTAAAGCTACACTGTTAACTTGCCATGCTGGGATCTTAGCTTAGTTGGGTGAATACTAACCACTGGATATTGACTGGCTGAGAAGATGGAGTGAAACATCCCAGGTTGATCAGATTCTGCCAGCAATGAGTTTATAAACATAGCCTTTGAAGACAATATCACTTGGTATGTCTACAGCAGCCTGTCTCCAAATGACTGACTATGCAAACTTCAAAACTCATTTGTATAAACAGCTAGCATATCCCTGGCAGAAAGATATAGCCTGGCATGTAACTGGCTGAGACAGCCTTTCTCCTCAGTAGGCATGTACAACCTTGGAGCCTGTCTCCAAATGCCAAACCATTCAATATGCCATTAATGTCAACCACCATGCACTGTGTTCATGCAACCACATTCACAGTCTCTTTTCTCTCTTGTTTAAACAGAAGGAGTGTTCCCGTACTTCTCAAGACAGGGATTTGTACCTGGGTTGAGTAAACTTTCAACGGTACCTTTTCAAGATCTTCACTTCTCTCTCTCACAGCACTAATTTATCTCTGCTAATTTGAAAATACACATCGGCATACATACAATCATAATCTGTTCTGATGTTTCTTGTTACTTTAAACAAAGATTGATATTTTTAACCCTAAATTTCCTTGCAGTCTCTGATGCCCTTCTTTGTACCAGTTCTCTAAAGGTTTGTTCACAGATGTCGTTTTCCCATATTTATTTGCATGTATTCTTCAACACCCTTAATAATTTCTCACTTCAACGACTGAAACACTCTCCTTGTTTTCTCCTTGCTACTCTAAATTTCTTTTCCATTAACCAGTCAGAGTAATTTGAAACATTTAATAACACTCTTGTTCCCCTGCCATTGCTCCACTCAGTAGCTTCCCATTAAGCTTTCAATGGACCTCAAGACTCTTTGTGATCAGAATCTGCCTTCTCCATCACTGTCTCCTTTCCTCATAATCCCTGGATACACTGATATGCTTTTTTCTCCCTAAGCAATCCAAACTTGTTCTAACTTAAGAATGCTGCACTCGCTGTTCCCTTTACTTAAGACTTCTCCACAGAACTCTTAGCATCATCCTCTTTCACCATTCAGATCTCAAATAATGTTTCCGCTGAAAGGACTTATTCGATCACTCTAAAGGACTACCCACCTCCAGTGTCTATCCTATTACTGTTTTATTCATGCCATTTGTCACTTTCTGAAATTATGTTTATTTGTCCACTTTAATAATTTGCCTTCTTCTATGGGAAAAGCGCCAAAGGGAAAGAAGGGAGCTCCTCTTTAACATTCACAATTGTCCCCCACATGCTTAGAACAGAGCCTGAAATCTTATAACCAATATATCTTTAAAGAATCATGGTTATGTGTAAATGTCAGGAAAAATATTACACGATTATATTAAGATCACAAATGAAGAAATCTGGCTAAGTTAGGTAGCTTTGGAGAATTTTTTTAGTTCAAAATGAAACATTGGGAAAGAAGTATCTTCTAATTCGTTAACTATAAAGGCGGAACAACTCCTACAGAACACCTACTGAACGCTGGCAAAAGACCTCAGACCTCCCAAAAGGCAAGAAACTCCCCACGTACCTGGGTAGGGCAAAAGAAAAAAGAAAAAACATAGACAAAAGGATAGGGACAGGGCCTGCACCAGTGGGAGGGAGCCGTGAAGGGGGAAATGTTTCCACACACTAGGAAGCCCCTTCGCGGGCGGCGACTGCGGGTGGCGGAGGGGGAAAGCTTCGGAGCCGTGGAGGAGAGCACAGCAACAGGAGTGCAGAGGGCAAAGTGGAGAGATTCCCGCACAGAGGATCAGGGCCGACCGACACTCACCAGCCCGAGAGGCTTGTCTGCTCACCCGCCGGGGCGGGCGGGGTTGGGAGTTGAGGCTTTGGGCTTCGGTCGGAGCCGGAGCGCTGGGAGAGGACTGGGGTTGGCGGCGTGAACACAGCCTAAAGGGGTTAGTGCACCACGGCTAGCCGGGAGGGAGTCCGGGGAAAAGTCTGGACCTGCCGAAGAGGCAAGAGACTTTTTCTTCCCTCTTTGTTTCCTGGTGCGTGAGGAGAGGGGATTAAGAGCGCTGCTTAAAGGAGCTCCAGAGACGGGCGCGAGCGCGGCTAAAAGCGCAGATCCCAGAGACGGGCATGAGATGCTAAGGCTGCTGCTGCCGCCACCAAGAAGCCTGTGTGCGAGCACAGGTCACTGTCCACAACCCCGCTTCCGGGGAGCCTGTGCAGCCCGCCACTCCCAGGGTCCCGGGATCCAGGGACAACTTCCCCGGAAGAACGCACGGCCGGCCTCAGGCTGGTGCAACGTCACGCCGGCCTCTGCCGCCGCAGACCCGCCCCGCACGCCATGCCCCTCCCTCCCCCCCCCACCTCCGGCCTGAGTGAGCCAGAGCCCACGAATCAGCGGCTCCTTTAACCCCGTCCTGTCTGAGCGAAGAACAGATGCCCTCCAGCGACCTACACGCAGAGGCAGGGCCAAATCCAAAGCTGAGTCCCTGGGAGCTGTGAGAACAAAGAAGAGAAAGGGAAATCTCTCCCAGCAGCCTCAGGAGCAGCGGATTAAAGTTCCACAATCAACTTGATGTACCTGCATCTGTGGAATACACGAATAGAAAACGAATCATCCCAAATTGAGGAGGTGGACTTTGAGAGCAAGATTTAGGATTTTTTCCCCTTTTCCTCTTTTTGTGAGTGTGTATGTATATGCTTCTGTGTGACATTTTGTCTGTATAGCTTTGCTTCCACCACTTGTCCTAGGGATCTATCCGTCTGTTTTATTTTTTTCTCTTATTTAATTTTAATAACTTTATTATATTTTATCTTACTTTATTTTACTTTATCTTTCTTTCTTTTTTCCTTCCTTCCCTCCTTCCTTCCGTCCTTCCTCCCTCCCTCCTTTCTTTCTTTCTACTTCTACTAATTCTTTCGTTCTACTTTTTATCCCTTTTATTCTGAGCCGTGTGGATGAAAGGCTCTTGGTGCTCCAGCCAGGAGTCACTGCAGTACCTCTGAGGTGGGAGAGCCAACTTCAGGACACTGGTCCACAAGAGACCTCCCAGCTCCACATAATATCAAATGGCGAAAATCTCCCAGAGATCTCCATCTCAACACCAGCACCCAGCTTCACTCAATGACCAGCAAGCTACAGTGCTGGACACCCTATGCCAAACAACTAGCAAGACAGGAACACAACTCCACCCATTAGCAGAGAGGCTGCCTAAAATCATAATAAGTCCACGGACACCCCAAAACACATCATCAGATGTGGACCTGCCCACCAGAAAGACAAGATCCAGCCTCATCCACGAGAACACAGGCACTAGTCCCCTCCACCAGGAAGCCTACATAACCCACTGAACCAACCTTAGCCACTGTGGACAGACACCAAAAACAACGGGAACTACAAACCTGCAGCCTGCAAAAGGGAGACCCCAAACACAGTAAGATAAGCAAAATGAGAAGACAGAAAAACACACAGCAGATGAAGGCGGAAGATAAGAACCCACCAGACCTAACAAATGAAGTGGAAATAGGCAGTCTACCTGAAAAAGAATTCAGAATAATGATAGTAAAGATGATCCAAAATCTTGGAAATAGAATAGACAAAATGCAAGAAACATTTAACAAGGACCTAGAAGAACTAAAGATGAAACAAACAACAATGAACAACACAATAAATGAAATTAAAAATACTCTAGATGGGATCAATAGCAGAAAAACTGAGGAAGAAGAACGGATAAGTGACCTGGAAGATAAAATAGTGGAAATAACTACTGCAGAGCAGAATAAAGAAAAAACAATTGAGGACAGTCTCAGAGACCTCTGGGACAACATTAAATGCACCAACATTCGAATTATAGGGGTTCCAGAAGAAGAAGAGAAAAAAAAGGGACTGAGAAAATATTTCAAGAGATTATAGTTGAAATCTTCCCTAACATGGGAAAGGAAATAGTTAATCAAGCCCAGGAAGCACAGAGAGTCCCATACAGGATAAATCCAAGGAGAAGCTTGCCAAGACACATATTAATCAAACTGTCAAAAATTAAATACAAAGAAAACATGTTAAAGCAAAAAGGGAAAAACAACAAATAACACACAAGGGAATCCCCATAAGGTTAACAGCTGATCTTTCAGCAGAAAGTCTGCAAGCCAGAAGGGACTGGCAGGACATATTTAAAGTGATGAAGGAGAAAAACCTGCAACCAAGATTACTCTACCCAGCAAGGATCTCATTCAGATTTGATGGAGAAATTAAAACCTTTACAGACAACCAAAGCTGAGAGTTCAGCAACACCAAACCAGCTTTACAACAAATGCTAAAGGAACTTCTCTAGGCAAGAAACACAAGAGAAGGAAAAGACCTACAATAACAAACCCAAAACAATTAAGAAAATGGGAATAGGAACATACATATCGATAATTACCTTAAATGTAAATGGACTAAATGCTCCCACCAAAAGACACACACTGGCTGAATGGATACAAAAACAAGACCCATATATTTGCTGTCTACAACAGACCCACTTCAGACCTAGAGACACAGACTGAAAGTAAGGGGATGGAAAAAGATATTTCATGCAAATAGAAACCGAAAGAAAGCTGGAATAGCAATTCTCATATCAGAAAAAATAAACTTTAAAATAAAGACTATTACAAGAGACAAAGAAGGACACTATATAATGATCAAGGGATCAATCCAAGAAGAAGATATAACAATTGTAAATATTTATGCACTCAACATAGGAGCACCTCAATACATAAGGCAAATACTAAGAGCCATAAAAGGGGAAATCAACAGTAACACATTCATAGTAGGGGACTTTAACACCCCACTTTCACCAATGGACAGATCATCCAAAATGAAAATAAATAAGGAAACACAAGCTTTAAATGATACATCAAGCAAGATGGACTTAATTGATATTTATAGGACATTCCATCCAAAAACAACACAATATACTTCCTTCAAGTGCTCATGGAACATTCTCCAGGATAGATCATATCTTGGGTCACAAATCAAGGCTTGGCAAATTTAAGAAAATTGAAATTGTATCAAGTATCTTTTCCGACCACAACACTATGAGACTAGATATCAATTACAGGAAAAGATCTGTAAAACATACAAACACATGGAGGCTAAACAATACACTACTTAATAACGAAGTGATCACTGAAGAAATCAAAGAGGAAATAAAAAAATACCTAGAAACAAATGGCAATGGAGACACAGTGACCCAAAACCTATGGGATGCAGCAAAAGCAGTTCTGAGAGGGAAGTTTATAGCAATACAAGCCTACCTTAAGAAACAGGAAACATCTCGAATAAACAACCTAACCTTGCACCTAAAGCAACTGGAGAAAGAAGAACAAAAAAAACACCAAAGTTAGCAGAAGGAAAGAAATCATAAAAATCAGATCAGAAATAAATGAAAAAGAAATGAAGGAAATGATAGCAAAGATCAATAAAACTAAAAGCTGGTTCTTTGAGAAGATAAACAAAATTCATAAACCAGTAGCCAGACTCATCAAGAGAAAAAGGGAGAAGACTCAAATCAATAGAATTACAAATGAAAAAGAAGTAACAACTGACACTGCAGAAATACAAAAGATTATGAGAGATTACTACAAGCAACTCTATGCCAATAAAATGGAAAGCCTGGAAGAAATGGACAAATTTTTAGAAATGCACAACTTGCCAAGACTGAATCAGGAAGAAATAGAAAATATGAACAGACCAATCACAAGCACTGAAATTGAAACTGTGATTAAAAATCTTCCAAAAAACAAAAGCCCAGGACCAGATGGCTTCACAGGCGAATTCTATCAAACATTTAGAGAAGAGTTAACACCTATCCTTCTCAAACTCTTCCAAAACATAGCAGAGGGAGGAACACTCCCAAACTCATTCTATGAGGCCACCATCACCCTGATACCAAAACCAGACAAGGATGTCACAAAGAAAGAAAACTACAGGCCAATATCACTGATGAACACAGATGCAAAAATCCTCAACAAAATACTAGCAAACAGAATCCAACAGCACATTAAACAGATCATACACCATGATCAAGTGGGGTTTATTCCAGGAATGCAAGGATTCTTCAATATATGCAAATCTATCAACGTGATACACCATATTAACAAACTGAAGGAGAAAAACCATATGATCATCTCAATAGATGCAGAGAAAGCTTTTGACAAAATTCAACACCCATTTATGATAAAAACCCTGCAGAAAGTAGGCACAGAGGGAACTTTCCTCAACATAATAAAGGCCATATATGACAAACTCGCAGCCAACATCGTCCTCAATGGTGAAAAACTGAAACCATTTCCACTAAGATCAGTAACAAGACAAGGTTGCCCACTCTCACCACTCTTATTCAACATAGTTTTGGAAGTTTTAGCCACAGCAATCAGAGAAGAAAAGGAAATAAAAGGAATCCAAATTGGAAAAGAAGAAGTAAAACTGTCACTGTTTGCAGATGACATGATACTATACATAGAGAATCCTAAAGATGCTACCAAAAAACTACTAGAGCTAATCAATGAATTTGGTAAAGTAGCAGGATACAAAACTAATGCACAGAAATCTCTGGCATTCCTATACACTAATGATGAAAAATCTGAAAGTGAAATCAAGAAAACACTCCCATTTACCACTGCAACAAAAAGAATAAAATATCTAGGAATAAACCTACCTAAGGAGACAAAAGACCTGTATGCAGAAAATTATAAAACACTGATGAAAGAAATTAAAGATGATACAAATAGATGGAGAGATATACCATGTTCTTGGATTAGAAGAATCAACATTGTGAAAATGACTCTACTACGCAAAGCAATCTACAGATTCAATGCAATCCCTATCAAGCAATCACTCACATTTTTCACAGAACTAGAACAAAAAATTTCACAATTTGTATGGAAGCAAAAAGATCCCGAATAGCCAAAGCAATCTTGAGAACGAAAAACGGAGCTGGAGGAATCAGGCTCCCTGACTTCAGACTATACTACAAAGCTACAGTAATCAAGACAGTATGGTACTGGCACAAAAACAGAAAGATAGATCAATGGAACAGGATAGAAAGCCCAGAGTTAAACCCACACACATATGGTCACCTTATCTTTGATAAAGGAGGCAGGAATGTTCAGTGGAGAAAGGACAGCCTCTTCAATAAGTGCTGCTGGGAAAACTGGACAGGTACATGTAAAAGTATGAGATTAGATCACTCCCTAACACCATACACAAAAATAAGCTCAAAATGGATTAAAGACCTAAATGTAAGGCCAGACACTATGAAACTCTTAGAGGAAAACATAGGCAGAACACTCTATGACATAAATCACAGCAAGATCCTTTTTGACCCACCTCCTAGAAAAATGGAAATAAAAACAAAAATAAACAAATGGGACCTAATGAAACTTGAAAGCTTTTGCACAGCAAAGGAAACCGTAAACAAGACCAAAAGACAACCCTCAGAATGGGAGAAAATATTTGCAAATGAAGCAACTGACAAAGGATTAATCTCCAAAATTTACAAGCAGCTCATGCAGCTCAATAACAAAAAAACAAACAACCCCATCCAAAAATGGGCAGAAGACCTAAACAGACATTTCTCCAAAGAAGATATACAGACTGCCAACAAACACATGAAAGAATTCTCAACATCATTAATCATGAGAGAAATGCAAATCAAAACTACAATGAGAGGGCTTCCCTGGTGGCGCAGTGGTTGGGAGTCTGCCTGCCAATGCAAGGGACACAGGTCCATGCCCCGGTCCAGGAGGATCCCACATGCCGTGGAGCGGCTGGGCCCGTGAGCCATGGCCGCTGGGCCTGCGCGTCCAGAGCCTGTGCTCCGCAGTTGGAGAGGCCACGGCAGTGACAGGCCCGCGTACCGCAAAAAAAAAAAAAAAAACCTACAATGAGATATCATCTCACACCAGTCAGAATCGCCATCATCAAAAAATCTAGCAACAATAAATGCTGGAGAGGGTGTGGAGAAATGGGAACCCTCTTGTACTGTTGGTGGGAATGTAAATTGATACAGCCACTATGGAGAACAGTATGGAGGTTCCTTAAAAAACTACAAATAGTACTACCATATGACCCAGCAATCCCACTACTGGGCATATACCCTGAGGAACCATAATTCAAAAAGAGTCATGTACCAAAATGTTCATTGCAGCTCTATTTACAATAGCCCGGAGATGGAAACAACCTAAGTGTCCATCATCAGATGAATGGATAAAGAAGATGTGGCAAATATATACAATGGATTATTACTCAGCCATAAAAAGAAATGAAATTGAGTTATTTGTAATGGGGTGGATAGACCTAGAGTCTGTCATACAGAGTGAAGTAAGTCAGAAAGAGAAAGACAAATACCGTATGCTAACACACATATAAGGAATTTAAGGGAAAAAAATGTCATGAAGAACCTAGGGGTAAGACAGGAATAAAGACACAGACCTACTGGAGAATGGACCTGAGGATATGGGGAGGGGGAAGGGTGAGCTGTGACAGGGCGAGAGAGAGGCATGGACATATATACACTACCAAACGTAAGGTAGATAGCTAGTGGGAAACAGCGGCATAGCACAGGGAGATCAGCTCTGTGCTTTGTGATTGCCTGGAGGGGTGGGATAAGGAGGGTGGGAGGGAGGGAGATGCAAGAGGGAAGAGATATGGGAACATATGTATATGTATAACCTATTCACGTTGTTATAAAGCAGGAACTGACACACCATTGTAAAGCAATTATACTCCAATAAAGATGTAAAAACAAATTATAAAGGCTATGGGTTAATCAAGTGATCTCTCTCTAAAACCAGAATACATAGTTCACATACTTTATAACATGAAATCTCCTAGGAAATCAAAACAAAACAACTCAAGAAAACAAAACTACTAATCCCTGCCAACTAATGCAACATTTCCATTCACTTTGATGACACAGTGCCAGTTCTATTCACCTCAACCCAAATAAATTCTTATATGTCGTGAGATTAAATATATTTTAAGAAAAGTTCAAGTCCATGATGAACAGTGGTGCAGATACACTTCCTTGGCTGCTGAGTTTGGTAGATTATCTTTTTTATGAATTACCAAAAGTCATGAAATAAATGATAAATTAAAGATAATTAAACCTTATAAAATGAATATGGATCTTTGATGACATACTACGTGTTTCTCTAAGGGTTTCACTTAGGGACATCTCATGTATCCACAAATGTTCCTTAGATGAAAGGAAGAAGAAACATTTAACTCTCAAGGTGATAGGAGAATCAGTGTCAACTCTAACATTTTGGGTAAGTTAACTGAGATTGAATTCAGGAGGTTGACCACAGTGGAAAAGTTACAATGCCTGAAGTTAGCCATCTGGAATTTTACTAAAAACAAACAAAAACAAGCCTAATGGCTGTTAAATAGCTAGTTTACAGGGAGAAGAAAATACATTATCAAGCAGCAACAACTTTTAACAGAGGATAATTTATAATAAAAATAGTCAGTTTGTTATTTCCAGATTCCTGAGTGAGATGGATGAACTGTTAGTTATTAAATACATTTCCATTTTTTAAGCACCTTAATAAAATTTCCATTTTATTAAAGGAAAATAATTTGAACTGTTGAATATGGAAATTTTAAAAGTATTAACTGAAATGAAAAACAAATGACTTAATATTCTGCTTTCTCTTGCCATCAAGTGTTGTAATACAAAGTGAAAACATAATAATGGTATAGGAAGTTATGGAAATGATTCAGTGAACAATAGAGGAAGGGTAAATTTAATATTGGGCTATCCATCACATATGTTAACAAATCTGTACTGCAGATGTCAATTAATTGACAAGAAAACTGAGCATTTATCTGTTTCATGATAAGAACATTCTTCTTTTGGAATTTATTGTCTTGAATTAAGAACATTGACATGTGAATTACCAGGAAAAAATTACATCTGTGGTCCTCAATCATATGGACCATGGGTGTTAGCATCAGTTGTCTCCATAGAGGGGAAAGAGCTGATATCCTAGAACGATGCTATTTACTTAGCAGTGTTTGGTGGCCAGGCATTCACGACAGATCATGTAAATGTGTGTATGTAAGAATTTAGTAAAAGATGACTTTAAAAATTCAAAATTTTGTTTATCTTGCTTATAGGAGGGGAAAGGAAGAGAGATAACATTCCAGGACTAGTCATCATTTTCCTATTTCCCAGTAAGACACAGTAGGCCTGTTATCCCATTGATTTTTCTTCACAACCATGTATATCATATTTTATACCCATTTCATGGTTGATAAGGAGAAGTTCAAACAAATATATGTAATTAAAATCAAATGTTCTTCAATTAAAAATAATATATGCGGGCTTCCCTGGTGGCGCAGTGGTTGAGGGTCCGCCTGCCGATGCAGAGAACGCGGGTTCGTGCCCTGGAACGGGTGGATCCCGCGTGCCGCGGGGCGGCTGAGCCCGTGAGCCATGGCCGCTGCGCCTGCGCGTCCGGAGCCTGTGCTCCGCAGCGGGAGAAGCCGCAGCAGTGAGAGGCCCGCGTACCACACACACACACACACACACACACACACACACACACTATATATATATATATATATATATATATATATATATATATATATATATATATTCAGTTGTCTGAAGCAACCCTGCTGGTTAATGCCCAAGCTATGGTTTCTAGGCAGTTCTTCCCAAGTAGAAAGTACACAGTGCAGCTTCTACATAATGTGGTGGTCTCATTCTGGGATGGGAGGAAGAGGGGAAGGTTCAAATAGTGAGCAGGCACATGACTAAGTCATTAGTCATTATTAGTCAATAATGACTAAGTCATTATTATCTAACGAGACCAGGTAGCAAGCAGTCTCAAACCTCTTTTTCTTTAGCTCAGATCATTCAAATGAGCTAGCTCTATTACATAATGTTCCATTAGAATGTTCATAACGTTCAATAGAAAGTTAATTATACATGGAACCCTGCATTTCAAATGGCCTGTGTATGATTTGCCATGGCACCTATTGTAAGGCAAAGAGCATGGTCTCCCACATGAGGCACAATTTGTTTAAATATTTTTCAAAAATCACCTCTTAGAAAAAAATCACTCTGTCCAGAAGTTTGCAAGTAGTATCTCCTTTATATTCAGAACACTGGTAAGGATGAAGGAATACTGTTCTCCACCTTGTTATAGATGTGGCACACAGTTCCTTAATCAGAGGCATCAGTTTTGTTCTCTACAAAGTAAGAACAATACTGGTCACAGAGTGTTAGAGGAATAAGGGAGTGAAACTGTAAAATGTGCCTAGCATGTAATATTTGCACAATAGATATTATTTCCTTTCCATCTTCTCCAATTAATTCAGCTTATATAGAACACAGAACATATAAAATTGTGGTCTTTTCAGGGCACTACTAATCTCTTTGAGAGCAGAGTAATTATTCACCTCCTCCTTGAACCCCCTCTGATATCTGAGATACAGACTGGGTACAATAAACTGTTGGCCTAACTAAAGAGTAGTTGGTCTGTGTTGTAACAAAAGCAAGAACTTTTCTTCATCAAGTAATGCCATGAAGCTGCAATTAGTATGAGAAGCATTGCATTAAACTCGATGGCAGAATAGGAGGCAGATTACTTAAGGCTTTTAATACAGGCATTTACATCTCCCATCAACAAACTATGATGAAAATAGCTTATACATATAGAGAAACGCAAGTGCATCTATATAGAACTTATTAGTTTGATGGCCTATTGATTTTTGCTGTTATACACATGGGTGCTTGATGCATAATTTACTCCATTATTACTAAACATGTGTTGACTTACTTCAGATACCATTATTATGTAAATTATATGCCAAGATACTGAAGAAGCATTTTAATATATTTGTGTTTCTCTTTGGATTCATTCTCTTTGGAGGATTTTCCAGTCACACTAAGTTTGATGATGGGAAGCTGCCTTTAAATACTCCTGTCCCCAATAGAAAACTATCATACTACTGGTTTGGTTATATTGTGACCAAATTAAAGAAAAGCTTTTTTCTATCTGAGGTTATAATTCAAATTTAACTTGCGAGACTATCCTTTGAAGATTGGTTGATTTGATGTGATAATATACTGCCTAGTAGAAGAAGAATTGTAAATATCAATAGTGCTAGTACCTGGTATATACTCTTAATTTGCTGGGTCTTGTCAAAGTCAAATATTTAACTTTTAAGGATTTCATTATTTTGTAAATATGTAACAACAAAATATGTTAAAGCAAACATTTTCTAAGATACTCATTTTCAATTCTGGATGCACATTACACACAAATACATGCACAGGGAATACTTTATGGTCCTCATTGAAACTGTGCATTCTAATCCCTTGTTTCTCCTATATGAGTATTTACTATATTGATACTTATTAACCTACTACTCCCGCTCTTAATACATTCCATTGTCCTCATGCCCTTCTGCTTCCCAAGTTTTTCCAAGCCATTTTCAGAGGGATTGCACTATACACCAATTATTTTCTTCAAATTTGTGTTGTATTTCATGGCTTTTCCTTTTTTTTTTAAATTTCAATTTACCTCTTCTGTGTGCCAAGACTCTTTCTCAAAATAAAACCGTGGATCCATAAAATGCAAATGTATGCGCAGACACAATGTACACATGGTTTATTCAACTCTGTTTACAATATTGTAAAAAATGATAATTGGAAGTATTACGTAGTCAGTCATTTTTAGGACATAACTTATAGAACTAACAAACTCACTAGGGGGCTTTCTTCTCTGGAAGCAAACAATTAAGTTAGGAACACACACACACACACACACACACACACACACACACACACCCAAAGAAATATACACCCCAAATCCCTTTTTCCCATTCATAAGGAAAACGACTAATTCTTTGTGCTTAAAGGTGAATGTAAACAATTACTTCATTTACACTTAAAAAAAATAAAGATCATTTTGATATAAAGCAATATCTTAACCATATACCTATTCATGTAAAATTACAGAAACTTGCTGCTATCTTCAGGGATTCTAGCTCCTACCATTCTGCTGTGGTATCCTCTAGTACACCTCTTGGATCAGAATAGTTTCTAGAACAGCAGCCATCATCACAGACTGCTAGGCAGCAGAATCGAAGAATAATATCCTATTATAAAAATTTCCTGAAAACCCTTTGCATCAGTTTTTCTGATATTTCACTGTCCCGACTTTAACACACAATCATACTGGCATGTAAAAATCCTGGGAAATGTAGTCTTTTGTTCTGGCCAACAGTGTGATGGGTTAAAATTTTGACTTCTGTGATTAATGAAAGTGGGACAATAGATATTGATAAGTGTCTGTGATTGCCACAGTTATGTCAATTTAATTTTTTTAGTTTATTATATATGTTTTTCTCTTCAAGAGGGCATGTAATCAGTAAGTCAGAAAGAGAAAGAAAAATACCATATGATATCACTTCTATGTGGAATCGAAAATACGACACAAATGAACATACCTACGATACAGAAACAGACTCACAGACATAGAGAACAGATTTGTGGTTGTCAAGGGGGCAGAGGGTGGGGGAAGGGGGGATTGGGAGTTTGGGGTTAGCAGATGCAAACTATTATATATAGGATGGATAAACAACAAGGTCCTACTGTATAGCACAGGGAACTGTATTCAATATCTTGTGATAGACCACAAAGGAAAAGAATATAAAAAATATATATATCTGTCTATCTATAACTGAGTGACTTTGCTGTACAGCAGAAATTAACATAACATTGTAAATCAACTATACTTCAATAAATTTTTAAATGCATTAAAATATTAAACATATAAATTAGTAGGTATAAAATAGATAAGCAACAAAGGTATACTGTATAGCACAGGGAATCATAGGCATCATCTTGTAATAACTTTTAATGGAGTGTAATCTGCAAAACTACTGAATCACTATGCTGTACACCTGAAGCTAATATAACAGTGTAAATCAACTATACTTCAATTAAAAAAATTAAACATAAAAAAAGAGAGAGCACATAATCTAATGGGAAAATATAAATTAGTAATGCCAGTTTCATGGCATAGGACAGAAATGTTAACAAATTTATAAATATAATAATATCGTAAACTGAAGAAATCAAGAGAAGCTTACCAAAGTGTATAAAAGTTCAGCTGGGTCTTGAAGGATGGATAAAACTCATGACTTTGTTCATCAAGTATTATTAAATAGTTCAGGAACAGCAGAATGAAATCTAGTCTAAATGACATCATTAGCCAGTTTAATCAAGACATAGCATTTCTATCACAGGAAATCAGTAGGCTTTTGCAATCTTTTATTTATTTTATGGTTATAACATGGCTACACTAAATTTTATTTTATAAGCAAATCTGATTTTTTTAATTAAAAAATAAATTGTTACTAGTTATATCTGTCATCATGTTTTAAATGTTACCACTGTTCAGGAAATGGAAAATAAAGGAAAATCATTTCTATGATAATACCTTTCAAAATTTAGTTAGGTGCCAGTAAGAGGTAGATACTTATTATGAAACAGGATCTAAAAACAGGTGGGGACTGCAAGTTTTCAGCCACAGTTTTAATTGCACTGCTCTTTGGTCTATGTGAGTCTACGAATGAAGGAATGTCTCTAATTCCATGTACAATAGAAAGCTTAGGGCAGTTGTTTAAATAAAGCACTGAAGTATCAGAATATAATAAATCCAAAAATAAAAGACAAATCCTTTGCAGCCCACCTGCTTCTTTAAATCCTGTATTCTGTTCCTTGCATGGTGTTTTGTCTTTCATCTCAGGAGCCCACATAACAATGTCACTGGCAGTTAGAGCATGTTGACACACTTGACATCCAATTTAGTTAATGCTGGGTCAGTCTGGGAGATGCAGAAGCACTGCTATGTATGCAGCAGAGAAGGCTACGTGTGACTACTGAGGAATACCTTCTAATTCCCAGGACACTTGTTAAACAATTCTAATGTCAGAATACCAGCAAGAGAACTCTAACAATCAGTGTCACAATAAGATACATAGGTAACAGATTGTTTTGAGAGTTAATGTGTTAAAATACACTGCCTTTTTTTCTCTGTCTCTGAAATGACTTCTTCCCTTAGGTCTTACAGTTACTTTAAGATTCAGAGAGATGACAACTGACTTTATATAGCATTACTGAAATAATTATTACAGTCATTATTTTTTAACAGAGTGCAGTATTTATTTATTTAGGCTTTGTCTGTAGTGTTAATTTATCTGATGTCTGTCAACTTTCATAAGAATGAACTTGCAAAGCGGAGTTGTTGCACTAACAAATCTATAAGCACACAATGATGCACGTTGCCAATGCAAATTCATATCAAGAGAATTGCACGGTGCGACCTAAATATTAATATTTGTATATGCTGATGAAAAACCTGGTGACTTTGCTGCTGGGGTGGTTGTTTTTTTCTTTTTTTTTTTTTTTACAAATTGTACATTATGGGAGATTGATCAAGACCTGGCGGAGTAGGAGGATGTGGAACTCACCTTCCCCACTGAACACATCAGAAATTCATCTTTATGTGGAACAATTCTCACTGGAAACTGGAAGAAAGACTCCTATACAACCAAAGCTGTAAGAAAAACCCACATGGAATTGGGTAGAAATGGAAGAGAAGTGATCGGGTCAGGTCCTGTGCCCCTGAGAGGAAACTCAGTGGAAAAGGGAGATCACATGGGCAAAGATCCACCCTGGAGAGTGAGCTGTTCTAGCCACATACTGGGCACCCCAGTCCTGAGGTCCAAAACAGGGAAGATGAGCCTCCTTGGCTGGTCAGAGAGCAGCTGGGACTAACTGGAGGGTTGTGGGAAGCCTGGACTTTGTTCATGAGGAGTGTGAGCTCTGGCTTGCTCCCAAGGCTGGACAGAGAGGCTGGACAGAGGAATGCTCCAGTAGCTGCCTGGTTTCCCACCCCTGCCCTGGTGTGCATCCCAGCCTGAGCAGAGCAAACACTCCAGCCCTGCTTATGTCATCTCGCAGCTCCGCACTAAAGCAAGGGCTGCCATGAGCAGGGAGAGACCTTGGTTGTGGGACACAGAGGTGACCTGGACCTGGGGCAGCAACGGACCAGGGCTGGCCGTTGCTGGTGCTTACTCAGGCAGCACAGAGGAAGCAGCCCCGATCTCAGAAAGGAGTTGGACTGCCACAGCCTGCACCCCAATACATAGTGAGAGTCCACTCGGGCCCCACCTAGCCTGCAGCATGGCTCCACAGCAGAGTGGGGGTGGCATAAGCTGTGGGGAGTGATCAGCTGTGAGGAACCAACTAAACTCAGACCCAAAGCTAAGTCTGAGCAGGGCAGGCATTTTCTGGCACTTTCAGGCATTGCTGGCACTTTCATAGGTGGTACCTCAGAGGCAGCCGGGACCACTGTCTGCAGTTGGCCCACCACAGCTGAGGCCCCATCAGTAGCCAAGAGCCTGCATAGGCCCCTCATGCTCCAGCACTCCTCCCCTCTGGGGCAAGGGTACTTGTGCTGGGAGAGGGAAGAGCACACACTTAAAGGGATCAGAGCCAGTTCTCACCTGACCCTCAGGGCATTTGCATCAGCAATTTGAGATAAGACCCCACCCCAATAGGGCATGAGCAGAGGGGAAGCCCTGCTACATATAAGATGTGACTTTGCTCATGTCAAACCCAGCTCTCCCACCAAAGGCACTGGGCACATGCACAGTATAAGGACACTCCCACATAAAGACACCCCTTCAAGACGGCAATGGGTAACCATTTTACCTAAATTCACAGAGGCAGAGAAAGTTAAGGAAAATTAGAAGGCAGAGAAACTGGTTTAAATTGAAAGAGCAAGACAGAAACCCTGAAAAAATAAACAGAAATAAACAATTTGCCAGATAAAAAATCTGAAGCATTAGTAATGAAAATGCTAACTGAATTAGGAAGAGAGTAGATGAACACGCTGGGAATTTTAACAAAGAACTAGAAAATTAAAAAAAAAAAAAGAACCAGTCAGAACAGAAGAATATAATAAATGAAAAACATACAAGAAGGAATGAATAGCAGACTAAGCGATATAGAAGAAGGCATAAGAGAGCTGGAAGATAGATTAATGGAAATCACCCAACTGGAACAGAAAAAGAAAAACTAATTAAAAGATGAGAACAGTTTAAGATATCTCTAGGATAACATAAAGCATACTAACATTCACATTATAGGGGACGCAAAAGGAGAAGACAGAGAGAAGGGGTAAAAAATGTATTTGATGAAATGATGTCTGAAATCTTCCCAAACCTGAAGAAGGAAAAAGATATCTAGTTGCAGGAAACATAGAGTGTCCCAAACAAGTTGAATTCATACAGACCCACACCAAGACACAGCAAAATTAAAATGGCAAAAGTTAAAGACAGCATTCTAAAGACACCAAGAGAAAAGCAAAGAGTTATGTACAAGGGAACCCTCATAAGTCTTTGAGCTGATTTTTCTGCAGAAATTTTGCAGGTGAGCAGGGACTGGCATGATATATTCAAAGTGCTAAAAGGAGAAAATGTGCAAACTAGGATACTCTACCCAGCAAGATTACCAATTAGAATTGAAGGAGAGATAAAGAACTTCTCAGACAAGCAAAAACTGAAAGAGTTCATCAACACTAAACTTACCCTAAAATAAATGTTAAAGGGTCTTCTCTAAGTGAAAAAGAAAAGACAATAACAAAAAGTAAGTACATATAGGAAAGGAAAAATCCCACTAAGAAAGGCAAATACACAGTAAGGGCTGAAGGTCAACCAATAAGCTACTACAAACATTAAAAGACAAAAAAAGTGTAAAAGCAACTATAACTAAAATAAACAGTGAAGAGAGAAACATGAAGTTGTAAAATATGACATCAAAAACACAAAACGTAGGGGAGGGGTATAAAAAAGTAGATCTTTTAGAATGTGTTTGAACTTAAATGACTACCAGTTTAAAACAAGTAGTTTAATAACTACCAGTTCAGATCGGATAATCTGAACTGATGATCACCAATAGTGAAACTGATTTGTAAGAAAAAATATCCCAGCAAATAAATGTCCAGGACAGGAGAGCTGCACAGGAGAATTCTACCAAGCATATAAAGAAGAGCTAATACCTGTCCTTCTCAAACTATTCAAAAGAATTGAAGGGGAGGGAACACTCCTGAATTCATTCTACAAAGCCACGATTACCCTAATACCAAAACCAGAAAAAGATAAAAAAAATTTACAGGTCAATATCACTGATGAATATAGATGCAAAAATCCTCAACAAAATATCAGCAAACCAAATCCAATAATATATAAAAAGGATCATACACCATGCTCCAGTGGGATTTATTCCAGGGATACAAGGGTGGTTCAATATCTACAAATCAATCAATTTGATACACCACATTCACAAAAGGAAGGATAAAAATCATATGATCATCTCAATAAATGCAGAAAAGCATGTGACATAATTCAACATCCTCATATAAAAAACTTTCATCAAAGTTAGTATGGAGAGAAACTACCTCAACATAATGAAGGCCATTTATGACAAACCCATACCTAACATCATACTCAGTTGTGAAAAACTGAAAGCTTTTCCTCTAAAATCAGGAACAAGACAAGGATGCCCACTCTCGCCACTTCTATTTAATTTATTACTGAAATTCTAAGTTACAGGAATCAGAAAAGAGAAATAAAGACATTCAAATTGGAAGGGAAGAAGTAAAACTGTCGCTATTTGCAGATGACATGATATGATATTTACAAAACTGTACAATCTCCACTAAAAATTTATTAGAACTAATAAATGAGTTCAGTAATGTTGCAGGATACAAGATTAATATACAGAAATTTGTTGCTTTTCTATATGCTAATAATGAATATCAGAAAGAGAAAGCAAAAAAAAAAATCCTGTTTAAAATCACATCAAAAAGAATACATAGGAATAAACTTAACCAAGGGGGTGAAAGAACTATACTCTGAAAGCTATAAAACATTGATGAAGGAAATTGAAGATTATATTAAAAAATGGAAAGACATCCAATATTCTTGGATTGGAAGAATTAATATTGCTAAAATGTTCATACTACCAAAAGCAATCTAAAGATTTAATGCAGTCCCTATCAAAATACTCATGGCACTTTTCTCAGAACTAGAACAAATAATCTTAAAATTTATGTGGAGCAACAAAAATCCCTGAGTTGCCAAAGCAATCTTGAGGAAAAAAAAATAAAAGAACAAAGCTGGAGCTATCATTCTCCCTGACTTCAGACTATCAACAAAGTTACAATAATCAAAGTAGTATGGTACTGGCACAAAGACAGACACATACATCAATGGAACAGAATAGAAAGCCCAGAAATATATCCACTAACCTGTGGTCAGTTAATTTACAATAGAGGAGGCAAGAATATACAACGGGAAAAGACCATCCCTTCAATAACTGGTGCCGGGAAAACTGGACAGCTCCATGTTAAAGAATTAAATTAGAATATTTTCTCACTCCATATACAAAAATAAACTCAAAATAGATTAAAGACCTAAATGTAAGACCTGAAAACATAAAGCTCTTTGAAGATAACATAGAACACTCTTTGACATAAACTATAACAATATTATTTTGGATCTGTTTCCCAACGCAAAGGAAATAAAAGCAAAAATAAACAAGTGGGACCTAATTAAACTTGAAAGCTTTTGCACAGCAAAAGAAACCATTGACAAAATGAAAAGACAACCTACTGAACTGGAAAAAATATTTGCAAATGATATGACTGAAAAAGGGTTTATATCCAAAATATGTAGAGATCACACAACTCAATACCAATAAAACAAACAACCCAATTAAAAATTGGGCAGAAGGCCTGAATAGACATTTTTCCAAAGAAGACATATACATGGCTAACAGGCACATGAAAAGATGTGCAACATTGCTAATTAACAGAGAAAATCAAATCAAAACCACAATGAGATATCACCTCACACCAGTCAGAGTGGCTTTCATCAAAAAGTCAATAAATAACAAATACTGGTAAGGATGTAGAGAAAAGGGAATCCTTGTACACTGTTGGTGGGGATGTACTGGTGCAGCCACTATGGTAAACAGCATGAAAGCTCCCCAAAAAACTGAAAATAGAACTGCATATGATCCAGCAATTCCATTCCTGGGTATATATCCAAAAACATTAAAAAAATAAAAACACTAATTTAAAAAGATATATGCACACCAGTGTTCATAGCAACATTATTTACAAGAGCCTAGATATGGAAGCAACCCAAGTTGCCTTCAACAGATTAGTGGATAAAGAAGAAGTGGTATATATATTCAATGGAATATTACTCCACCACAAAAAGAATGATATTCTGCCATTTGCAACACTGTAGATGGAGCTAGAGAGTATTATGCTTAGTTAAACAGCAAAAGACAATACTGCATGTTATCACTTACATATGGATTCTAAAAAATAAAACAAAGGATTATATAACAAAACAGAAATAGTCTCGTAGATATAGAAACAAACTAGTGGATACAAGTGAGGAGAAGGAAGAGGAGAAGAATAAGATAGGGTTAGGGGATTTAGAAGTACAAGTTACTATTTATAAAATGGACAAGCAACAAGGATATATTGTACAGCACAGAGAAATGTAGTCATTATTTTATAATAACTTTAAGTGGAGTATAATCTATAAAAGTATTGAATCAGTATGCTGTACACCTGAAACTAATATAATATTATAAAGCAACTATACTCTAACAAAAATTTAGAAAAGAGGAAATTGTACCTTGTGTATAGGCATTTAAATTTTTAGGTAAAGTCATATTTGTAGTTCAATATTTTTACAATTACTATTGAATTAATAAGAATGTCATTTCATGTCATAATCTTTTCTTTGTTATGTGACAAAAATGTTATATCTCCCTACAAAATGACTTACCAATCTGTGGATTCATCCTTAATATTTCTGAACTTAAATGGTTCTTTTAAAATTTGAGTTCCAGCAATATACCAGGCACTCTATTAGGTGATGGGAATAGAACAAACAATACTGAAACAAACTGATATTACTAAGAGTTATTTTGAATTTCAGGCACATTCTATATATTTCACTCAAGTTGGGTGACAATAACATCAAAAGGACTAAAAATAAAAGATGTCTGAATTTCATTTTTTAATAAACCCTTATTTTAGAACAATTCTTTATTTACAGAAAATTGCAAAGATGGTTCAGAAATTTTCCATATACTCACACCTAGTTCCCCCTGTGATTAACATCTTTCATTGTTATAGTACATATGTTAGAATTAGTAAACTAATATTGACACATTATTATTAACCAAAGCCCATACTTCAGGCAGATTTACTCAGCTTTACTTCATACCCCCTTTTTTTCTGTTCCAGGATCCCATCTAGAAAACGACATTACATTTAGTGATCACGTCTTCTTAGTCTTCTTGGTTGTGACACTTTCGTACCTTTCCTTGTTTTTGATGGCCTTGACATTTTGGGAAAGTATTTTTCAGGTGTTTTGTAGAATGCCCCTCGACTGGTATTTGTCTATTTTTTTGTCATGATAAGACAATAAGCTGTATCATTGTTTTTTGACTTCCAGTTGAATGGGCCAATGGAGAACCCGAGTAGGCAATCAGAGGGAGATGAGGTTGTGTTTTATATTTCCATGGTTCTCTCCATGTGAGGAACTCGGGCTGACTGTATTCCTTAAACACAGTGCACAACTCCACTAAAGGTGTCTCTGTCTACAGTTCTCAGGTTCTTGTAGCCACTCCCTCTCCTTGTCATTTCTGGGATTAAAAATAATTACATCTTCACTCTTACTGTTCCTAAACAATTTTATTACCCCTCCTGATTTTGCAATCTCTCACACACATCTTTGCAAACAGTCCCTGTATTAAAACTTTCTTGAATCATCGTAATGAAAGTGTGTCATTTATCCTGTCTAGTATATTATGAATCAAATTTAGCTTCTCCTGACATTGAGGTACAACTAACTTTTTAAAAATACATTTTTATTGTTTTGTAATACCTTATATGAGAAATTATTTGTTGATAATTATTGCTATTCTTGAATTAGCAGTATCATTTCTTTGAAATCCTCCCAAATGTGACAGATATTTATTTAACTTTCTATTTCTTTTCCCTTAACTGCTCACTATAATTCCAAATAATTCCATATTGTTGCATCACTCTTCCTTATCCATTGAGATTAGCTAAATGCCTGCTTACCAAGACAGAACTGACTACTGCTATGGCTACATTCACAGGGAATAGCCACAGGCTCCTAGTTTATGAGCTGTTATGGAAGAGGTCCAACTACTTTGTGTCCATCAAAATCATATAGGTGCCCCTGTCAGTCCCAGATGAGTCCAGCCTTCTAATCATCCTCTCTAAGCCACTGGACACGAGTGAAGACACTGTGCACCTTCCAATTGAGTATCTGCCAGATGAACACCACAAAGTTTTCTCCTGTGATATCTCATGAGAACTAACCAGCCAAGCTCTATCCAAGTGCCTGACCTAGAAAAACATGAGATATAATTTTTAAAGTTGCTATTTAAAGCACTTAGGTTTGTTTAGTTTGCTATGAAGAAATAGAAAAACAGCAGAATCTAGTGGTTGAAAGATAGGTTCTTGCCTAGCACCATCAACACAGGGTATTGCTTTTGAGTTGGAGCAGAGGGCAGAAGCTACAAGGGCCTCAAGGGGACTGACAGCAAAAGCTGGAAAAGAATACTTGATAAAGGTTTTAAAGACAATAAGAAAAATGTTACTGGAGGCTGGAGAAAAGGGAATAACCTTTGTTATGTGATGAAATGTTTGGCAACACTCTCATCTGTAGAAAACTAGAACAATGAATAGATGTTTATTATACGTTTTTTTAGGCTTTGGTTAGAAGGCTATTAATAGTGCATGTTTTGACAATATGAGGCACACTAAACTATTATTTTATTTGTGGGATTTTATTATAAAAACAAACACACATATGTGAATTACTTTAAAAAACTGGGAGTGTGTATCGTGGTGGTAGTTTATTAGTCCAACAAGAAAGTTTCATGGCTTATAGTTGATTTAGGAAGTACTAAGCTCCTGTGGCTTGAAATACTTCCTTTCCTCTATGTTAATCTTCAGCTTCTCCTTTAAATTATCTTGCTATTTAAGCACTTCATTATGTCACTTGGATATACAAATCAGTAACCACAATTAGGAAAGATTTTAATTATTCATTAAATCTAAACAACACATTCCTCTATAGCTTGTACATATTTCTAGAGTTAGTGCTCATGGATGTTAATTATAATATAATTGTGGATTCTGGGTTCTAAGAATCATTGAAGATTTTTACGCTCTGGCTTTAAAGTGCATTTGTAGGCCAGTATACCTGATGTGAGCAAAATAAATGTGCTTAAAATTGTATTAGCTCTTCTAACAGTGAGAC
Organism: Phocoena phocoena; assembly: GCF_963924675.1. NCBI lineage: Eukaryota > Metazoa > Chordata > Mammalia > Artiodactyla > Phocoenidae > Phocoena > Phocoena phocoena. Next base: position 24,962,833 of record NC_089221.1, read on the forward strand.
AGTGTCTAAATCGATCTCAAAAATGTCCAGTTTAGCTGAAATCTTCTTTTTCAAGTAATCAATGTGTTTACTGAATGATAAAAGTGGTGTCAAGAAGCTAGCAAGACTCAAAGTTATTTGGAAGATAGAATGCAGGCCAGGGGAAAATTCACCAATTTGAACTTTACCATCATTAGTCAGAACTGATGATATGCAAGAGAAAAACGGAACATCTGTTTGCATTTTTCCAAAGTGTAAGAGTGAGGTAAGTAGTTGACCTCTTGAATAAAACACCGAGAAAACAATTGCTAAAAATGGGTATGTACAACAGATGGTGTCCCCATCATTGATGGCTTTGATTCTGATTTGAGAGTTTATATAAACTGTAGGAGTTGAATTAAAATACAGAAATCACTAAAAAAAAATTGATAGGTGATGTTTAATTAGATGTAGTTTGTTCTAGTCTTTGCCTTTCATCTACAATTTATACACACAGCAAAACACATAAGGCATGCATTATTATGGCTTAACTATCAGCTATTGTTCGGCAGAAGTAGATAACTTATGCTTCCCCCACTCTATTTTGTTATAGTGATCATATTAATCGTTATATAAATTGTGAAAAACAGACATCAAGTCATCAAGGCATCAAGAAGGAAGCCTTGAAGAAATGTCCTTGAGGCTGAACAAGGCTTATACAAATGGCAAACTATTGAGTACAGAATAAATGAGGTAATTACCATTCAGTTTTACAGATGGAAAAGCTGAGTCACCAGGAGGTTAAGCGACTTGCCCAAGGTCACAGAAGAAGCTATTAGCATTATTATGCAGTTCTCCTGATTCTTTTTTTATTTCTTATATTTTATGTAGTACAGCAAGAAACACTAAAAGATAAATATTCTCCACATATACAGCAAGTTCATTTGTGTAATTTGGTATTGACACAGAAACAATGAAAGCAAGGTTAGTGTTTTTTCTTGTTTTGTTTTGCTTTTTTTCCACATAAATATATGTCACTCTTTATTTATTTTGTACCTATCATTGTAGAAACTGATTTGTTCCCTTAATGTCTCTAAGACAGCAGAGATCAACTAGAATATAGGGGAGTTTTCTACATTAGTGTATTGGAAAGTGAAAGTATGTCACTAGAAACCCCTCTGTAAACAAAATCCTCTCTTCTTTGATGACTGATTAAATAGAAAGCACTTTGCTCTATATGAATTACAGAAAATCCAGTAAACTAAAAATAATTTTGATATTATATTACATAAATCTACTACAACATATGTATATCTAAGTGGTTAGTACTCTGATTCATATATTAGATGACATTTAACAGAAATGTTAATTTAGTCTGGCATACATGGGGTAAATAATACTTGGATGCCACTTAAATTCTTATGGAATCAAAAATTAATCACATGTTTTAATTTGATATAAACAATAGTTTTACATAATGTATTTACTGGTGCCTTGGGAACAAATCTGGTCTGTCACATATGAATTCACTTCATGGATGAACATGAAAATCTAGCTTTTAAACAGAAGCTGATTTCATCTTTCTATCTCCAGATAGTGCTTTATATAAATATTGTCTCCCTTTTCACATGGTTGTTTACCCTAGAATATGTCAAAATTTATCTTCTTGCTATATTTGCCATAACTAGATATATAGCTCTATAAATAAATTCTGTTCTGTGAATGTTACAAAATATGTCCATAGGTATAAATTTTTACACACACACACATGCACACACACAGCTCCATCAATTTGTCACTCTTGTCTTTCTCAAGGGCAGATAGTGTTTTCTCTGTGGCATGTCAACACATATCCAGAGGGTCTAGTCATGTACATCAAAGGCGCATAATATTTTTATAATAACAGCAAAGTTTACATTATAAGAATCAGATTTATGCCCAAGCAGTATGATTCCACTAACAACATTCTGGCTTAATGTGAAACCCTAGTCAATAGTCAGGACTATACTATAGGTGTAGCATAAGAACTGCCCTAATTTGTAACTAAAGTTAACTTTTTCGGCTCCTTTTCATCTTACTAACAAAATTTTTTTCTCCCTGATTTCTTGAAATATTCTCTGTTCCCTTGGCTTAAAGTGGACTCCATTCTATCCTGGGTTGCTTTTTATCTCTATGTCTATCAATTTCCACTTGTTTACTGCTTTATTTATTTTTTTGAGTGTTTCCCTTCCCATCTGCTTCTCTTCTGATTCATTTTCTGTCTTCTGCCTTCCTCTCTTCTTTCTCTATATAATTTCCATGAATATGACCATCAGATAGTTTCTGATATTTCTAAATCTATAGCTCCAGACAAATTTGGCTGCATAACACTTCTTGGACACTTTACAGGTGCCTCAAACTCAAAATTTAACTCAGTATCTGTCAACCAAAATATTTTACTTTTCTTTTATGATTTATCTGAGAGAATGGGGATACTCACACTCATATTAGCCAGTTTTCACCAGATTATGCTAGTTTAAAGAAAACAACCTCAAACTCATTTAATTACCCAAACTGAAAACCTGGCTGTCATTATTAACCACTTCTTCTCAAATGTAACCCACAACCAATTAGCCAGAGAGCTTTGTTTATTCTTATCTCCTAATGACTCTCAATATTTCTTCATTTTTTTCTATTTCTCACCACCACTATTACATTAAATATCATTAACCATTTCCTGTTTGGATTATTGCAATAGCCTTCTAAACTGAATGCTCTCTCGCCAACTCTGACTCTGTACAATTCTATCTCCCCAAATATCAGAGTGACATTTCTGCAAATTATACTATTGCATTAAAAACATATATATTTGGGTCAGACTGTAATACTGTCTCTTCATATTTCCTCTCCCCGAAGAAGGATTAGAGATTTCCAGCTCTGTGAATTCAAATTTAATCCTATGACTTACTTTGGTCAATGAGGTATGTGGAAAAAGGTTGGTTGGGGGACGGTTTAAGAACCAACATGTTTTTACTACATTCTCTCTTACTTCTTCCCGAGCAACTGGCAATGTAAAGAAAATGGTTGCACTGTTGTTCTGTCAACCTGGTTCTTAGAGTAAGAAAGACAGTGACAGAGCCCAGCTGTGCCCCCAGACACCTTTCAAGTACATGTCACAAGAGCAAGAAATGCCCCTATGTTGTTTAAAGACACTGAGATATTACGGTTTTTTGTTATCACAACATAACCTCCTCTATACTGACTAGTGCAACATTTGGCCACTGAACCTTTGAAGCACTTACTATGTTTAGGGGATTCCCTTCCTTATGAGTCTTGGTGAGTCAGAGCATATGGCTCATTGTATTGGTCAAGCAGACCAACAGGATGTAAATAGACAGATAGATAGATAGATAGATATGTAGCTATATCTATATCTATCTATGTAGACAGATATAAATGAATATCTATCATCTAGCTAGCTAGCTAGCATCTAACTCTCTACCTAAGAAGAGAGAGAGATTGATATATTTTAAGAATTGACATGCACAACTTTGGAGGCTGGCAAATCCAAAATCTGTATAATAGGCTGATAGGCTGGTGACTTTGGGAGGAGTTGCAGTTCAAGTCTAAAGGCTATCTCCTGGTAGACTTTCCTCTTCTTGAATTGATTAGATGAGGGCAAACCACATTATGAAGGGTTATACTCAAAGTCTGTTGATTTAAATGTTAATTTCATCTAAAATATGCCTTCACAGAAACATCTAGAATGAGTCTGACCAAATATCAGGGTGCCATTTCCAACCAAGTTAACACAGAAAATTAACTATCATACTCTTTATGAAAGCTGGAAAAGCTAGATATTTTCTTTCCCATTGCCTTGAGCAGCAAGGATATGGCATAGGCTGAAGCATGAGATGCATCTACTCAAGACATTGAACTGAGAATCAGTGATACACAACAGCAAGAGTTGTAAGAAACTATCTCTGGCAATTGTTGTGCTTTCAGTAAGATCAAATCTCTTTTGTCTACTTTCTCTAGGTTCAGTCTGGTAGTTCAAGCTGCAGCATTCAAAGTACAATGATAGGATTTTGTACTTTCCTCCTCCTTTCAAACCCCAGGATCTGGTCTCTAGATTTCCTGGTGAGTCTAGGAGGAGATATATATCTATACTTTCCTGTTTTAATGAACTAAAACTGGTTGCTGTTACTAAGAACCATGGCTGATTCTTGTAAACATCTTATAATAAGATACTGAAATTCCTGGTACCAAATGCAAATGTTTTGTAATATAGCCTGTGCCACTTGTAGTGGGTCTCCTTTTGCTTGAATTCTGGGGTTTATCATTTGTGTAAATATATTTCTCTGTCCTGGACCACCTCTTCTACTATTGACTCATTGAGGAGTTCAAGAAGGCTTACTCAAAAAGTTTAGAAGCCACTGGCCCTAGAAACCTTCAAGACAAGACTCTTACTCTCCCAACATTTTGGGCCATTTTTAGTATCTCTGTGATACTTACTTTGCTTACTTCTATCAAATTCATAATACTGTATTATGTTAATTGTCATAAATTCAGAGCTTTTTCATTAGAATTTAAATCCATGATGACAGAAGCCATTAAACCATTGTCTTCATTTCCAGATACTATGTAATGTCTAGTATCTAGTATATGTTCAATACTTTAAAAAATAAATTTCTGAATGAATGAAAAAAAGAACCACAAAAACGTAAGAAATAAGAGAAAGTTCAAAGAAAAGACAAATGAGAGAGACAAGATGACCAGGATCAGAGAAGAATTATTAGAAAAGTTGGCTTTTTAAGATGTGCATAAATGTGAGTTGGCATGGGGTATGAAGAGATGCTGGGGAAGGACCTTTTTCATTTTCCTCTAGAAATTTCAATCAAGTACACATAGAGAATTTATAGAATTATAATATTTTCAACACAAGCAAGTATTAAGTAATAGTCTTATAAAGTATAAATTTATTCAACACAGATAAATCACTGTTAATAACATATTTAGAACCTTCAGTTTGTATTGAGAAACCAAGACTTTATAATTAGCTCTTTCACTATATCTTTAAATCATCAGTAAAAATGACACTGAGAAAAAGGGGAAAGGTGGAAAGGAGATAGGAATGGATGAATGGTTAGACAAATACGCTCTGTAAAGTGTACTTGAAATCAATCACTATTGACCTTATTCCATGAGGTGAGCAACTGCTTAACTAGACTGCTTTTCTGAACTCATCACTTGCTTTAGCCATTTTTTCTTTGTCGTTATTGATTGACAATGGGGTTGTCATTTTGAGCAATGCATTTATTTAAGGGCATCAGGTAATGACGATCTTGTTCCTTTGGCTTGTGGAAAAGTGATACCCCTTTGGATTTCAGGGAGGAGATATACAAAAGGAAGATGTAGTTTTAAAAAATAGACTAGATACAGAATGTGCAAGAACAAGGAAGGGGAAAATGGAAATGGAAATGGAAAAAGCATCACATGGCAGATAATACAGAGTTTTTTTTTTTTCATTTAAGACATATTTATTGTCTTCTGGGTTTAATAATGACATTTAAAATTATGTAATGCTCATAGCATTTTCTTAAATTCCATCTGCTTAGTAAACACATTCAAGTTTCCAACTGGATAATTTAGAAAGAGAGAGGAGGTTGCTAAAATGCAAATTCTATAATTGGGTCACTCTTAGCCCACTTTCTGGAGGCTTGCTGCCTCCTATTGTGTTCTCCATTACTACATCAGACTGATTATACCACAGTGCAAACCTGATTATCACTTCCTTGCATACATTCCTCAGTGATACTCTCCGCACTCCCGAACTTGAAAAAAGGAAGATGTCTCAAAATCCTAACTAATCACGTATCTCCTTCTTGTTTTCTACGCATTACGCCTACATCTTCTTCATACCAACAACCTCCATCCAGTCAGGGCACACCTGAAGCCTTTCCTTTTGTCCACTGTAAAGCTTTCCCACTTCTCTGCCTGCTTTTGAGTCTCTGCCAAAATGCAAGAGATGACGGCTGACTCTCTGGCCATAGCAAGCTCTGAATAAACAGTCTTTGCTTTTCTCATTCGGTTGTACTTCATTTACTTCCACAAAGGTTTCAGGTTTTAAAGTCAAGATATTCTGCTCAGTGCAAAACAGGGCTCTAAGCTGCAATGGCTGAGAACCAGTAAAGGATTAATAGAATATACAGGTGTGGGAGGATGAAGGCTGACTTGTGTCCTGAGCCATAGTTTGGATAAAATACCACCAAGGCAGTCCTGATTCCTTCAATCCCACACTAATGAAATCAGGAAACTGGACTACATGAGCTCTCAGGTACTGCAAGATCTGAAATGCTCATCTTGATGACCAGATTTTATATAAGATATAAAACTCTGCATTATATTTGAGGAGAAGAAAGCTGCCTCAGAGACTGGCTGGAAAACAGAAAGGAAATATCTTTTCCAAGTCCTACTGCAATTTTCTCTAAGGAGTGCTTTCCTGACATTAACTATTAAGACGTATTCTTACTGGTCTGTTCGTGTTGTGCAAGATAATGAGGGTACTAATAACTATAATAAGAACTATATTAGAGTACCTTTCACTACCTCAGAATTTCTCTGAGAGAGGGAGACAATTATTATCTCCATTCCACAGTTATGAAAACTATAAAATGCTTAAATATAAGGAGAAATAGATCTTTTTTGGTAAGGATTATGCAAGGGTCATATGAAATATTTTATATTTATATACAATACAGCTACTAAGATAATAATTTATATGAAAATATTTTATCTGAATAATACCTCTTACCATGGTAAGATTTGGAAATTAGTATTTGGGATGATAGTGAAAATACATGGTCTGTGAAAATGACAGAAATAAGCAGAGTCTAGATCCACAAAAGAGCAAGCAATATGTCACTTGCTGGACATCATACTAATACAAATAGATGTATTTAATTTGATATGTGTAACTCTCTTTTTGAAGAGGACCCATTCCTTAATGGAAAAACATGAAAAGTTTTCATTTCTGCAGTAATTGTCTCGTCTATGATATATAGCCCCCAACCCACCTTCATTTTTCTACTGGGGATGCTCTTCCTTAACGACATCTTAGTTTCCTTCCACAGCTTCTCAGTCATTCATTATTAAGCAGTCACTGTTATTATTTAGGACTTTATGAAAACCTCGGTCTCATATTCAGTTAAAATCTCTTCTCTGAAACAGCTAAGAGTCTTGGAATGGGTAGGGTCATGCAGTCCGATTTTCCATGGGAACTTTTCTCCTTCCCTTCCTCCATGTGCTTGCTCCTCAGGCAAGGCATGGGACAGGAACCAGACAGATTCCTTACCGACTCCAAAGCTCACCTTGGCTTTTTTGTGGGATGTCCCTACTATTCTAGGGAATTTGTCTATGGGATGTCTGCCCTCTTTCACACTGGTGAGGAGTATACACATGAAAGGTAGTAGCAGTTTCTTGGTGGGGCAGTCATAACTCTCTTTCCCACCCTCTCCTCCTGAGTAAGCACCTGGCTGTTCAGGGGAAGAAATGTCAGTCTATCCCATTCACAGTTATTCTTTCTCTTCAAACATTGCACTCCCTAAAACGTGATTTATTCGCTTCTCCCCAGATATAGTTTCACGTTGTTGGGGGTGAGGACTGCACGAGTAGGAGTGAAGATATCGGAAGGGTGGCTTTTAGTGAAATGGTGATTATCAGAGAACACTTAGAAGTATGGTTGGCCTCAACCAATGAAATTTCTCTGAATTTAGAAAGAAGGGGGTTTAGATCTTTTAGTCCTTTAACTCTAAGCTTGGTCACAACTCTGGGCAGACACAAATAATCTCCCTTCCAATGTTAACAACTTCTGCTAACTCAAGTATTTACAAAGTGCATCACAAAATATAAAATATATGCTGACAGTATTGTAATTGTTAAATTTAGTATGTTTGTCTAAACTTTTCTGGAGACTCTATAAATATCTGCAACTCTACAAATGCACTTCTCACAGGGAGTAAATTTCATCATTGCAAAATATGAAATGAGGTGAGCATATTGAGAGCACATATTTTAAGTGATTCAACCTATCTAAATTTAAAAACTTAGGAAAAATGTCAGATATTTAGAATAAAATAATCCCTGTCTTACTCAGATATACACACACATACTCATAAAGCAGCGCTAGAAATAAATATTAGCTTGTGTTAGTTATTTAATGTGTATATCCTACTCACACTTATCATGTTGGGTCTGGAGGACCAAAAAAATAATGATACAAATGGGAAAGATAGCATATCATGTTCTTTCTTTGGTTATTATGTTTAAAAATAAAAAAATTTGATGCTAAAACTTTAAAAGTATAATTTGAAATTAAATACTAATTCTTCTTATAATATAAAATGTATGTTTTAAAATCAACCACTTAGGTAAATTAATTTATTCATTTTTTAAATTACATTACCCATAGAAAAATTAAGGATCCTATTCTAATGTACATCCTTTTAAATGTATTTTTCTGATTCACTGAAAAATATGTTAATTTGAATTTATTAACCTATGCAATTGAGAAATGAATCTCAAGCTAGCAGAAATAAACTAATAACAAAATAATTTATCTTTCAGTTTTGTTAATACTGGAGTGCAAACATTTGTTGGAGAATTGAATCACCTTATTAATCAATATGACTATAACTTATCATCCTGTACTCCTTCCCTCCACCTAAATTAAAAACAGAACCAAAAAACCCTGGAAGCATGGACACGTTAGATAATTTATGAAATACACTAGGTGAGGAAATAAGTTCATTTCTTTTAATTTCACTTACATTAACATAAATAAGCATTTACATAAATATTAGATATTCTTCATTTCCAGAGCTTCTAACTTAAGAACATACTGTTAAAACAATATGGAGCATTTTTCCTAGATATGTCAATAAGCAATGCTTTTCTCTTTGAATTTATTAGTTCAGTTATTTAGATGAAGTGATAAAAAAAATACTTGCCATACATATGCTTTTGGCCAGAATTACAATGATGAGAGCCAACAAACATCCTTTTGTATTTGTCGAGGAGTTAGAGAAGGCCAACATTGCCTACAGAGACTGAGAGATTTGTACTTTGCCTGTGTTCATCTATCAAGGACATAAACACAGAAGCTGGGATCCAATAGCAGCACATAAAAAAATATCTTCTTGTGAGGAGTAAGGGTTGAATGAAATGAAAAATTTGAGTAAGCAATAAAACCTTAGACTCCACTTGGACAGCCATAGGGTAAACAGAAATTACTTTTTTGTTTTGTTTTGTTTAGGGAGTATTGAATTACCAGGAAAAGAAGGCTTTAAATTTTTGTTGGTAATTGAAAGTGAAGAACACAGATGTAATGCCTAATAAGTTTTGAGTTTAAATAGTTTGCATTGTGCTTTTATTATCATTAAAAATGACCTACATTATCAGTTAAATAAGTTTTTATAAGCTTAACTCAGGACACAGAATGCATTTTTTTCTGGTAAACTTCTCTTAGCTTTGCTTTCGTGATAAAATATAGTTATATGGACTGGAACAATCACTTGCCTTAGTTATTTACGAAAATTCTGTCATGCAAATCTGGGTTTACAGAAACATTAGAAACCAATACCACATCCTTAATGATGCCTTAGTTGAGTAGTTTTTGGGCATTGTGAACTATTCATGTCAGACCACCACAAAGACTTTTTTGGAACAGAAGCAGAAATTAATGTGGAATAATTTAACCTATTTATACTTAATTTACAACGTGTAATATTTTTATACTACCAGATGTTTGAACTAATGGCTAGTATCTGCTTCTTTTTACTTTTTAAAACTATAATCAAATACATGTGAAAGAATATCAAGAAAATAAGGAAAGAATAATTTAGTAAGTTGATATATTGAGTCTCCTGCAATATAACTACAACTAGTTGATGAAGATGTGCTTTCATTCCCAAAGACTCATCTGTATTTCACATGTTTTCCCTAAGATTTCTTCTTCTCTTTCTCCCTCTCTTCTTACCTTTCTCCCTCCTCTTCCTCCTACCCCATCTTCTTATCTTTCTCCTCCTCACCCACCTTTTCTTTCTTCTTCCATAATGTCAGCACTATAATAGATTATAACATGGCACCAAAACTACAGGTGTTTGATAATTTGACAGTTTTCTTCAAAAATATGCATGCCAAAATATATTGAGATGAAAATATTCTATGATGAATATTCTTAATTTTGATTATTGTCAATCTCCTTTTTTACCTTGTCTTTTTATGCTCTTCTATCTGCCTAAAATATCCTATCACTGCCTACTTACTTATATTTGATAAATTCTATTCCATCTTTCGGTTCAAGAATCATATTTTCTAGAAAGATTTGTCTAACTTCTCAACCTCATCAGATAGGCAATCCCTCTTTGTGGTCCAATAGAGTTTTGGATATAGCTTTATCGTTATATTTTACCCTTCTTTTAATAATTATTTATATGTCTTTTCCTACAAAATTATAGAAACTTTTTGAGAGTCAATATTTTGTAATATTATTATTTTAATTAGAATATGGCATGGAACCTGAAACATGTCAAGGTTCAAAACATATATAATGAATGAATAAATATATACATTAACAAATTGAATTAGTATATATTGATTTATTTGCTCTAAGGAATCATACTAGATGTTATGTCAAAAACACAGCATGAAATAATTCCCTGTTCCAAGTTTTATGGAGGAAAACTGGTATACATTTTTAAACAAAAATCTATATTATATTTCAAAACTATGTAGCTTGATTTATTGGCAAATAAAGGATATATGTTGATGATGAAAAATTAGTTTTGTCTCAATGAGCTGCTCCAATGGTGGTAACTTCTTAAAATGCTATGTAGAGAAAGATTTTAATCCAGTGCCTTGTACATAATAGTTGCTCAGTAATTACTATTAAATGCATTATTCAATGGAAAAACTGTATCTTAAATATGGTTTTCTTTCTAGGTGATGACCGTCTGTTCTACTTTTCATCTTGATTTTTAAAAAGACATTCTTCATTATTGTCTATTAACAAATGGTAGGTGCTCATCTTGGACCCACCACAATGATAGAACAGTAAAACAGAGGTTGGGTTCTCTGAAGACTTCCAAGTTACACAGATACCATAGGCTGGACTTTTCCATGGGATATAAATAAAACGTGATTTCTTATTTTGTACTCATGTTACAAAACACATATCCTATTTAAAATACTCCCATCACTAATTATTAGAGAAATGCAAATCAAAACTGCAATGAGGTATCACTGCACACCAGTCAGAATGGCCATCACCAAAAAATCTACAAACAATAAATGCTGGTGAGGGTGTGGAGAAAAGGGAACCCTCTTGCACTGTTGGTGGGAATGTAAATTGATACAGCCACTATGGAGAACAGTATGGAGGTTCTTTAGAAAACTAAAAATAGAACTACCATACAACCCAGCAATCCCACTACTGGGCATATATCCAGAGAAACCCATAATTCAAAAAGACACATGCACCCCAATGTTCAGTGCAGCACTATTTACAATAGCCAGGACATGGAACCAACCTAAATGTCCAATGACAGATAAATGGATTAAGAAGATGTGGTACATATGTACAATGGAATGCTACTCAGGCATAAAAAGGAACGAAACTGGGTTATTTGTAGAGATGTGGATAGACCTAGAGTCTATCATATAGAAAGAAGTAAGCTAGAAAGTGAAAAACATTGTATGTTAACACATATATGTAGAATCTAGAAAAATGGTACAGATGAACCTATTTTCAGGGCAGCAACAGAGAAGTAGACGTAGAGAATGGACATGTGGACACAGTCGGGGAAGGGGAGGGTGGGACAAATTGAGAGATTAGGATTGACATAAATACACTACCATGAGTAAAATAGCTAGCCAGTGGGAACATCCATAAAGCACAGGAAGCTCAACATGGTGCTCTGTGATGACCTAGATGGGTGGAATCGGGGGAGGCAATGGGACGGAGGTCCAAGAGGCAGGGGATATAGGTATACATATAGTTGATTCACTTCATTGTAGAGCAGAAACTAAAACAACATTGTAAAGCTATTATACTCCAATTAAAAAAAATACTCCCATTAGTTAATATACTCTTACTAACAGTATAAAAGAGTTCTTGTAATGTAACAAACTATTTTTATTTTTTGTTTATTTATTTTTTTTGTGGTACGCGGGCCTCTCACTGTTGTGGCCTCTCCCGTTGTGGAGCACAGGCTCTGGATGCGCAGGCTCAGCGGCCATGGCTCACGAACAAACTATTTTTAGATATTCTAACTTCTTACCCATGAGATGGTGTGAAACAGTATTTGCATTCTCTTGAAAAAATAGAAATTTACCAATTACTTTTTCCCATGAGGTTTCTAGTTTATTCTGAATTCTATAGGTAGTGCCTATACATTAGAAATCAAATGTCTTCTCAGAGTCTAAGCTATCTTCCTTGACTGCTTAAAGATACTACTTGGTGAACAGAAACATTTGATATTAATGTAGTCAAATGCATCTTCCTTCATAATATTTTCTTTTTATATCATGTTTAAGAAAATGTTCCTAACCAGGTATCATGAAGAAATGCTTCAATATCTTTTCAGCATCATTTTTAAAGTTCTTTCTTTTGATTTAGATCTTTACTCCACAAGAAATTATTACATGTGTAATGTGAGATGAGATGTATTCACACATGTTTATCTATTTTTTTATTTGTATGTGAATGGCAAGGTGGAAAGTGACCTAAATATATCCTTCACTCAGGTTAAATATTTTGGGGTTGAAATAAAGAGTGAATCAATGAATATGCATTAGAATAAAATGGTAAGGATCTGAGTTAATATTAATCAGAATAAAAAAAATGATGTGGGAGTTACTGGAAACATTACCAAAAAAGAATTAGCCAGATTTAACAGGTGGTCAATTTTGTTATTGCATGATTAGAGAATGAGGGTAATGTTAGAATAAAACATGGCCCAAGCAATAATAAAGAATTTATCTCTGAACACATTAGAATAGATTATTCTAAAAATGCCCAGAGAAGGACCTTCAAGGTGGCAGAGGAGTAAGACGTGGAGATCACCTTCCTCCACACAAATACATCAAAAATACATCTACATTTGGTACAGCTCCTACAGAACACCTACTGAACACTGGCAGAAGACTTCAGCCTTCCCAAAAGGTAAGAAACTCCACACGTACCTGGCTAGGGCAAAAGAAAAAAGAAAAAACAGAGACAAAAGAATAGGGATGGGACCTGCACCAGTGGGAGGGAGCTGTGAAGGAGGAAAGTTTTACAGACACTAGGAAGCCCCTGCACTGGTGGAAATGAGGGGTGGGCGGGGGGAAGCTTCAGAGCCATGGAGGAGAGCACAGCAACAGGGGTGCAGAGGGCAAAGCAGAGAGATTCTCGCACAGGATCAGTGCTGACCAGCACTCACCAGCCTGAGAGGCTTGTCTGCTCACCGGCCAGGGCGGGTGGGGGCTAGGAGCTGAGGCTCAGGGATCGGAGGTCAGATTCTAAGGAGAGGACTGGGGTTGGCTACGTGAACACAGACTGAAGGGGGCTAGTGCGCCACAGCTAGCTGGGAGGGAGTCCGGGAAAAAGTATGGACCTGCCAAAGAGTCAAGAGACCATTGTTTCAGGGTGCACGAGGACGGGATTCAGAGCACCACCTAAACGAGCTCCAGAGACTGGCGTGAGCCCGAGCTATCAGCGTGGACCCCAGAGATGGGCGTGAGATGCAGCCACCAAGAAGCCTGTGTGCAAGAACAGGGTACTATCCACACCTCCCCTCCCAGAAGCCTGTGCAGCCTGCCACTGCCAGGGTCCCATGATCCAGGGACACCTTCCCTGGGAGAACACACGGCACGCCTCAGGCTATTGCAACATCATGCTGGCCTCTGCCACCGCAGGCTTGCCCCGCAGTCTGTACCCCTCCCTGCCCCCGGCCTGAGTGAGCCAGAGCCCCCTAAGCATCCACTCCTTTAACACCTCCTGTCTGGGCGAAGAACAGATGCCAAAGGGTGACCTACACGCAGAGGCGGGGCCAAAACCAAAGCTGAACACCAGTAGCTGTGCGAAAAAAGAAGAGAGAAGGAAATTTCTCCGTGAAGACTCACGAGCAGCGAATTAAATCTCCACAATCAACTTGATGTACCCTGCATCTGTGGAATACCTGAATAGACAATGAATCATCCCAAAACTGAGGTGGTGGACTTTGGGAGCAACTGTAGACTTGGGGTTTGCTGTATGAGACAGACTAGTTTCTGATTTTTATGTATATGTAAGTACAGGTTTTAGCACTTGTTATCATTGGTGGATTTGTTTATTGGTTTGGTTGCTCTCTTTTTTTATTACTTTTTAAATTTTAATAATTTTTTAATTATTTTCTCTTAATAACTTTATTTTTTTCATCCTCTTTTTTCTCCCTTTTCTTCTGCGCCATGTAGCTGACAGGGTCTTGGTGCTCCGGCCAGGCGTCAGGGCTGTGCCTCTGAGGAGGGAGAGCCGAGTTCAGGACCTCGGACCACCAGAGACCACCCAGCCCCACTAATATCAATCAGTGAGACTTTTCCCAGAGATCTTCGTCTCAACGCTAAGACCCACCTCCACTCAATGACCAGGAAGCTCCAGTGCTGAATACCCTATGCCAAACAAGTAGGAAAACAGGAACACAACCCCACCCATTAGCAGAGAGGCTGCCTAAAATCATAATAAGTTCACAGACACACCAAAACACACCACAGGATGTGGTCCTGCCAACCAGAAATACAAAATCCAGCCTCATCCACCACAACACAGGCACCAGTCCCCTCCACCAGGAAGCATACACAACCAACTGAATCAACCTTACTCACTGGGGGCAGACACCAAAAACAATGAGAACTACGAACCTGCAGCCTGAGAAAAGGAGACCCAAAACACAGTAAGTTAAGCAAAATGAGAAGACAGAAAAATACACAGCAGATGAGGGAGCAAAGTAAAAACCCACCAGAACAAACAAACGAAGAGGAAATAGGCAGTCTACCTGAAAAAGAATTCAGAGTAATGATAGTAAAGATATCCAAAATCTTGGAAGTCGAATGGAGAAAATACAAGAAATGTTCAACAAGGACCTAGGCAAACTAAAGAACAAACAAACAATGATGAACAACACAATAAATGAAACTAAAAACTCGCTAGAAGGAATCAATAGCAGAATAACTGAGGGAGAAGAACAGATAAGTGACCTGGAGGACAAATTAGGGAAATAACTATTACAGAACAGAAAAAGAAAAAAGAATGAAAAGAATTGAGGACAGTCTCAAAGACCTCTGGGACAATATTAAACACACAAACATTCAAATAATAGGTGTCCCAGAAGAAGAAGAGAAGAAGAAAGGGTCTGAGAAAATATTTGATGAGATTATTGTTGAAAACTTCCCTAATATGGGAAGTCAATCAAGTCCAGGAAGTGCAGAGAGTCCCATACAAGATAAATCCAAGGAAAAACATGCTAAGACAGATATTAATCAAACTATCAAAAATTAAATACAAACCAAAAATATTAAAAGCAGCAAGGGAAAAGCAACAAATTACATATAAGGGAATCCCCATAAGGTTAACAGCTGATCTTTCAGCAGAAACACTAGAAGCCAGTAGGAAGTGGTAGGACATATTTAAAGTGATAAAAGGGAAAAACCTACAACCAAGATTACTCTAGCCACAAGGATTTCATTCAGATTCAATGGAGAAATTAAACCCTTTACAGACAAGCAAAAGCTAAGAGAATTCAGTACCACCAAACCACCTTTACAACAAATGCTAAAGGAACTTCTCTAGGCACGAAACACAGAAGAAAAAGAAAAAGACCTACAAAAACAAACCCAAAACAATTAAGAAAATGGCAATAGGAACACACATATTGATAATTACCTTGAATGTAAATTGATTAAATGCTCCAACCAAAGGAAACAGACTGGCTGAATGGATACAAAAAGAAGACCCGTATACATGCTGTCTACAAGAGATCCACTTCAGACCTAGGGACACTTACAGACTGAAAGTGTGCCAATGGAAAAATATATTCCAAGCAAAAGGAAATCAAAAGAAAGCTGGAGTAGCAATTCTCATATCAGACAAAATAGACTTTAAAATAAAGACTATTACAAGAGACAAAGAAGGACACTACACAATGATCAAGGGATAAATCCAAGAAAGATATAACAAATGTAAATATTTATGCACCCAACATAGGAACACCTCAATGCCTAAGGCAAATGCTAACAGCCATAAAAGGGGAAATCGACAGTAACACAATAATAGTAGAGGACGTTAACACCATACTTTCACCAATGGACAGATCATCCAAAATGAAAATAAATAACACAAGCTTTAAATGACACATTAAACAATATGGACTTAATTGATATTTATAGGACATTCCATCCAAAAATAATAGAAGACACTTTCTTCTCAAGTCTCATGGAACATTCTTGAGGATAGATCACATCTTAGGTCACAAATCAAGCCTTGGTAAATTTAAGAAAATTGAAATCGTATCAAGTATCTTTTCATCACAATGCTATGAGACTAGATATCAATTACAGGAAAAAAACTGTAAAAAATACAAACACATGGAGGCTAAACAATATGCTACAAAGTAACCAAGAAAGCACTGAAGAAATCAAAAAATACCTAGAAACAAACGACAAGGAAAACATGATGACCCAAAACCTATGGGATGCAGCAAAAGAAGTTCTAACACAGAAGTTTATAGCAATACAATCCTACCTGAAGAAAAAAAAACTCAAATAAACAAACTAACCATACACCTAAAGCAATTAGAAAAAGAAGAACCAAAAAAACCCTCAAAGTTAGCAGAAGGAAGGAAATCATAAAGATCAGATCAGAAATAAACGAAAAAGAAATGAAGGAAACAATAGCAAAGGTCAATAAAATTAAAAACTGGTTCTTTGAGAAGAAAAACAAAATTGATAAACCATTAGCCAGACTCATCAAGAAAAAAAGGGAGAAGACTCAAATCCACAGAATTAGAAATGAAAAAGAAGTAACAATTGACACTGCAGACATGCAAAGGATCACTAGAGATTTCTACAAGCAACTATATATGTCAATAAAATGGAAAACGTGGAAGAAATGGACAAATTCTTAGAAAAGCACAACTGTCTGAGACCGAACCAGGAAGAAATAGAAAATGTAAACAGCTCAATCACAAGCACTGAAATTGAAGCTGTGATTAAAAATCTTCCAACAAACAGAAGCCCAGGACCAGATGGATTCACAGGCGAATTCTATGAAATATTTAGAGAAGAGATAACACTTATTCTTCTCAAACTCTTCCAAAATATAGCAGAGGGAGGAACACTCCCAAACTCATTCTGCAAGTCCACATTACCTTGATACAAAAAAAAAACAAAGATGTCACATAAAAAGAAAACTACAGGCCAATATCACTGATGAACAGAGATGCAAAAATCCTCAACAAAATATTAGCAAACAGAATCCAACAGCACATTAAAAGGATCATACAGCATGATCAAGTGGGGTTTATTCCAGGAATGCAAGGATTCTTCAATATATGCAAATCAATCAGTGTGACACATCATGTTAATAAACTGAAGTATAAAAACCATATGATAATCTAAATAGATGCAGAAAAATCTATCAAAAAAATTTAACACCATTTATGTTAAAACCCTCCAGAAAGTGGGCATAGAGGGAACTTACCTCAACATAATAAAGGCCATATATGACAAACCCACAGCTAACATCATTCTTAATGATGAAAAATTGAAACCATTTCCACTAAGATCAGGAACAAGACCAGGTTTCCCATTCTCACCACTCTTATTCAACATAGTTTTGAAAGTTTTAGCCAGAACAGTCAGAGAAGAAAAAGAAATAAAAGGAATCCAAATTGGAAAAGAAGTAAAACTGTCACTGTTTGCAGATGACATGACACTAAACATAGAGAATCCTAAAGATGCTACCAAAAAACTACTAGAGCTAATCAATGAATTTGGTAAAGTAGCAGGATACAAAATTAATGCACAGAAATCGCTTGCATTCCTATATACTAACAATGAAAAATCTGAAAGCAAAATTAAGGAAACATTTCTGTTTACCATTGCAACAAAAAGAATAAAATACTTAGGAATAACCTTACCTAAGGAGACCAATGACCTGTATACAGAAAACTATAAGACACTGATGAAAGAAAGTAAAGATTATATAAACTGATGGAGCGATATACCATGTTCTTGGATGGAAGAATCAACATTGGGAAAATGACTATACTACCCAAAGCAATCTACAGATTCAGTGAAATCCCTATCAAACTACCAATGGCATTTTTCACAGAAGTAGAACAATAAATTTCACAGTTTGTAGGGAAACACAAAAGGCCCCAAATAACCAAAGCAATGTGAAAAAGAAAAATGGAGCTGAGGAATCAGGCTCCTTGACTTCAGACTATACGAGAAAGCTAGAGTAGTCAAGACAGTATGGTACTGGCACAAAAAAAGAAATATAGATCAATAGAACAGGATGGAAAGCCCAGAGTTAAACCCATGCAAATAGTGTCATCTTATCTTTGATGAATATACAAGAATATACAATGGAGAAAAGACAGCCTCTTCAATAAGTGGTGCTGGACAAACTGGAGAGCTACATATAAAAGAATGAAATTAGAACACTCCTTAACACCATACACAAAATAAACTCAAAATGGATTAAAGACCTAAATGTAAGGCCAGACACTATAAAACTCTTACAGGAAAACATAGGCAGAACACTCTATGACATAAATCACAGCAAGATCCTTTTTGACCCACCTCCTAGAGAAATGGAAATAAAAACAAAAATAAACAAATGGGACCTAATGAAACTTCAAAACTTTTGCACAGCAAAGGAAACCATAAACAAGACCAAAAGACAACCCTCAGAATGGGAGAAAATATTTGCAAATGAAGCAACTGACAAAGGATTAACCTCCAAAATTTACAAGCAGCTCATGCATCTCAATAACAAAAAAACAGACAACCTAATCCAAAACTGGGCAGAAGACCTAAATAGACATTTCTCCAAAGAAGATATACAGATTGCCAACAAACACATGAAAGGATGCTCAACCTCACTAATCATTAGAGAAATGCAAAACAAAACTACAATGTGGTATCACCTCATACCAGTCAGAATGGCCATCATCAAAAATCTACAAACAATAAATGCTGGAGAGGGTGTGGAGAAAAGGGAACCCTTATACACCTTTGGTGGGAATGTAAATTGATACAGCCACGATGGAGAACAGCATGGACGTTCCTTAAAAACCTAAAAATAGAACTACCATATGACCCAGCAATCCCAGTACTGGGCATATACCCTGAGAAAACTATAATTCAAAAAGACACATGTACCACAATGTTCACTGCAGCTCTATTTACAAGAGCCAGGACGTGGAAGCAACCTAAGTGTCCACTGACACATGGATGGATAAAGAAGATGTGGCACATATATACAATGG
Organism: Phocoena phocoena; assembly: GCF_963924675.1. NCBI lineage: Eukaryota > Metazoa > Chordata > Mammalia > Artiodactyla > Phocoenidae > Phocoena > Phocoena phocoena. The sequence goes on from NC_089221.1 coordinate 24,982,338, forward strand.
AATATTACTGAGCCATAAAAAGAAACAGAATTGAGTTATTTGTAGTGAGGTGGATGGACCTAGAGTCTGTCATACAGAGTGAAGTAAGTCAGAAAGAGAAAAACAAATACCGTATGCTAACACATATATATGGAATCTAAAAGATATATATATATCTTTACATATATATATATATATATATATATATATATATGGTTCTGAATAACTTAGGGGCAGGACAGGAATAAAGACGCAGACGTAGAGAATGGATGTGACATGGGGAGGGGGAAGGGTAAGCTGGGATGAAGTGAGAGAATGGCATTTCCATATATATACACTACCAAATGTAAAATAGATAGCTAGTGGGAAGCAGCCACATAGCACAGGGAGATCAGCTTGGTGCTCTGTGACCACCTAGAGGGGTGGGATAGGGAGGGTGGGAGGGAGACACAAGAGGGAGGGGACATGGGAATATATGTATACATATAGCTGATTCACTTTGTTATGCAGCAGAAACTAACACACCATTGTAAAGCAATTAAACTCCAATAAAGATGTTTAAAATAAATAAATAAATTAATTAAATAAAATAAAAAGGCCCAGATCCTGGGTGAGTACATTCATTCCTTGGCTCATGTGGAGCATGATATCGGTATCCAGTAAAAACTGAATGAATGTGAGTTTTTTAATGAAAAAAATAGTAAGCCACAGGATAGGATTAATATTGAGGTGTTATCTGATAGCCAGGTATTATTATCTTGAAAAATGAAAGTTTTGAAAGCATCACTGGATATCATCACTAATTTGTCATGTCTAGGAAGCCAGCTAGGGCAGGTCTTGGTTTATGGAGCTAGAATCTCAATCCTGAATGGCGAGAAAGTATGAAATTTGAATTTTGTGCTGGTGATGCTAGGTTTATATGTGAATTTATAGTTCACTCTCCTTGCTCGCTAATCTGCTTTATTCTTGCTGAATCTGAGGTATTCCTGTTCTCAGGCATTACTTGTTGGCAGAAGGAGGCCAGGCAGCTATAGTTAAGTATTGACCCTAGTCCGAAGAAGAACAGAGAAAATGCTGAATATCATGTGGCAGGCGGCACTCAAGTGGAAATATCAAGAATTCCGAGGGTCTTGTACTGGACACAGTCAGCCATCTAAGGTGATGGATACTTTAAGAGTTTTTAAGATTTTGTATAAGAGTGGATAAGACCCTCACTGTTTTATTAAAAATAATAATAATTAAGGGTAAATTGAATACTCTATCTCTTCAACCAAAACCAGGCTAATGCAATAATAGTTACATTTATTAATTATACAGTTGTGTCAATAACCTATTCAATTATCTCAGCACCCTTATGAGGTAGAGTTGATTACTTAACTCACTTAACTGAAATGAAAAATGAGAGGTTAAATGACGTTTCCCAGATTACTCAAAAGGTAACTGGTGGAAGCAGGGATCCAAATTCATGTCTGCCTGTCCCTAAACCCAGTGATTTTATTTTTGAGCTATTTTGCCTTCCCACCTGGAGAAGCAACTGCAGAGAATACAATTTCTGAGAAGCAGAAAAAGGATTTGCTCACAGAAAATGTACCCCAGCCTGCCAAGTGATGCTTAAAATCCCCTTAACAGAGTGTTAAATTCTTTGCTTCTACAGTCTGAGATAAGGTTTAAAATGCAAATAAACTTTACAGAGATAACATTTGGGTGTAAATTCATGAAAAAAATAAAATAAAATCTTTTTGGAGAGATTTGTTGAGGGAATAATGATTATGTGCCACATGGCATATGAAAGAAGGGGCAAGCTGGGCCAAGGGAAAGAGAAGGGGAAGGTGGCAGATGAGGAAGATAAACATCCTGCATCACTACTATCCTTGTGTGAGAGTCTGTCCTGAATTTTGTCCTGGCATAACATTAGGATGTTCAGGGAAACAATAATAACAACAGAAGAAAAAAAAAACAACATTGTTTTCGATAAACCTATATATTCTTTTTTTGTTTGTTTTGTTTTGTGGTACGCGGGCCTCTCATTGTTGTGGCCTCTCCTGTTGCGGAGCACAGGCTCCGGACGCGCAGGTTCAGCGGCCATGGCTCAGGGGCCCAGCCGCTCCGCGGCATGTGGGATCTTCCCTGACCGGGGCACGAACCCTGTCCCCTGCATCGGCAGGCGGACTCTCAACCACTGTGCCACCAGGGAAGCCCAAACCTATATATTGTTAAACTCTGAGAAGGCAATAAATACAATAATACCTAAAAGAATGTAAATATACTTAACTCCCTGCCTTTGATTTCCTGAAAACTGCTGCTAAGCCATAATGTTACCCTCTGCTTCCTCTCCTCTCCCGCACCTCCATATTCTTCATTTTAAAAGCCGTTCATTCAGTTGTGCTCAGAAAGCCATTTCTACCTGCCAATGTTGTCTCTGGGAAAAGAAGCAAGTTAAAAGAAGGACATTTTGCTGCTCCCGTAATATTAGAAAATGTGCACAGCTGCTACAAATATGCTCCAAGGTTAACATCTGGAAAGAAAGTGTCCCACTTGATTAAAACATTGCCACGTAGCTGCAAATATGCATCTTTTTAAATGATTTTCCCGGTCTCTTCTTCAATCTCCAGTTCATAACTCAAAAAAAAATCATGCTTTAAATAAGCTGCATTTCTCCTAAATTTGGAATTCTCCTGAAGTGTTTGATTTGAAACTTATATGAACTCAAAATTGTTTAATATTAAAACTGAAATAGCTTTGATAAATTCTCAGAGTGCTTTAGTATAACATTAAATAATTAACTGACTTTGTGTTAAAGAATGGGGTATATTTAATAACCAAAGAAAGTACTGAGCACTTCCCAATATAAAAACTTCAAAATTTGGTATACACATGAGAAATATCTATGGGAATTTGAATGATCAAATAGAGAAATCTAATTTACACTAACAGTACTTGAAGTGTTTCCAGAAGAAGCTGGTAAAGAAATTTCTAGGACTCAATTTTTTTCTTTCCAAACAAATATGTCTCATCAACCAGAATGAAAAAACATCACACCTCTACTATGAAGCAAAAAGTAAAAACTTTCTGACTGTGGAATTTCAAGAACCATTTAATCAACAGAAAATGCTTTCCCATGCAATGTTAACTTTGCCAATTCAAATTACATTTTATCGTTACAGGCTTAATATAACAGAAAGATCCTTATTTATGATGATAGAAAGATAAGGTAGAAATAGAGTAATAGAGCATTTTATTCCAGAATGAAAGTAAAATGAAACATTAATCTCTCCCTCACACACACACATACAGGCTCCCCATCATATAATTCACATAATATTAGGCTTAAATAAATATATGAAAAAAGATCAAAAGTGTCCCCAAAGCATTTCATTAGCCACTGTGCATTGTGAGTTGCCAAAAGATAGATAAAGTATGGGATTTTGCCCACAGTCACTGGATTATGGAACTGTTATTCAAGGAACTAAAAGTACTACCATTCACTAAATATTTATAATATCCCAGGTACTACAGTAAACACTTCATATATTTCATATGATCCTCTAACAACTGTATCACTTTATAAGTAATGTCTTTTTATTATTTCAGTTTACAGAAGTGGAATCAAGTCCAAAGTGATGGGCAGTTTGCCTAAGACAGACAACATAGAAAAAATCTGAACCCTGTCTCCCTGACTCCATTTCTTCTCTTTCCTACTCTGCTCTATTACCTCCAACAATATAACCTGAAACCTACATAAAAATAGCATATCAATCCCTGAAAGGAATGTTCACTGATATCTGTGATCATTTTCAAGCACAGAGAGAAATCTCATGAAGAACTTATGGACATTAGACCCTGCTCAGCACATATTGCAAGGTACTTACTAGGAATGCCTCTATGATCAGGTGGAAAAACTTGTTACCTATATAAGGAATCCTAAAGTAAAATGAAGGATTATATTAATAACATTCAAATGTACATAGTTTTCCATGCGGAATAAGACTACTACTACTTACTTAGCTACTACTAAGTAAGCTACTACTTACCTTTGGATTTTTCATCCAACATCATCCAACATCTATTTTACTAAGAATGAAACAACAGAGGGTAATACAGTGCTTGAAATACAATGCAGGTGCCTTTATTCCCAGATCTATATTTGGCAAACCAAACTGAAAAGAAGGGAGGCAGGCAGAAAGAAAGGAAGGAAGAAAGAAAGGAGTGAGGGATTTAAGGAAGGAAGAAAAGAAATTCAAAGGGAAAATTTTATTTACCTATATTTAAAAATGGTAACAGTTTGTAAGTAAATAAACAAGCTAACCTTACACCTAAAGCAACTAGAAAAAGAAGAACAACAAAACTCAAAGTTAGTAGAAAGAAATCATAAAGATCAGAGCAGAAATACATGAAATTGAGACAAACAATAGAAACAATCACTGAAACTGAAAGCTGATTCTTTGAAAAGATAAACAAAATTGATAAACCTTTAGCCAGACTCATCAAGAAAAAAAGGGAGAGGACTCAAATCAATAAAATTAGAAATGAAAAAGGAGAAGTTACAATTGACACCACAGAAATACAAAGGATCATAAGAGAATACTACAAGCAACTATATGCCAACAAAATAGACAACCATGAAGAAATGGACAAATTCTTAGAAAGGTACAATCTCCCAAGTCTGAACCAGGAAGAAATAGAAAATATGAACAGACCAACCACAAGTACTGGAATTGAAACTGTGATTTAAAAACTTCCAACAAACAGAAGTCCAAGACCTAATGGCTTCACAGGCAAATTCTATCAAACATTTAGGGAAGAGTTAACACCTATCCTTCTGAAACTATTCCAAAAATTGCAGAGCAACGAACACTCCCAAACTCATTCTATGAGGCCACCATCACCCTGATACCAAAACCAGACAAAGATACCACAAAAAAAGGAAACTACAGGCCAATATCATTGATGAACATAGAAGCAAAAATCCTCAACAAAATATTACCAAACTGAATCCAACAGTACATTAAAAGGATCATGCACCATGATCAAGTGGGATTTATCCCAGCGATGCAAGGATTTTTTTAATATTCACAAATCAATCAGTGTGATACACCACATTAACAATTTGAAGAATAAAAACCATATGATCATCTCAATAGATGCAGAAAAACTTTTGACAAAATTCAACACCAATTTATGATAAAAGCTCTCCAGAAAGTGGGCATACAGGGAACCTACCTCCAGATAATAAAGGTCATATGTGACAAACCCATAGCTAACATCATACTCAATGGTGAAAAGCTGAAAGCATTTCCTCCAAGATCAGGAAGACAAGGATGTCCACTCTCGTCACTATTATTCAACATAGTTTTTTGGAAGTCCTAGCCATGGCAATCAGAGAAGAAAAAGAAAGAAAAGGAATCCAGATTGGAAAAGAAGAGGTAAAACTGTCACTGTTTGCAGATGACATGATACTATACATAGAAAATCCTAAAGATGCTACCAGAAAACTACCAGAGCTCATCAATGAATTCAGTGAAGTTGTAGGATACAAAATTAATACAGAGAAATCTGTTACATTACTATACACTAACAATGAAAGATCAGAAATAGAAATTAAGGAAACAATCCCATTTACCATCACATTAAAAAGAATAAAATACCTAGAAACAAACCTACCTAAGGAGACAAAAGACCTGTACTCCGAAAACTATAAGATGTTGATGAAAGAAGTAGAAGATGACACAAACAGATGGAAAGATCACATGTTCTTGGATTGGAAGAATCAGTATTGTCAAAATACAGATTCAGTGCAATGCCTCTCAAATTACTGAATGCATTTTTCACAGAATTAGAACAAAAAATTTTACAACTTGTATGAAAACACAGAAGACCCCAAATAGCCAAAACAATCCGGAAAAAGAAAAATGGAGCTGGAGGAATCAGGCTCCCTGACTTCAGACTACACTACAAAGCTACAGTAATCAAAACATTATGGTACTGGCACAAAAATAGACATATAGATCAGTGGGAAAGGATAGAAAGCCCAGAAATAAACCCACACACCTATGGTCAATTAATCTACAACAAAGGACGTAAGAATATACAATGGAGAAAAGACAGTCTCTTTAGTAAGTGGTGCTGGGAAAATTGGACTGCTATGTGTAAAAGAATGAAATTAGAACATTCTCTAACACCACACAAAAATAAACTAAAAATGGATTAAAGACCTAAATGTAAGACTGGATACTATAAAATTCTTAGAGAAAAACACAGGCAAAACACTCTTTGATATAAATCACAGCAATATTTTTTGGATCAACCTCCTAGAGCGCTAAAAATAAAATAAATAAATAAATAAACAAATGGGACCTAATTAAACTTAAAAGCTTTGGCACAGCAAAGGAAACCATGAACAAAATGAAAAGACAACCTGGAGGATAGGATAAAATATTTGCAAACAATGTGACTGACAAGGGATTAATCTCCAAAATATACAAACAGCTCACGCAGCTTAATATCAAAAAAACAATCTGATCAAAAAATGGATAAAAGATCTAAATAGACATTTCTCCAAAGAAGACATACAGATGGCCAAAAAGCAACATGAAAAGATGTTCAACATCGTTAATTATTAGAGAAATGCAAATCAAAAACTACAGTAAGTTATCACCTCACAATGGTCAGAATGGCTATCATCAAAATGTCTACAAACAATAAATGCTGAAGAGGATGTGAAGAAAAGCAGACCCTCCTACACTATTGGAGGATCCTTTAAAAACTAAAAATAGAGCTACTATATGATCCAACAATCCTACTCCTGGGCATGTATCTGGAGAAAATTATAATTTGAAAAGATACTTGCACCCCAATGTTCATTGTAGCACTATTTACAATAGCTAAGACATGGAAGCAACCTAAATGTCCATTGACAGAGCAATGGATAAAGATGTGGTACATATATACAATGGAATATTACTCAGCCAAAAGAATGAAATAATGCCATTTGCAGCAACATGGCTGGACCTAGAGATTATCATACTAAGTGAAGTAAGTCAGATAAAGACAAATATCATATGATATCACATATATGTGGAATCTTAAAAAAAGTGATACAAATTAACTTATTTACAAAACAGAAACAGACTCACAGACTTCAAAAACAAACTTATGGTTACCAAAGGGGAAACGTCCGGGGGCGGGGGGTGCGGGGGTAGGGATAAATTAGGAGTTTGGGATTAACATATACACACTACTATATATAAAATAGATAACCAACAAGGACCTCCAGTATAGCACAGGGAACTCTACTCAGTATTCTGTAATAACCTATATGGGAAAAGAATCTGAAAAAGAATGGATATATGTATAATATAACTGAATCACTTTCCTGCACACCTGAAACAAACACAACATTGTAAATCAACTATACCCCAATATAAAATAATATGACTGATGTCCTTATAAGAAGAGAAAATTAGGACCCAGATATGCACAGAGGAAGACTATGTGAAGACAAAGTGAGAAGATAAGCCAAGAAGTGAGGCCTCAGAAGAAACCAACCCAGCCGTACCTTGATCTCAGACTTCTAGCCTCCAAAATTGTGAGAAAAATAAGCATCAGTTGTTTAAGACAAAGTCTGTGGGTACCTTATTATGGCAGTCTTAACAAACCAACCTAGGAAGCAAAAGGGAAACAACCCCTAATATACCCATAAGCTATTTGCAGATACAATTTTCAAGACTCTTTGCCTTGCCAGTGACAACCCAGTTATTCTTCCACAGAATATTGATAAAAACAGTTCAAATAGAGAGATCAAGGCTGCTAAAGGACCTCTGTGTATCTTCATATCCTGACTTTTTGTACTACTTTTGCCCCTCATATTTTAGAAGGAGGGCTTGAAAAACAAGCACAGCATTCCCTGGGGCAAAAGGGGTGGGGGAGAAAAAAGAATTTAAATTACCTGCTAATGAGTAAAACTCCTTGGTGTATAAAGCTAAACTTTAAGTTACTAATTCAAAGATTTTCTGTTTAATGTATGATTTCAGAATACACTCCAATTTAGTGTTTAGGGCATTAGAAAAACTCAGAAGCACAGCTTGAATGCATTCTAATTATAAAATTAAAAGATGGGATACTGAACTACTTAGTATGCCACTTACATACTTTTAAACAATAATGAGTGTTTCAAAATAAGCAGCAGTCGTATAAAATCCAAATGTTTGATAGTTGGGTTATAGTAAATATGAGCAAAATGAGATTTTCTTATCTGCAAAGCAGTACATAGAATGAGAGCATACCAAATATTTGTCTGCAAATGTCAACACTATAGTGAATCTCAGCAATCGTTTGAGGGATTCAAGACAGATAGAAAATGACTCAGTAGTAAAACAAGTAGTTTATATTGTTAATTTTTTAAATGGAGAAAACACTTCTTGTAGGTAAACACTAACATTTTCTACCTTCTCCTACTGTGATATGGTGAAAGTCCTCCAATACTGGCACACAATTAAACTGTGGGCAACTTGATGATCTTGTCATGATGTAAGAAGGGCTGTCCATTTACCAGGTAAAGATATGGTTGTCATAACTGTTCTGTGAATTGTTCCTAGTCAGAAATATTTATATTACTAATAAATAAATAGAAAATTACATCTACTAAGTTGGAAAAGTATCTGTATTTTTCAGTTGGAAAACCTGTCAGTAAGATGTTTTCTTATGCTTTTGCCTTTCAACTATGTCCCTGAATCCAAGTAAAGTAGGATATTTAAGAATACCATAAATGAAAGAAGGAAACAAATAGTCCAAGAAATAGGGAAGGATAGGAAGATATGAGAAACTGTGGACCCCTTCTACTGACTTCAAGAATTAATTAAAAATGTGATTAAGAGTATAAAGTGATTTTCAAAGTTTATTCTTTTGCTAAAAAAACCTGTAAATTTTATATTTTGGCTGAATGAATTTGGAATTGATTATGAGACATCCCAAAAGAGTACTTCAAATAGTTTGATTGACAGTTAATTTTGACATTATAACATACTGTAAAAGTATTTTATTCTTTGCAAAACATGTTCTAGTATTTATGATTGTCTTCACAATATATTTATTGTACAATATTAGTTAATATTGTTTTATTCAAATACATGTGATTTTCATTTTATTTATCTTTTGCTTTTACAATTTGTAGTTCAAGATGAAATATTATAATTCAATAAACTGACTCAATAAATAGCGTTAATGGCTTAGTGTCCCTCCTTTTAAGAATCCCACTGAAATGACATACCACTATCGACTGTGTTAAACTTCTCATCCATTTCCTGGACCAAGGTTTTTTAAAACACCTCCCAAGGCCTTGGTTCACCTCAAGCTAGAAAAACAGAAGATGGCCTTTGTTAAGATGAAAAAGTACAACACAAATTCTGTCATCATTAACAAAATAAAAGCAACGTTAGCAATAAAAGTAGAGTTGACATGAACAATATAAATGCTTGATTTATTTATGTATATTGGTTCAAATTTGGTTGGACAGCTTTCCTTCACTCTAACCTCACTCCTCAAAGCCCCAGTGACAGACCAGAAGGACCTGAAGCTGTTTCCTCTTCTGACTCTTTGAAGAGAAAATCAGTTAAAATCTTATTGATGGAGAGCTTGAGTCAGGGTTGAGAGGAAGAAGTGGGATCCCAGAGGGAGAGGAGTCATGTTAAAAATTTGAGAAGACTATTTTGAATTAAAGGAAGTATAAGGGGGCAGAGAGAGGGAAATCCTTGATGTCAAAGGTAGATAACATTGTAGGCTGATGAGAATTGATGTGTGCACTGAGGGAAAACTTTAAAAACAGTAAAAAATTTTGCACCGTCCTCTGGATTCCATGTGTATACTTGGTCATATTAAGTTGTGTCTTTCTCTTATGGAAATATACTGTACCTTTCTACATCGATTAGACCATGAGGAACACAGAAGTACAAAAATAAAAGGAACTTTATAACAGAATTGGAAAATAAGAAGCAATGCCTGTAAGAAATAAGGATAGAGAATGATTTATGGAAGATGTAAAGCATATTGGAACAGGTAATACCCATCAGGGCCAAGAAACCTATGATCATGTACTAAGATAACAAGATTACAAGAAAATACTTTTCCATCAAAATCCACAAATAATTCTATAGTCAGAAGCAGAAACACCAGAGGCAAGAAGAGACTGTTTGCCAGCTTAAAGCACAGAACAGCAGAGACTTCCATTCCTCTGCCCTACAGTTATCTGAGCAGAGCAGAGCTGAGACCAGAGCAGCAAAGCAGTAACTCTGGAAACAGTATGGCAACAGGAGAGGCATTAAACTACCACATCTAGAAGATACAGTCATAATGGGATTGGTTCCTATAATCAGAATTTTATTTACCACAAATACAAGAAGACACTATATTCCCATTTAGGCTGAGGATTAACACATTAATTTTGTTTAAAATTAGTTTTAAAATATGTTAATTTTAAAATATGAACAACCAATTATCACCAAACACCTGAAGAAAATAAGCAACATTTAAGAGTGGCATCAAAGAAGAATTATCCCTACTAGTTTTCTAGAGGATACATTTCAAAATTAAAATTAGAAAAATCAATATTGAAAGAAATATTGGAGAGTTAAAATATCAATTTCATTCTTTAGGAAGTATAGGTTGCTAGGAAAATGTAAATGTTCTAGGGAAAAGATAATTGCCAAAATGAAATTAAAGAAAACATTAATTGAAGATCATACTTAAAATGGCTGGGGGTAAAATTAAGGAATTGGAACTCTTTAATACAAAAATTGAAAAGATGTCTTGCAAAGTTCATCCTACTTATGATATTTTTCCTATTTATCAGTCATGTGAGAAATACATGGCAAATTTATTTACCAACTATTAAGTGCAGTCATGATTCCAGACTGGTTATGTATATTTTCACAACACACTGAGTAAGATTATACCACTATTTTACAGATGGAAATACAGAAGCTTAGAAACACTAATAATTATCTTCAAGTCATTCGGATAAGAGATGGGCCACCATCCTGCCTCTCAGAATCCTAAAGTATTTAGGGTTTTGGATACTCTAACCTGCATCAGGTATAAATTCTGGAGTCCTGGACGCAAATAACAGAAGTCCAAATAAGCATACCATACTGTATCAAAATTTTCAAGGAAGAGAATCCAAGTCTCTAAAACACATAAACGTAATACAGTAACAAACATTTTAGAATTAACTTTCTAACTGTTGGTTTAATAGTACCTTAATATCTACTATAGCTATATTTGCCAAAACTAGGAATCATAATAAACCATACAAATAAGACAGCAACTATTCTCTTGCTAATGACTGTGTAACTTCTATTACTGTTGGTGGTAATTTTGAAGTCATACATTCTCAGTGATAAAATCTTTGTTTTATAAGATTGTAGGCAGTTCTTGACATGATTTTGGGTTTGACAATGGTAATCTTACTATTCTTTACTCTTTTTAAAAGTTATCTCCCTTTGTTGGTTTTGTGGCCAGAAGTTAAACTAGAGTGGCAGAAGAAATATGTTTTATATATGAAAATTTTCTTAAAAATATAATTTTTGTTCTAGTGTTATCTGAACATCTCACTGACTCTTTCACTATCCATTATTAAACAACAAAAATTTAGCTTTAGGGTATGTTTTTTTTTCAAACAGAAAGGAGAGAATTAAAAAGGTTATAAATATTCAATATATTCCAACTACTAATGAATATGTTAAATTTTTTCAGAGATATTTAATCATTTTGAAATCATTTAAAAAATAATGAAGTTCCAAGCAGAAAAAAAATAATGCTTCCCTGTTGTTTCCTTGTCTATCAAAATTGATTATTTTTGGAAATTTCAATTTTTTATTGAGGCACAGTTGATTTACAATATTATATTAGTTTTAGGTGTTCAGTAATTCAAAATTTGTATGAATTATACTCCATTTAAAGTTATATAAAATATTGGCTGTATTCCCTGTGTTGCACAATATATTCTTGTAGCTGATTTATTTTATACATTGTACTTTGCCTTGTCCCTTGCCACTCTCCTCTAGTAACCACTAGTTTGCTCTCAGTATCTGTGAGTCTGTTTCTGTTTTGTTGTATTCATTTGTTTATTTTTTAGATTCCACATATAAGTGATAACATGACAGTATTTGTCTTTATCTGACTTATTTCACTAAGAATGATACCCTCCAGTTTTATCCATGCTGTTGAAAATGGCAAATTTCACTTTTTTATGGCTAAGTAGTATTCCATTTTCTATATATCTGTATATTTTACATCTTCTTTATTTGTTCATCTGTTGATGGGCATTTAGATTGCTTCCATTTCATGGCTGTTGTAAATAATGTTGCTATGAACATTGGGGTGCATGTATCTTTTCAAATTACTGTTTTCCTTTTTTTTGGATATATGCCCAGGGGTGGAATTGCTGGATCATATGATAGCTCTATTTTTAGTTTATTGAGAGCCCTCCACCCTGTTCTCCACAGTGGCCACACCAATTAGCATTTCTACTAACAGTGCACAAGTGTTCCCTTTCCTCCACATCCTCACCAACATTTAATATTTGTGGTCTTTTTGATGATAGCCATTCTGACAGGTGTAAGGTGGTATCTCATTATGGTTTTGATTTTCAGATCATCATATTTTATCTGATGATTAGTGTTGTTGAGCATATTTTTATGTGCCTGTTGCCCATCTGTATGTATTCTTTGGAAATACGTCTATTCAGGTATCCTGCCCATTTTTAATTGGGTTTTTTTTTTGATATTTTGTTGTATGAGCTATTTATATATTTTGGATATTAACCCCTTATTGGACATATCATTTGCAAATATTTCTCTCAGTCAGTAGGCTATCTTTTCATTTTGTCCATGGGTTTCTTTGCTGTGCAAAAGCTTTTAAGTTTAATTAGGTCCCATCTGTTTATTTTTGCTTTTGTTTCCTTTGCTTTAGGAGACAGATTTTAAAAAATATTGCTACAATTTATATCAAAGAGTATTCTGCCTATGTTTCCTTCTAGGAATTTTATGGTTTCTAGTCTTACATTTAGGTCTTTAATCCATTTTGAGTTTATTTTTGTATATGGTGTTAGAGAACGTTCTACTTTCATTCTTTTACATATAGCCATCCAGTTTTCCCAGCACCATTTATTGAAGTGACTGTCTTTTCCCCATTGTATACTCTCACCTCCTTTGTCATAGATTAATTGACCGTAAGTGCATTGGTATATTTCTGGACTCTCTATTCTGTTCCATTGAACAATTTGTCTGTTTCTGTGCCAGTACCATGCTATTTTGATTACTGTATCTTTGTAGTATAGTTTGAAGTCAGGGAGCGTGATACTTCCATCTCTGTTCTTCTTTCTCAAGATTGTTCTGGCTATTTGGGCTCTTTTGTGTTTCCATACAGATTTTGAAATGATTTATTCTAGTTCTGTGGAAAATGCCATTGGTATTTTTATAGGGATTGCATAGAATCTGTAGATTGCTTTGGGTAGTATGGTCATTTTAACAATATTAATTATTCCACCCCATGAACACGGTATATCTTTTCATGTTTGTGTCATCTTCAATTTCTTTCATCAGTTTCTTATAGTTTTCAGAGTACATGGTCTTTTACCTCCTGAGTTAGATTTATTCCTAGATATCTTATTCTTTTTTCATGAAATTAAAAATGGAATTCTTTCTTAACTTCTCTTTCTGTTAGTTCTTTGTTAGTTTATAGAAATGCAACAGATTTCTGTATATTAATTTTGTATCCTGCAACTTTACTGAATTTATGGATGAACTCTAGTAATTTTTGGTGGTGTCTTTAGGATTTTCTATGTATAGTATCATGTTATCTACAAACAGTGACAGCTTTACTTCTTCCTTTACAATTTGGATTCGTTTTATTTCTTTTCTTGTCTGATTGCTGTGGCTAGGACTTCCAATACTATGTTGAATAAAAGTGGCTACAGTGGGCATCATTGTTTTGTTCCTCATCTTAGAGCAAATGCTTTCAGCTTTTCACCATTGAGTTTGATGTCAGGTGTGGGTTTATTATATGTGGGCTTTATTATGTTGAAGTATGTTCTCTCTATACCCACTTTGTGAAAGTTTTTATAATAACTAGATGTTGAATTTTGTCAAAAGCTTTTTCTGTATCTACTGAGATGATCAGATGGTTTTTATTCTTCATTTTATCAGTGTGGTGTATCACATTGATCGATCTGAGGATATTGAGGCAACCTTGTATCTCTGGGTTAAATTCCACTTGATCATGGTGTATGAACCTTTTAATATATTTTTGAATTTGGTTTGCTAATACATTTTGAGGATTTTGCTCTGTGTTCATCAGTGATATTGGCCTATGATGTGTGTGTGTGTGTGTGTGTGTGTGATATTTGGTTTTGGTATCAAAGTGATGCTAGCCTCCTAGAAAGAGTTCAGAAGTGTTCCTTCCTCTGCAAGTTTTTGGAGTAGTTTGAGAAAGATAGATGTTCACTTTTCTTTAAATGTTTGGTAGGATTCACCTATGAAGCCATCTGGTCCTGGACTTTTGTTTGTTGGGAGTTTTGTTTTTTTTTTTTTAATTACTGATTCAATTATTACTGGTAACTGGCTGTTCATATTTTCTATTTCTTCCTGGTTCATTCTTGGAAGAAAGTATGTTTCTAGGAATTTTTTCAGTTCTTCTAGGTTGATTTTTGATTAAAAAAATGTTTTTATCTTAAAAGCTTTTAGAAATAAGAGAACAAAACACCTATCCAAAAACAAGGAGAAGCTCTTGGATTTTTGTCAAAAGAGTTGTTGACTAAATCACAATGCCTGTATTATGGGAATAATTTACCTCTTCATTCGAAGTGTTATTGAGAGTACATAATTTTCCCACTTAAAAAGATGGAGATTGTACATTTGTTCAGGGAGGACTCGAGACTTTGAAGAGGGATGCATATGAAATTAATATTTTTGGAATACCTGTACAAGATAAGTGCTGGGCATTATATATTTTCAAATCACATAATATAACATCCTGAAAGACATGGATATATAATTCTTATTTTAGAGATAACAAACAAAAATACAGTGAAAAACTAAGAGAACCAGCTGGTTAGTGGCAGGGTTCAAGAGCTCCAAAACACATCCATCCCAACTCACTCATAAGCACAAGAGTCTTTGCGCAATAACTAAATTCTATGCCAGAAATTTTATTTTGGAAACAATAAAAGAAAGAAACTACTGTGATGGCAAACTGCAGAACATTCCTGCTTTTTGTAGATTGGGTGAGTGAATATCTCCTGTACAATCAGAATCTGTCAGTCATCTCTGCTTGAAGACAAGTTTAACAGGCCATAAATGCCAGAGCAGGATAAAGAGAATAAGTGGGAGAATTGCTCTTGGCAGTCTTAACAAGATCTGATCAATTGATTTATGTAGAAAATCCAATTAGACCTGGCTGACCAGAGCTCCATTGACATCAGAATGAAGCCAGTTATGAGAAGAGGCTGTTGTTAGTATCCCCCTTGGCCAAGTGAATTGATCAATATTTAAACTCCCTTTGGTTTAGATCCTATAATAAAGATACTAACATTACTTCTCCACACATTAAAAGACAAGCCCATGAAAAAACACATAACAAAGACTTGGTTGGTAAAAATAATCATGTGATTTTGCATACATGTATAAGTTACAAGCTAATTTATACATGTATAAGTTACAAGCTATTATTTTTCTTAATCAAATTTTCTGAATAAATTTACATGTTACATCCAATTCTGTGGAAAAGACTTAAAAACAGTGAAAGAGCATCTTCTTATCATCCCCATTTCCTGTTTTGTCACCAGAATTCCAAAAAATTTCACAAATTATTTTAAAAATTATTTAGCACACTGGTTAAAAACTAGATGTCCTCACAAACTTTAAATTGAACCTACTTAAGTTGATTTAATTTTTTTACTATTTTAGATATGCCGTTTTTACATATATTCCTAATAAAATCCTGTCATGAATTCCAAATTTAATATATACTAAATGCACATATGAAAAAAGTGACTACAGACTCTTTTAATTTGATTCTGCTGTTCTTTGACCCATGAGCATTAGTGGTCACTGAGGTCCTGCCTAATGAAGAATGTCATTTGGCTCTGTCTTCCATACAGGCTCAAAACAAAATTAGGTTCATCCTAATTAAGCTTTTATACTACAAACTAAATTTAGTAACGTTCATATAGTGAACTTTTAGTGAGCTTGGTCAAACACAAACCTAACATTAACCGTATCTGGGTGTGTCCTCCCTATAGCATTAAAATTATATATTTCATAGCAGAAGCTAGTGAAACCACCAGAAAGTACGTTTGCACAATTGGTATACAAGAGAGAAATAATACTTCAGGTTCTTGTCCTCAGATCAGTTCCTTTCCAGTATTCTACACTTGACACTATATTTTTTATTTGGCTCTGCCAGGCTTATATGTTCTTTAAATGTTTAAAAGAACAACAAAGCAGAGTTAATTCTGTCCTCGCCTAGGAACCATTGTATTTTGTAGCATATAATCAGGTTTTTTTAGGTTTGCTTTTCTTGTTTAGATTTAAACTTGGTCATTCATTTGTTCACAGGGACCAGTATAGTGCTTGGCACAAGGTATATGTTTAAATTAATGAGCAATATGTCTAAGAAAAATATGCTATTTACAGATGTGTATCTGTATATTTCAGCCCCAAAGAATGTAAACTACATTAAAAATAGAGCATGTGACATTTGAACTTTTTCTTTATAGCAGGCACATAGAACTTGACATAATAAGCTCTCAAATATTGTTAAAGAAACAATTAAATTAATAAAGGATATTCATTGTCTACAAAAGATCACAACTATTTTACAAAATTACATTGTGAGGAAAAATTACTTGGGCTCTTATAGAGCCATAGCAATCTATTATCCACACTTGAGCTTGAACATTTTCTTCTTCTCTAAGATCTCATTTATAAAACAGGTTTCAAAAATAGTGAAATGTTATTCTAATGGTCCCCTTAAAATGTTTTGAAATCTAGGACCTTTTAATCCACTCAAGAATTCCATGAAGAATTCAAAGTTGTTCAGGAATACTATTTGTACAATGATAAAACGTACAAGTTGAGCTGTGCACATGAGCATGTGAGAACACTTTAGAAGAAGAAACTTCATGAACCTGGTGAACCTTTTTATCAGATCAATTCTATGAAGGCTTTTGCTATGTCGCAGCTACTAGGACTTTCACCAGGTGTCATTAAGAATTGCTGAAGACTAATGGAACCAAACAGGAAAAAGCACTGCTCTCTTCACAAGTGGCTGAGACATGGCCCCTTCTTGAGAAAAGCGTAATTTAATTCATACTAATAGATGAAAAGTAAGAGTAAAGCCATAGACTCTAGGTTGTAGGCTACTCAAAAAAATGAGGGGAAAGCATTTTCCCCCAAAGGAACTTTATGAGTCATGATTTCTTTCCAAACTAGTGGGAATAACTAAGTGCAAATGATGGATTATTCTCCTGTGGACTGTGAATAATTACTTCTGAGTGGCTTTCAGATTCCCAGGAAAACAGTCACTGGATCCTCAGCATACATCAAAACACAACCAAAGCTAAAGAAAAAAAAGGGGGGGAGGGGTGCAGAATGTAAAAAAGTAGAAAAAAAGGAATGCATTCCTAAGAATAGAGTGAAAAAAATAAAGAATGACAATGCACTCCAAATATTTCATTAAACTTTTCCCCCAGTATTTCTGCACATGAATTTTGTTGCTAACTAGTATATTTTATGGCATGGACCATATTTCCGAACATTATTCATGGCTGTAATATGAGACTTAGTAGAGAGTCTTTCTATAAAATTAATAAGTATTGCAAAAATTCCAAAATTCCTAAAATTTCTTATTTTACATGCTTGATCTCATCAAAAAAGTCATATCAATTTAATATTAGGTGTAACTAGAAAGGAAGAATTCTGGCAAAGGAAGCATTTTGTAAGAGTTTTGCTTTGTTTTGTTTTTATTGATACTTCCTGATATGCCCACTCTAGATACAAAAATTTTGTCTGCATTACAACCCCTGAATTAGCCAGCTACACTAAGTAAAACTAACAGTGTTCTTTTATTTTGACTCTGTTGAGACAAAGAACTAGTTAAGTATAACAATAAGTAAAATACTATATGTATAGTATGTATACATTCAATTTATTGTATTGGTAAATTAACCTAATAACATACAGCTTTGGGAATCCACATAGAATTTGTTCTACATTTTCAGTGACCGACGGTAACGTGATTTTCAAAGGTTGTGTAATAGAAAAAGGTTTCTATAAGTGAAAAAGTCATGACGTAGTAATTCACTTATGAAAGACACATTTTAAGATACTTTTTTTCCATTTATTAAAGCTGGTTTAGTCACAGAGTGAGACTGTGAACCCAAACATCTGAATTCAATGAAGTCATGTTAATAAAATTCATATAGCTTATATAAAATCAACTGGAAGCCCAGAAACTTTAGGGTCACATGAAGCAGCTTAAACAGTCCACCCTCTTTCCCAGCTTCGAGAATTTATGGTACCTTTCTGTCAATGTGTTCACACCCCAGCTGGACAGCTTGAGACATGAGCTGATGAATAAATAAGTGGCCTTTCCCTAGAGGAGGGCCAGACAGCTGGCAGGGTCACTGTGCCTTTGACATCACACTCAAGAAGACTGCTCTTCTGTTCAAATCCCATCCATGTACCTTTGAGCCAACTAGTATATTAAGATCAACTATAGTGTATTTCATAACAGCCAGGAAAGATAATAATAAACAATAAACTAAATATAAAGTGTGCTTCTGTTAATATATAAGAATTCCCACCTAATTCCTAAATCCTTAGATAGAAAAAAGAGTGTAATCTGCTCTGGTCTGAGATTTTTTTTTTAATTTAATTTAATTTATTTTTTATACAGCAGGTTCTTTTTTTTTTTTTTTTAAACATCTTTATTGGGGTATAATTGCTTTACAATGGTGTGTTAGTTTCTGCTTTATAACAAAGTGAATCAGCTATACATATACATATGTTCCCATATGTCTTCCCTCTTGCGTCTCCCTCCTTCCCACTCTCCCCATCCCACCCTTCCAGGCTGTCACAAAGCACTGAGCTAATATCCCTGTGCCTTGCGGCTGCTTCCCCCCAGCTATCTACCTTACTACGTTAGTGCGTATATGTCCATGACTCTCTCTCGCCCTGTCAAAACTCACCCTTCCCCCTCCCCATATCCTCAAGTCCGTTCTCCAGTAGGTCTGCGTCTTTATTCCTGTCTTACCCCTAGGTTTTTCATGACATTTTTTTTCCCTTAAATTCCATATATATGTGTTAGCATACGGTATTTGTCTTTTTCTTTCTGACTTACTTCACTCTGTATGACAGACTCTAGGTCTATCCATCTCATTACAAATAGCTCAATTTCATTTCTTTTTAAGGCTGAGTAATATTCCATTGTGTATATGTGCCACATCTTCTTTATCCATTCATCCGATGATGGGCGCTTAGGTTGTTTCCATCTCCGGGCTATTGTAAATAGAGCTGCAATGAACATTTTGGTACATGACTCTTTGAATTTTGGTTTTCTCAGGGTATATGCCCAGTAGTGGGATTGCTGGGTCATATGGTAATTCTATTTGTAGTTTTTTAAGGAACCTCCATACTGTTCTCCATAGTGGCTGAACCATTTCACATTCCCACCAGCAGTGCAAGAGTGTCCCCTTTTCTCCACAACCTCTCCAGCATTTATTTATAGATTTTTTGATGATGGCCATTCTGACTGGTGTGAGATGATATCTCATTGTAGTTTTGATTTGCATTTCTCTAATGATTAATGATGTTGAGCATTCTTTCATGTGTTTGTTGGCATTCTGTATATCTTCTTTGGAGAAATGTCTATTTAGGTCTTCTGCCCATTTTTGGATGGGGTTGTTTGTTTTTTTGTTATTGAGCTGCATGAGCTGCTTGTAAATTTTGGAGATTAATCCTTTGTCAGTTGCTTCATTTGCAAATGTTTTCTCCCATTCTGAGGGTTGTCTTTTGGTCTTGGTTGTGGTTTCCTTTGCTGTGCAAAAGCTTTGAAGTTTCATTAGGTCCCATTTGTTTTTGTTTTTATTTCCATTACTCTAGGAGGTGGGTCAGAAAGGATCTTGCTGTGATTTATGTCATAGAGTGTTCTTCCTATGTTTTCTTCTAAGAGTTTGATAGTTTCTGGCCTTCCATTTCGGTCTTTAATCCATTTTGAACTTATTTTTGTGTATGGTGTTAGGGAGTGATCTAATCTCATACTTTTACATGTACCTGTCCAGTTTTCCCAGCACCATTTATTGAAGAGGCTGTCCTTTCTCCACTGTACATTCCTGCCTCCTTTATCAAAGATAAGGTGTCCATATGTGCGTGGGTTTATCTCTGGGCTTTCTATCCTGTTCCACTGATCTATCTTTCTGTTTTTGTGCCAGTACCATACTGTCTTGATTACTGTTGCTTTGTAGTATAGTCTGAAGTCAGGGAGCCTGATTCCTCCAGCTCCTTTTTTCGTTCTCAAGATTGCTTTGGCTATTCGGGGTCTTTTGTGTTTCCATACAAATTGCGAAATTTTTTGTTCTAGTTCTGTGAAAAATGCCAGTGGTAGTTTGATAGGGATTGCATTGAATCTGTAGATTGCTTTGGGTAGTAGAGTCATTTCCACAATGTTGATTCTTCCCATCCAAGAACATGGTATATCTCTCCATCTATTTGTATCATCTTTAATTTCTTTCATCAGTGTCTTATAATTTTCTGCATACAGGTCTTTCGTATCCTTAGGTAGGTTTATTCCTAGATATTTTATTCTTTTTGTTGCAATGGTAAATGGGAGTGTTTTCTTGATTTCACTTTCAGATTTTTCATCATTAGTGTATAGGAATGCCAGAGATTTCTGTGCATTCATTTTGTATCCTGCTACTTTACCAAATTCATTGATTAGCTCTAGTAGTTTTCTGGTAGCATCTTTAGGATTCTATATGTATAGTATCATGTCATCTGCAAACAGTGACAGCTTTACTTCTTCTTTTCCGATGTGGATTCCTTTTATTTCCTTTTCTTCTCTGATTGCTGTGGCTAAAACTTCCAAAACTATGTTGAATAAGAGTGGTGAGAGTGGGCAACCTTGTCTTGTTCCTGATCTTAGTGGAAATGCTTTCAGTTTTTCACCATTGAGGATGATGTTTGCTGTGGGCTTGTCATATATGGCCTTTATTATGTTGAGGAAAGTTCCCTCTATGCCTACTTTCTGTAGGGTTTTTATCATAAATGGGTGTTGAATTTTGTCAAAAGCTTTCTCTGCATCTATTGAGATGATCATATGGTTTTTCTCCTTCAATTTGTTAATATGGTTTATCACATTGATAGATTTGCGTATATTGAAGAATCCTTGCATTCCTGGAATAAACCCCACTTGATCATGGTGTATGATCCTTTTAATGTGCTGTTGGATTCTGTTTGCTAGTATTTTGTTGAGGATTTTTGCATCTATGTTCATCAGTGATATTGGCCTGTAGTTTTCTTTCTTTGTGACATCCTTGTCTGGTTTTGGTATCAAGGTGATGGTGGCCTCATAGAAGGAATTTGGGAGTGTTCCTCCCTCTGCTATATTTTGGAAGAGTTCGAGAAGGATAGGTGTTAGCTCTTCTCTAAACGTTTGAGAGAATTCACCTGTGAAGCCATCTGGTCCTGGGCTTTTGTTTGTTGGAAGATTTTTAATCACAGTTTCAATTTCAGTGCTTGTGATTGGTCTGTTCATATTTTCTATTTCTTCCTGATTCAGTCTTGGCAGGTTGTGCATTTCTAAGAATTTGTCCATTTCTTCCAGATTGTCCATTTTATTGGCATAGAGTTGCTTGTAGTAATCTCTCATGATTTTTTTTATTTCTGCAATGTCAGTTGTTATTTCTCCTTTCTCATTTCTAATTCTATTGATTTCAGTCTTCTCCCTTTTTTTCTTGATGAGTCTGGCTAGTGGTTTATCTATTTTGTTTATCTTCTCAAAGAACCAGCTTTTAGTTTTATTGATCTTTGCTATCGTTTCCTTCATTTCTTTTTCATTTATTTCTGATCTGATTTTTATGATTTCTTTCCTTCTGCTAGCTTTGGGGCTTTTTTGTTCTTCTTTCTCTAATTGCTTGAGGTGCAAGGTTAGGTTGTTTATTCGAGATGTTTCCTGCTTCTTAAGGTGGGCTTGTATTGCTATAAACTTCCCCCTTAGAACTGCTTTTGCTGCATCCCATAGGTTTTGGGTCGTTGTGTCTCCATTGTCATTTGTTTCTAGGTATTTTTTTATTTCCTCTTTGATTTCTTCAGTGATCACTTCATTATTAAGTAGTGTATTGTTTAGCCTCCATGTGTTTGTATATTTTACAGATCTTTTCCTGTAATTGATATCTAGTCTCATGGCGTTGTGGTCAGAAAAGATACTTGATACAATTTCAATTTTCTTAAATTTACCAAGGCTTGATTTGTGACCCAAGATATGATCTATCCTGGAGAATGTTCCATGAGCACTTGAGAAAAATGTGTATTCTGTTGTTTTTGGATGGAGTGTCCTATAAATATCAATTAAGTCCATCTTGTTTAATGTATCATTTAAAGCTTGTGTTTCCTTATTTATTTTCATTTTGGATGAACTGTCCATGGGTGAAAGTGGGGTGTTAAAGTCCCCTATTATGAATGTGTTACTGTCAATTTCCCCTTTTATGGCTGTTAGTATTTGTCTTACGTATTGAGGTGCTCCTATGTTGGGTGCATAAATATTTACAATTGTTATATCTTCTTCTTGGATCGATCCCTTGATCATTATGTAGTGTCCTTCTTTGTCTCTTTTAATAGTCCTTATTTTAAAGTCTATTTTGTCTGATATGAGAATTGCTACTCCAGCTTTCTTTTGGTTTCCATTTGCATGAAATATCTTTTTCCATCTCCTTACTTTCAGTTTGTATGTGTCTCTAGGTCTGAAGTGGGTCTCTTGTAGACAGCATATATAAGGGTCTTGTTTTTGTATCCATTCAGCCAATCTGTGTCTTTTGGTGGGAGCATTTAGTCCATTTACATTTAAGGTAATTATCGATATGTATGTTCCTATTCCCATTTTCTATATTGTTTTGGGTTCGCTACTATAGGTCGTTTCCTTCTCTTGTGTTTCGTGTCTAGAGAAGTTCCTTTAGCATTTGTTGTAAAGCTGGTTTGGTGGTGCTGAACTCTCTCAGCTTTTGCTTGTCTGTAAAGGTTTTAATTTCTCCATCAAATGTGAATGAGATCCTTGCTGGGTAGAGTAGTCTTGGTTTCAGGCTATTCTCCTTCATCACTTTCAGTATGTCCTGCCACTCCCTTCTGGCTTGTAGGGTTTCTGCTGAGAGATCAGCTGTTAACCTTATGGGGATTCCCTTGTGTGTTATTTGTTGTTTATCCCTTGCTGCTTTTAATATGCTTTCTTTGTATTTAATTTTTGACAGTTTGATTAATATGTGTCTTGGCGTGTTTCTCCTTGTATTTATCCTGTATGGGACCCTCTGTGCTTCCTGGACTTGATTAACTATTTCCTTTCCTATACTAGGGAAGTTTTCAACTATAATCTCTTCAAATATTTTCTCAGTCCCTTTCTTTCTTTCTTCTTCTTCTGGAACCCCTATAATTCGAATGTTGGTGCGTTTCATGTTGTCCCAGAGGTCTCTGAGACTGTCCTCAGTTCTTTTCATTCTTTTTTCTTTATTCTGCTCTGCAGTAGTTATTTCCACTACTTTATCTTCCAGGTCACTTATCCGTTCTTCTGCCTCAGTTATTCTGCTATTGATCCTATCTAGAGTGGTTTTAATTTCATTTATTGCGTTGTTCATCGTTGCTTGTTTCATCTTTAGTTCTTGTAGGTCCTTGTTAACTGTTTCTTGCATTTTGTCCATTCTACTTCCAAGATTTCGGATCATCCTTACTATCATTAATCTGAATTCTTTTTCAGGTAGATTGCCTATTTCCTCTTCATTTGTTAGGTCTGGTGGGTTTTTATCTTGCTCCTTCATCTGCTGTGTGTTTTCCTGTCTTCTCATTTTGCTTATCTTACTGTGTTTGGGGTCTCCTTTTTGCAGGCTGCACTTTCGTAGTTCCCGTTGTTTTTGATGTCTGTCTCCAGTGGCTAAGGTTGTTTCAGTGGGTTGTGTAGGCTTCCTGGTGGAGGGGACTAGTGACTGTGTTGTGCTGGATGAGGCTGGATCTTGTCTCTCTAGTGGGCAGGTTCACGTCTGGTGGTGTGTTTTGGGGTGTCTGTGGCCTTGTTATGATTTTAGGCAGCCTCTCTGCTAATGGGTGGGGTTGTGTTCCTGTTTTGCTAGTTGTTTGGCATAGGTTGTCCAGCACTGTGGCTTGCTGGTCGTTGAGTGAAGCTGGGTGCTGGTGTTAAGATGGAGGTCTCTGGGAGATTTTCACCGTTTAATATTATGTGGAGCTGGGAGGTCTCTTGTTGACCAGTGTCCTGAAGTTGGCTCTCCTACCTCAGAGGCAGAGCCCTGACTCCTGGCTGGAGCACCAAGAGCCTTTCCTCCACACAGCTCAGAATAAAAGGGAGAAAAAGTAGAAAGAATTAGTAGAAGTATGAGTAAAGAAAGAAGGAAAGGAGGAAAGGAAGGAAGGAAGAAAGAAGCAAAGAAGGAAAGAAAGGAGGGAGGGAGGGAGGGAGGGAGGAAGGAAGGAAGGAGGGAAAGAAGGAAAAAAGACAGAAAGAAAGATGATACAGTAAAAATAAAATAAAGTATAATATAGTTATTGAATTAAAAAATATTTAGAAAAAAAAAAGGGACGGATAGAACCTTAGGACAAATGTTGGAAGCAAAGCTATACAGAGAAAATCTTACACAGAAGCATACACATACACCTTCACAAAAAGAGGTAAAGGGGGAAAAATCATAAATCTTGCTCTCAGAGACCACCTCCTCAATTTGGGGTGATTCGTTGTCTAAAGGAGGGAAGGAAGGAAGGAAAGAAAGAAAGAACGAAGGTAAAGTATAATAAAGTTATTACAATTAAACTTAATTATTAAGAAAAAGAATTAAAAAAAAAAAATCATGGACGGATAGAGCCCTAGGACAAATGGTGGAAGCAAGAGTATACAGACAAGATCTCACACAGAAGCATACACGTACACATTCACAAAAAGAGGAAAAGGGAAAAAAAATCATAGATCTCGCTCCTAAATTCCACCTCTTCAATTTGGGATCATTCCTTGTCTATTCAGGTATTCCACAGATGCGGGGCATATCAAGTTGATTGTGGAGCTTTAATCCGCTGCTTCTGAGGCTGCTGGGAGAGACTTCCCTTTCTCTTCTTTGTTCTCACAGCTCACAGGAGCTCAGCTTTGGATTTGGCCCTGCCTCTGCGTGTAGGTCGCTGGAGGGCGTCTGTTTTTTCGCTCAGACAGGACGGGGTTAAAGGAGTCGCTAATTCGGGGCCTCCGGCTCACTCAGGCCGGGGGTTGGGGGATGGGGGAAGGAGGGGCACTGCGTGCGGGGCGGGCCTGCGGCGGCAGAGGCGGCGTGACGTTGCGGCAGAGGCCGGCGTGACGTTGCACCAGCCTGAGGCCCGCCGTGCGCTGTCCCGGGGAAGTTGTCCCTGGATCCCGGGAACCTGGCAGTGGCGGGCTGCACAGGCTCCGCGGAAGAGGGGTGTGGAGAGTGACCTGTGCTCGCACATAGGCCCCTTGGTGGCGGCAGCAGCAGCCTTAGCGTCTCCCGCCCGTCTCTGGGGTCCGCGGTTTTAGCCGCGGCTCGCGCCCGTCTCTGGGGTTTGCGCTTTCAGCCGCGGCTCGCGCCTGTCTCTGGGGTTCGCGCTTTTAGCCGAGGCTCGCGCCCGTCTCTGGGGTTCGCGCTTTCAGCCGCGGCTCACGCCCGTCTCTGGGGTTCGCGCTTTTAGCCGAGGCTCGCGCCCGTCTCTGGAGATCCTTTAAGCAGCGCTCTTAAACCCCTCTCCTCGCGCACCAGGAAACAAAGAGGGAAGAAAAAGTCTCTTGCCTCTTCGGCAGGTGCAGGTTTTCCCCGAACTCCCTCCCGGCTAGTCGTGGTGCACTAACCCCTTCAGGCTACGTTCAAGCCGCCAACCCCAGTCCTCTCCCTGAGCTCCGTCCAAAACCAAAACCCGAGCCTCAGCTCGCAGCCCCGCCCGCCCCGGCGGGTGAGCAGACAAGCCTCTCGGGTTGGTGAGTGCAGGTCGGCACCGATCGTCTGTGCAGGAATCTCCCCGCTTTGCCCTCCGCACCCGTCGCTGTGCACTACTCCGCGGTCCCGAAACTCCCCCCTCCGCCTCCCGCAGTCTCCGCCCGCAGAGGGGCTTCCTAGTGTGTGGAAACTTTTCCTCCTTCACAGCTCCCTCCCACTGGTGCAGGTGCCGTCCTTATTCTTTTGTCTCTGTTTTTTCTTTTATTCTTTTGCCCTATGCAGGTACGTGGGGAGTTTCTTGCCTTTTGGGAGGTCTGAGGTCTTCTACCAGCCTTCAGTAGGAGTTCTGTAGGAGTTGTTCCATGTGTGGATGTATTTCTGGTGTATCCGTGGGGAGGAAGGCGATCTCCGCGTCTTACTCTTCCGCCATCTTCAAGGCCCCCCCTCACAGCTGGTTCTTATTAGTTATCTGTTTTAAACACATTAGTGTATACATGTCAATCCCAATCTCCCAATGCATCACACACACACACACACACACACACACACACACACACACACTGCCACTTTCCCCCCTTGGTGTCCATACGTTTGTTCTCTACGTGGATGGATCGACTGTCATACAGAGTGAAGTAAGTCAGAAAGAGAAAAACAAATATCGAATATTAACGCATATATGTGGAACCTAGAAAATGGTACAGATGAATAGGTTTGCAAGGCAGAAATAGAGACACTTTTTTTTTTTTAATGCTTTCAGCAATTGCTTAACTTTTCTGTGATTCTGGGTTCAAAGAAATAATTATCAATATTTCTTTAAACAAAAGCATTCAATCAAAATTCCTGTTTTAAATGCAGAATTTATCTAACTGTATTGCTAAAGAGTGAAGCTTCCTCTAATTTGCTCAGAAAAGAAAGTGACTTTTGCTTTATGTATGTAACTGTGCAACTTCGTGACTGAGTCCATTCTTCGCTGATTATGTTTTTACCTTCATGCAAAAGTGAGAGGCAGGTTTTAAATTCCTTTTGTTTCAGGGGAATAATATAACCTCCAGGTAGGGACTTAGCTGAACTCAAATCTATACATGACCATAAATATGGCTATTAACTATGTAACATTATGCATATAATTTCTGGTTGCTACAGCTTGGTATTTTACAATTTCTGTAGGATGGTGATCTTAGACTTTGGAGATTTTGAACCACTTAGAAAAATGAGGAGGCAGGGGGTCACATAAAGTTGCACCTTTTCTGAGTTAGTATATTATAAACAAAAATGAAAGTCATTTATTTATCACCAATAGGTCATAAAAGAAATATCAAAAAATTAGAAATAGCAATTTCAGAATAATGACAATTTTTCAAATAATCAAGACTTAATTTTTAAGAAGTACTCTCTATATCAGCATCCTTGTTTCTCTAGCTTTTATGGGAACTTCATCATGGATTGGCACTTTTCCTGACAGTCAGGAATTTGGGTACCATGGTCTTGTTTTCTCATATAATCATGAATATTGAATACTTCATATATTACAGCCTTAAACGTACACAGGCAGTACCTGGCATCATTTATTGAATTTGATTTTTGCATAGGAGATGTTTTTACATTCTATGTCATAACTGTAACTTTTGGAAAATTAAGCAAGCATTGTTTAATAATTGTTTTCTGTTGCTAAACATATGACTCTATCCTCTCACATTTTGGAATTGTGACTTTGCATAATATTATATTTAAGAGAATTAATATAAATTTAACAAAATTACTCAGAGTAACTGCTTTTAATGATTCATTAGATAAGTAAATCCAAGGAAGAAATAATTCGAGATTGCAATTTATGGCAAGATCTAGAACTAAAATTATTGATTTAGTGAAACGCTTCATGAGGAAGACACATTGAGAAGACACATCCAAACCTTAACCTTTTTTATAGTCTATGGTCAACCATTTCTATTATTTTCTTACAGATACTTCAGTGTTCTTTTGCAACATGTAGGTTACATGCTTTATATTTTGACCATTTTACCAAAACTAGAAATTACAAACTTTCTTGTATGCCTTGATTTGCCTTCAAGAAATATCTTGAAGATATTTCTATATATCAGAGCTACACAATAACTATTCTATCTCTTTTCTTTTTCTTTTTTTAACATCTGTATTGGAGTATAATTGCTCTACAATGGTGTGTTATCTATCTCTTTTCAACGTTTAATAGAGTATAACAAACTTAGGTATGACCTTACATATTTCACGCAAATGAAGTCATCAATTTGATGTTACTGTTTGACAACATATATATTGGACATGTGTTTAACAGTTAAATGTTCACAGGTTACTTCATTTACTTATCAGTCTAGGAGGGGTGTTTCAAATATACTATGGTAGGAAGAGTTTACTTGTTGTTTAAGGTGAAAAAGTACTTCTCATTATACAGTTACTCAGTATTCCCAGTAAACCCCTATTAAGTGTACACTGGAAGCATTGACGCAGGAGCTCTGTAGAGCTTGCCAGTAATAATGAGTAAACACAGACATATTATATTAAAATAAATGGAAATAACTAAGACAAACTAATAAGTTTAACTTTTAAAATCCTACATATCATTTTATTTAGACTAATGATTTCACATTTACTCAGAACATACACCCTATTTATAAAGCCTTTCCAGATTTATACCACTGTTTCACATTAACAGTCCAGATGACATAGATAGTAGATTTCTAGCTGGAATGATTATAGCTTATTGTTTGTGAGTTTAGGCTCTGCATCTGATATAGCTTAGTTGTATTCCAGGAAAGCCAAACAAGAGCTGTAGAACTTGGGGGGAAAATGTATCCCTTCTTAAGTCAGAAAGAAAAAGACAAATACAATATGATATCACTTGTATGTGGAATCTAAAATGTGACAGAACTGAACTTATCTATGAAACAGAAAGAGACACACAGACTTAAAGAAAGGACTTGTGGTTGCCAAGGGGCAGGGGGTTTTGAATATACCAGTGTGAGTTCTGTTAGACCCCTTGGGAAAGTAAACCATTTATCCAAGATCTCATGACTTCAGTGTGCTATATTGTATCACAATTGCCTGTGAACCTTAATGGAGTTTCTTAAATGTGCACCCAAGGGCATATGACAAAGTACTTAGATGTGTACTGCACTATTTATTCAAAATTCTCTGTCCATAGATCCACTGTCAGTCACATATATCCAGGAAAAATATTGATGCATTTCTATTATTTTATATTTTGTATAACAAATTAATAATAATAATATTGCTATTCCTTACCCTGTCCTTCCTTCATTTGATCCTTGCCATTATACAACCTTTGAATCTCACTTCAAACTCTCTTCCAAACTCCCTAGGTATAACTTCACCATCCATTGTAATTACAATATCCATTTAATTCATCTTCATTCTAACTTATGATCTTGACTTAATAAAATTACATTGTTTGCATATATTTTCATAAGACTTGTTTGATTAGATTTGTATTGTCATTACAGTCATTTTTTACAGGGAGAGGGAGCTGAAGTCTGGCAGAACTAGGTTAGAATCTCTTTCCCATTTACTAGTTGAGTGACCACAGGCAAGGTATTTCAGCTTATTGACAGTTGGAGTCCTCATCTGTAAAATGAGGCATTTTGTCTCCTTCTTATCACTGTTGTAAATATTAAATAAGATGATGTATATTAAGATCCCTGTACAGCTCGTGAACACAGAAGACCCTTGGTACATAGTAATTATTACCACTATTCATACAATTATTTTCTGAAGTAGTCACATTTTCAATTATTGGTGTGGGACTGATATATCTTGTTAGGCTAGAGAGCTCCTTTCAGAAATGACCCAACTAGAAAAGGTGAAGAGTGAGTGCAAAGGAAGCAAGCAGATGGGAATATTGGAAATTTATGTTGGATGTATTTTATTATGTGCCATGTTGCTAGTAGCACTGAAAACTCAAATATATGCTCCCTACGAGAATTACTGTACAGAGCTTTGAAGATGTTTACTTCTTGTTAACTTTTGATAGGTGTCTGTTTATTTCTACTAAAATCAGAGATTTTACTCACAGAACAGAGAATGAAGCATCTTATTCATAGTATTTTTCCCTAGAATTGATTAAGTGATTGGTATTGGGTCTACTCTGAATAATATTTGAATCAACAGAATTCCATCATTTGAACTACGACACTGGGTTCACGTTTCAGTGGAGATGGAGTTAGCCTGCTATATGCTATTTCTCCCATTGATTAAAACTAAAAACTCTAAATACATAAAGAAGCTACCTGAAGACTCTGAAAAACAAATAACAGCAGACAGATTGGGGTGGGAAGTCAAATCTTGAAGAATGATAAGCACCACCATGCCTTTTCTGATCTTCTCTCCTTTATAGATCCTAGCTTTTTTTTGTTTTCTTTTGTTTTGGATTTTTTTTTTTTTTTTGCGGTATGCAGGCCCCCCACCGCTGTGGCCTCTCCCGCCGTGGAGCACAGGCTCCGGACGCGCAGGCTCCGTGGCCATGGCTCACCGGCCCAGCTGCGCCGCGGCATGTGGGATCCTCCCGGACCAGGTCACGAACCCGTGCCCCCTGCATCGGCAGGCGGACTCTCAACCACTGTGCCACCAGGGAAGCCCTATAGATCCTAGCTTTGACTTGAAAGTATTTGAATCCCAGAAATGTTTGCAGGCCCAGGCAGTAAAAACTCTGAAAGAAATAATCTCTTTCTATCCAGAAGTCTGGAGGAAAAGGCCTCTGTGAGACACTGAGTGCGGTGTAGGGAGGAATTCCTTGTTTTCCTCATCTCTCTCTCCAAACACCACCCAAGAATGCCCAGTGTCAAACTCCCACTGATGTTGCATCAGGGATGGTCAAAGTGCATCTGTGCTGACACCTAAATTCTTTCTATCTGGCAAGAAAAGCTAGGTAATGGGATCCTGTGGTCTGAAGAGTATGGAGGGAAATCTCTGTTATTTTTTCTCCTACTTTTCTCTTGCTGCTTCCCTCTGAGAGGGAAATCAGTTACAAATGAATGTCCACAATCATGTAAGAGGATAAAAATCCTGAGCTAAATCACTATTTCTGACCAAAGTCACCAGGAAAAGAGGCCTCTGTCAACTGGAGAGCCTGGAGAGGAAGGACAAGGAACTGAAAAGTGGGATACGCTGAATCTGCACCTGAGCAGACCCCAGTCTCCAGCTTACACCTCAGCTGTACATGCACTGAACAGGTCACTAGTAACAAAGCAGAGGTTTGGAGCACCCAAATACAGTATAACACCACTCAAGTCTGCCCAAAAAGAGCAATATGCTTGTGCATAAAACAAACCTTACTGAGAAGATTTAAGTCACACAAAGTACGCCATCTGCCATTAACGGAATTAAACCAAAAGTCAGTTATGCAAAGACATCTAGAAAACTCCAAATATTTGGAAATTAAACAACGTACCTCTAAATTATCTATGGATAAAAATGTAATCCTCAAGGAATATAAGAAAATATTTTTAACTAAAAGAACATAAAAATAAAATATATCAAAATTTGTGTGATTTAGGGTTAAAAGCATGCTTAAATGTAAATGGATGCTAGTAAATTCCTACATCAGAAATGAAGAAAGTTCTCAAAGACATAACCCAAGATTTCACCTTTAGAAAACTAGTACAAAAAGAGTAACTCAATTCAAACTGAGCAGAAAGAAAAATATTAATGAAGGTAAGAGCAGAAATCAATCAAGGAAATTGAAAACAAAACAAAAAATATTGAGAAAAATTAATGGTACCAAAAACTGCTTAAGTAGCAAGCCATGGCTTTCGACATCATGGAATAGCAAAAACATAGTAATTATACAAGTGAATAAAATGATTGCAAGAGACACGGAATAGAAGTGGTGGTGGAGCTACTCCTTTAAGTAGGGTGTTGAGAAAGAGCTCTTATTGGTTGTCACCACATTGGCCAAATCTCAACAGAGAGAGAGCTCATTAAAGAGAAAGAAGGTTGGTTGCATTGAGGATGAGGAGGAGAATGCAGCATATATAAAGTTCCTGAAGCAGGAGAGAGTGTGGTTTGTACAAGAAAATCAGGATTAGAGATTATTGAGCAATAGGGATCTTGGTACAAGCCATGGAAATCATGCATTTACGTTTTTATTAAAAAATACTTATTGGGTGCTACTAATTGTTTTAGGTGTTAGGATTAGAGTAGTAATAAAAAGTTTCAAAGCGATTGCCCTCATTGAGCTCTCAAGTTTATGGGGAACACAATAAACAAATAACAGTAAATATATAAATTGTCCGATGGTTACAAGTGCTATGGAGAAAGTGAAGTAGATTAAAGAGAGAGGGATTTGAGGGAGAAGTGAAGATTGCCTTTTTATGGTAAGTGGTAAAGGAAGGCCTTTTTGATGAGGTAAACTTTCAGCAGAGATCAGAGAGAAGAGGAGTTAGCCATAAAGATAACCGGCTGAAAAAGATTCAAGGCAGAGCAAACAGCAAGTGTAAATGTCTTGCAGTCTTCTCCAAAGAAGATATACAGGAGACGGCGGGAAGATGGCGGAAGAGTAAGACGTGGAGATCGCCTTCCTCCTCACGGATACACCAGAAATACATATACACGTGGAACAACTCCTACCGAACACCGACTGAAGGCTGGTAGAAGACCTCAGAGCTCCCAAAAGGCAAGAAACTCCCCACGTACCTGGGTAGGGCAAAAGAAAAAAGAAAAAACAGAGACAAAAGAATAAGGACGGCACCTGCACCAGTGGGAGGGAGCTGTAAAGGAGGAAAAGTTTCCACACACTAGGAAGCCCCTCCGCGGGCGGAGACTGCGGGAGGCGGAGGGGGGAGCTTCGGGACCGCGGAGTGGAGCACAGCGACGGGTGCGGAGGGCAAAGCGGGGGGATTCCTGCACAGACGATCGGTGCCGACCGGCACTCACCAACCCGAGAGGCTTGTCTGCTTACCCGCCGGGGCGGGCGGGGCTGCGAGCTGAGGCTCGGGTTTCGGTTTTGGACGGAGCGCGGGGAGAGGACTGGGGTTGGCGGCTTGAGCATAGCCTGGAGGGGTTGGTGCGCCACGACTAGCCGGGAGGGAGTTCGGGGAAAAGCCTGCACCGGCCGAAGAGGCAAGAGACTTTTTCTTTCCTCTTTGTTTCCTGGCGCGCGAGGAGAGGGGTTTAAGAGCGCTGCTTAAAGGAACTCCAGAGAAGGGCGCGAGCCGCGGCTAAAAAGCGCAAACCCCAGAGACGGGCGCGAGCCTCGGCTGAGGGCGCGAGCCCCCGAGACGGGCGCGAGCCGCGGCGGGAAGCGCGAGCCCCCGAGACGGGCGCGAGCCGCGGCGGGAAGCGCGAGCCCCAGAGACGGGCGCGAGCCGCGGCTGAAACTGCGGAGCCCAGAGACGGGCGGGAGACGCTGGGGCTGCTGCTGCCGCCACCAGGGGGGCTGTGTGCGAGCACAGGTCACTCTCCGCGCCCCTCTTCCGCAGAGCCTGTGCAGGCCGCCACTGCCGGGTTCCCGGGATCTGGGGACAGCTTCCCGCACGGCGGGTCTCAGGCTGGTGCAGCGTCACGCCGGCCTCTGCCGCAGCGTCACGCCGCCTCTGCCGCCGCAGGCCCGCCCCGCACGCAGTGCCCCGCCTTCCCCCATCCCCCAACCCCCGGCCTGAGTGAGCCGGAGCTCCCGAATCAGCGGCTCCTTTAACCCCGTCCTGTCTGAGCAAAAAAAACAGACGCCCTCCAGCGATCAGCGCGCAGGGGCAGGGCCGGGTACAAAGCTGAGCTCCTGTGAGCTGTGAGAGCAGGGAGGAGAGGGGGAGGTCTCTCCCGGCAGCCGCGGAGGCGGCGGATTGAAGCTCCACAATCAACTTGATGTGCCCTGCATTGTGGAATACCTGAATAGACAGGGAGTGAGCCCAAATTGAAGAGGGGGAATTTAGGAGCGAGATCGGTGATTTTTTTCCCTTTTCCTCTTTTTGTGAATGTGGGCATGTATGCTTCTGTGTGAGATCTTGTCTGTATACTCTTGTTTCCACCATTTGTCCTAGGGCTCTATCCGTCCATGGGTTTTTTTTTTTAAAAAAAAAAAAAAAAAAAAAATTTTTTTTTTTAATAATTAATTTTAATTGTAATAACTTTATTGAACTTTATCTTCGTTCTTTCTTTCTTTCTTTCCTTCCTTCCTTCCCTCCTTTAGACAACTAATCACCCCAAATTGAGGAGGTGGTCTCTGGGAGCAGGATTTATGATTTTTCCCCCTTTGCCTCTCTTTGTGAACGTGTAGGTGTATGCTTCTGTGTAAGATTTTCTCTGTATAGCTTTGCTCCCAATAGTTGTCCTAGGGCTCTATCCTTCCATGGTTTTTTAAAAAAAAAAAAAAAAAATTTTTTTTCTTTCTTAATAATTAATTTTAATTGCAATAACTTTATTGTACTTTACCTTCGTTCTTTCTTTCTTTCTTTCCTTCCTTCCTTCCCTCCTTTAGACAGCAAATCACCCCAGGTTGAGGAGGTGGTCTCTGGGAGCAGGATTTAGGATTTTTCCCCCTTTGCCTCTCTTTGTGAACGTGTATGTGTATGCTTCTGTGTAAGATTTTCTCTGTATAGCTTTGCTTCCAACATTTGTCCTAGGGCTCTATCCGTCCATGGTTTTTTTTAAAAAAAAAAAAATTTTTTTTTCTTTCTTAATAATTAATTTTAATTGCAATAACTTTATTGTACTTTACCTTCGTTCTTTCTTTCTTTCTTTCCTTCCTTCCTTCCCTCCTTTAGACAGCAAATCACCCCAGGTTGAGGAGGTGGTCTCTGGGAGCAGGATTTAGGATTTTTCCCCCTTTGCCTCTCTTTGTGAACGTGTATGTATATGCTTCTGTGTAAGATTTTCTCTGTATAGCTTTGCTTCCAACATTTGTCCTAGGGCTCTATCCGTCCGTGTTTTTTTTTTTTAAAAAAAAAAAAAAAAAAAAAAATTTTTTTTTCTTAATAATTAATTTTAATTGTAATAACTTTATTGTACTTTACCTTCGTTCTTTCTTTCTTTCCTTCCTTCCTTCCCTCCTTTAGACAGCGAATCACCCCAGGTTGAGGAGGTGGTCTCTGGGAGCAGGATTTATGATTTTTCCCACTTTGCCTCTCTTTGTGAACACGTATGTGTATGCTTCTGTGTAAGATTTTCTCTGTATAGCTTTGTTTCCAGCATTTGTCCTAGGGTTCTATCTGTTCTTTTTTTTTTTTTTTTTTTTTTTTTTTTCTTTTTCTTTTTTTTTTTTTTGTTTGTTCTAAATATTTTTTAGTACAATAACTATATTATACTTTATTTTATTTTTACTGTATCTTCTTTCTTTCTGTCTTTTTTCCTTCTTTCCTTCCTTCCTTCCTCCCTTCCTCCCTCCCTCCCTCCCTCCTTTCTTTCCTTCTTTGCTTCTTTCTTCCTTCCTTCCTTTCCTCCTTTCCTCCTTTCCTTCTTTCTTTCCTCAAACTTCTACTAATTCTCTCTACATTTTCTCCTTCTTTCCCTCCTACCTTCCTTCCTTCCTCCCTCCCTCCCTCCTTTCTTTCCTTCTTTGCTTCTTTCTTCCTTCCTTCCTTTCCTCCTTTCCCTCTTTCTTTCCTCAAACTTCTAATAATTCTCTCTACATTTTCCCCTTCTTTCCCTCCTTCCTTCCTTCCTTCCTCCCTCCCTCCCTCCTTTCTTTCCTTCTTTGCTTCTTTCTTCCTTCCTTCCTTTCCTCCTTTCCTTCTTTCTTTCCTCATACTTCTAATAATTCTCTCTACTTTTCCTCCCTTTTATTCTGAGCCGTGTGGATGAAAGGCTCTTGGTGCTCCAGCCCAGGAGGCAGGGCTCTGCCTCTGAGGTAGGAGAGCCAACTTCAGGAAACTGATCAACAAGAGACCTCCCAGCTCCACATAATATTAAACGGTGGACATCTCCCAGAGACCTCCATCTTAACACCAGCACCCAGCTTCACTCAACGACCAGCAAGCCACAGTGCTGGACAACCTATGCCAAACAACTAGCAAAACAGGAACACAACCCCACCCATTAGCAGAGAGGCTGCCTAAAATCATAACAAGGCCACAGACACCCCAAAACACACCACCAGACGTGAATCTGCCCACTAGAGAGACAAGACCGAGCCTCATCCAGCACAACACAGGCACTAGTCCCCTCCACCAGGAAGCCTACACAACCCGCTGAAACAACCTTAGCCACTGGAGACAGACATCAAAAACAACGGGAACTACGAGCGTGCAGCCTGCAAAAAGGAGACCCCAAACACAGTAAGATAAGCAAAATGAGAAGACAGAAAAACACACAGCAGATGAAGGAGCAAGATAAAAACCCACCAGACCTAACAAATGAAGAGGAAATAGGCAATCTACCTGAAAAAGAATTCAGAATAATGATAGTAAGGATGATCCGAAATCTTGGAAGTAGAATAGACAAAATGCAAGAAACAGTTAACAAGGACCTAGAAGACATAAAGATGAAACAAGCAACGATGAACAACGCAATAAATGAAATTAAAAGTACTCTAGATAGGATCAATAGCAGAATAACTGAGGCAGAAGAACGGATAAGTGACCTGGAAGATAAAGTAGTGGAAATAACTACTGCAGAGCAGAATAAAGAAAAAAGAATGAAAAGAACTGAGGACAGTCTCAGAGAGCTCTGGGACAACATTAAACGCACCAACATTCGAATTATAGGGGTTCCAGAAGAAGAAGAAAAAAAGAAAGGGACTGAGAAAATATTTGAAGAGATTATAGTTGAAAACTTCCCTAATATGGGAAAGGAAATAGTTAATCAAGTCCAGGAAGCACAGAGAGTCCCATACAGGATAAATACAAGGAGAAATACGCCAAGACACATATTAATCAAACTATCAAAAATTAAATACAAAGAAAGCATATTAAAAGCAGCAAGGGAAAAACAACAAATAACACACAAGGGAATCCCCATAAGGTTAACAGCTGATCTCTCAGCAGAAACCCTACAAGCCAGAAGGGAGTGGCAGGACATACTGAAAGCGATGAAGGAGAAAAACCTGCAACCAAGACTACTCTACCCAGCAAGGATCTCATTCAGATTTGATGGAGAAATTAAAACCTTTACAGACAAGCAAAAGCTGAGAGAGTTCAGCACCACCAAACCAGCTTTACAACAAATGCTAAAGGAACTCCTCTAGATAAGAAATGCAAAAGAAGGAAACGACCTATAATAACGAACCCAAAACAATATAGAAAATGGGAATAGGAACATACATATCGATAATTACCTTAAATGTAAATGGACTAAATGCTCCCACCAAAAGACACAGATTGGCTGAATGGATACAAAAACAAGACCCTTATATATGCTGTCTACAAGAGACCCACCTCAGACCTAGAGACACATACAGACTGAAAGTAAGGGGATGGAAAAAGATATTCCATGCAAATGGAAACCAAAAGAAAGCTGGAGTAGCAATTCTCATATCAGACAAAATAGACTTTAAAATAAGGACTATTAAAAGGGATAAAGAAGGACACTACATAATGATCAAGGGATCGATCCAAGAAGAAGATATAACAATTGTAAATATTTATGCACCCAACATAGGAGCACCTCAATACGTAAGGCAAATACTAACAGCCATAAAAGGGGAAATAGACAGTAACACATTCATAGTAGGGGACTTTAACACCCCACTTTCACCCATGGACAGATCATCCAAAATGAAAATAAATAAGGAAACACAAGCTTTAAATGATACATTAAACAAGATGGACTTAATTGATATTTATAGGACACTCCATCCAAAAACAACAGATTACACATTTTTCTCAAGTGCTCATGGAACATTCTCCAGAATAGATCATATCTTGGGTCACAAATCAAGCCTTGGTAAATTTAAGAAAATTGAAATTGTATCAAGTATCTTTTCTGACCACAACGCCATGAGACTAGATATCAATTACAGGAAAAGATCTGTAAAATATACAAGCACATGGAGGCTAAACAATACACTACTTAATAATGAAGTGATCACTGAAGAAATCAAAGAGGAAATAAAAAAATACCTAGAAACAAATGACAATGGAGACACAACGACCCAAAACCTATGGGATGCAGCAAAAGCAGTTCTAAGGGGGAAGTTTATAGCAATACAAGCCCACCTTAAGAAGCAGGAAACATCTCGAATAAACAACCTAACCTTGCACCTCAAGCAATTAGAGAAAGAAGAACAAAAAAGCCCCAAAGCTAGCAGAAGGAAAGAAATCATAAAAATCAGATCAGAAATAAATGAAAAAGAAATGAAGGAAACGATAGCAAAGATCAATAAAACTAAAAGCTGGTTCTTTGAGAAGATAAACAAAATAGATAAACCACTAGCTAGACTCATCAAGAAAAAAAGGGAGAAGACTCAAATCAATAGAATTAGAAATGAGAAAGGAGAAATAACAACTGACACTGCAGAAATAAAAAAAATCATGAGAGATTACTACAAGCAACTCTATGCCAATAAAATGGACAATCTGGAAGAAATGGACAAATTCTTAGAAATGCACAACCTGCCAAGACTGAATCAGGAAGAAATAGAAAATATGAACAGACCAATCACAAGCACTGAAATTGAAAGTGTGATTAAAAATCTTCCAACAAACAAAAGCCCAGGACCAGATGGCTTCACAGGTGAATTCTATCAAACGTTTAGAGAAGAGCTAACACCTATCCTTCTCGAACTCTTCCAAAATATAGCAGAGGGAGGAACACTCCCAAATTCCTTCTACGAGGCCACCATCACCTTGATACCAAAACCAGACAAGGATGTCACAAAGAAAGAAAACTACAGGCCAATATCACTGATGAACATAGATGCAAAAATCCTCAACAAAATACTAGCAAACAGAATCCAACAGCACATTAAAAGGATCATACACCATGATCAAGTAGGGTTTATTCCAGGAATGCAAGGATTCTTCAATATACGCAAATCTATCAATGTGATAAACCATATTAACAAATTGAAGGAGAAAAACCATATGATCATCTCAATAGATGCAGAGAAAGCTTTTGACAAAATTCAACACCCATTTATGATAAAAACCCTCCAGAAAGTGGGCATAGAGGGAACTTTCCTCAACATAATAAAGGCCATATATGACAAGCCCACAGCAAACATCATCCTCAATGGTGAAAAACTGAAAGCATTTCCACTAAGATCAGGAACAAGACAAGGTTGCCCACTCTCACCACTCTTATTCAACATAGTTTTGGAAGTTTTAGCCACAGCAATCAGAGAAGAAAAGGAAATAAAAGGAATCCACATCGGAAAAGAAGAAGTAAAGCTGTCACTGTTTGCAGATGACATGATACTATACATAGAGAATCCTAAAGATGCTACCAGAAAACTACTAGAGCTAATCAATGAATTTGGTAAAGTAGCAGGATACAAAATTAATGCACAGAAATCTCTGGCATTCCTATATACTAATGATGAAAAATCTGAAAGTGAAATCAAGAAAACACTCCCATTTACCATTGCAACAAAACGAATAAAATATCTAGGAATAAACCTACCTAAGGATACGAAAGACCTGTATGCAGAAAATTATAAGACACTGATGAAAGAAATTAAAGATGATACAAATAGATGGAGAGATATACCATGTTCTTGGATGGGAAGAATCAACATTGTGAAAATGACTCTACTACCCAAAGCAATCTACAGATTCAATGCAATCCCTATTAAACTACCACTGGCATTTTTCACAGAACTAGAACAAAAAATTTCGCAATTTGTATGGAAACACAAAAGACCCCGAATAGCCAAAGCAATTTTGAGAACGAAAAAAGGAGCTGGAGGAATCAGGCTCCCTGACTTCAGACTATACTACAAAGCAACAGTAATCAAGACAGTATGGTACTGGCACAAAAACAGAAAGATAGATCAGTGGAACAGGATAGAAAGCCCAGAGATAAACCCATGCACATATGGACACCTTATCTTTGATAAAGGAGGCAGGAATGTACAGTGGAGAAAGGACAGCCTCTTCAATAAATGGTGCTGGGAAAACTGGACAGGTACATGTAAAAGTATGAGATTAGATCACTCCCTAACACCATACACAAAAATAAGCTCAAAATGGATTAAAGACCTAAATGTAAGGCCAGAAACTATCAAACTCTTAGAGGAAAACATAGGAAGAACACTCTATGACATAAATCACAGCAAGATCCTTTCTGACCCACCTCCTAGAGTAATGGAAATAAAAACAAAAATAAACAAATGGGACCAAATGAAACTTCAAAGCTTTTGCACAGCAAAGGAAACCATAATCAAGACCAAAAGACAACCCTCAGAATGGGAGAAAACATTTGCAAATGAAGCAACTGACAAAGGATTAATCTCCAAAATTTACAAGCAGCTCATGCAGCTCAATAACAAAAAAACAAACAACCCCATCCAAAAATGGGCAGAAGACCTAAACAGACATTTCTCCAAAGAAGATATACAGAATGCCAACAAACACATGAAAGAATGCTCAACCTCATTAATCATTAGAGAAATGCAAATCAAAACTACAATGAGATATCATCTCACACCAGTCAGAATGGCCATCATCAAAAAATCTAGAAACAATAAATGCTGGAGAGGGTGTGGAGAAAAGGGGACACTCTTGCACTGCTGGTGGGAATGTGAATTGGTTCAGCCACTATGGAGAACAGTATGGAGGTTCCTTAAAAAACTACAAATAGAATTACCATATGACCCAGCAATCCCACTACTGGGCATATACCCTGAGAAAACCAAAATTCAAAAGGAGTCATGTACCAAAATGTTCATTGCAGCTCTATTTACAATAGCCCGGAGATGGAAAGAACCTAAGCGCCCATCATCGGACGAATGGATAAAGAAGATGTGGCACATATACACAATGGAATATTACTCAGCCTTAAAAAGAAATGAAATTGAGATATTTGTAATGAGATGGATAGACCTAGAGTCTGTCATACAGAGTGAAGTAAGTCAGAAAGACAAAGACAGATACCGTATGCTAACACATATATATGGAATTTGAGGGGAAAAAATATCATGAAGAACCTAGGGATAAGACAGGAATGGAGGCGCAGACCTACTGGAGAGCGGACTTGGGGATATGGGGAGGGGGAAGGGTGAGTTTTGACAGGGCGAGAGAGAGTCATGGACATATACACACTAACAAACGTGGTGGGGTGGATAGCTGGGGGGGAAGCAGCCGCAAGGCACAGGGATATTAGCTCGGGGCTTTGGGACAGCCTGGAGGGGTGGGAGGGGGAGAGTGGGAGGGAGGGAGATGCAGGAGGGAAGACACATGGGAGCACATGTATATGTATAGCTGATTCACTTTGTTATAAATCAGAAACTAACACACCATTGTAAAGCAATACCCCAATAAAGATGTTAAAAAAAAAAAAAAAAAAAAAAAAAAAAAAAACCTGAAAAAAAAAAAAAAAAAAAAAAAAAAAAAAAAGAAGATATACAGATTGCCAACAAACACATGAAAGGACATGCTCAACATCACTAATCATTAGAGAAATGCAAATCAAAACTATAATGACGTATCACCTCACACCAGTCAGAATGGCCATCATCAAAAAATCTACAAACAATAAATGCTGGAGAGGATGTGGAGAAAAGGGAACCCTCTTGCACTGTTGGTGGGAATGTAAATTGATATAGTCACTATGGAGAACAGTATGGAGGTTCCTTAAAAAACTAAAAATAGAACTACCATACAACACAGCAATCCCACTACTGGGCATATAACCTGAGAAAACCATAATTCAAAAAGAGTCATGTAGCACAATGTTCATTGCAGCTCTATTTACAATAGCCAGGACATGGAACCAACCTAAATGTCCATCATCGGATGAATGGATAAAGAAGATGTGGCACACATATACAATGGAATATTACTCAGCCATAAAAAGAAACAAAATTGAGTTATTTGTAGTGAGGTGGATGGACCTAGAGTCTGTCATACAGAGTGAAGTAATGCCAACACATATATATGGAATCTAAAAAAAAAAAAAAGGTTCTGAAGATCCTAGGGGCAGGACAGGAAGATGCAGATGTAGAGAATGGACTTGAGCACATGGGGAGGGGGAAGCGTAAGCTGGGATGAAGTGAGAGAGTGGCATGGACATAAATACACTATCAAATGTAAAATAGGTAGCTAGTGGGAAGCAGCCGCATAGCACAGGGAGATCAGCTTGGTGCTTTGTGTCCATCTAGAGGGGTGGGATAGGGAGTGTGGGAGGGAGACGCAAGAGGGAGGAGATATGGCGATATACTTATGCATATAGCTGATTCACTTTGTTATACAGCAGAAACTAACACACCATTGTAAAGCAACTATACTCCAATAAAGATGTTAAA
Source organism: Phocoena phocoena (assembly GCF_963924675.1). NCBI lineage: Eukaryota > Metazoa > Chordata > Mammalia > Artiodactyla > Phocoenidae > Phocoena > Phocoena phocoena. Next base: position 25,024,895 of record NC_089221.1, read on the forward strand.
AAATGTCTTAATATATACACTAATATGTATAAAATGGATAACTAATGAGAACCTGCTGTAACAAAAAATAAATAAAATTAAATTAAAAAAAAATGTCTTGTGGTCAGAAGGTGGTTGGTGTATTTGGGGAGCAGTAAGGAGTTGAGCATGGTTGTAGGAGGATGAACCAGAGGGAGCGGAGGAAAACAGCCAGATCACAAAGGGCCAACCAAGTGGGCCATGCTGACTATGGCTTTTACTCTAACTGGGCAGGATTTCCAGCAGAGAAGTGATACAATCCGAGTTACATTTTAAATGGCTCTTTCTGGTTGCTATGTGGAGAACAGATAGGGGTGGCAGTGAGAAAAAGGGAATCACGCTGGAGTGGGCTCGATGGGAAATGGAAGGAGAAGAATGGAGACAGCTGGTTTCAACAACTCTTACGATCATTTTACTGTTAAGGGGAAAGGAGAAATGGGACAGCAGCTAGAAAGGCATATGTTTTGAAGGGAAGCTGTTATTATTATTTTCAGATGTATAATATGTCAGCAAATGTGTGTGTTTAGAGAAAGGATCCATAGATCTAGAAATACTGATGATGCAGAACATGAGGAGTACTACTGTAGTTCAGAATCCAGTTGTTGTCAGAAGTGGAGGTGTTGGCTGGAAATACAGGCCTGGGGGTGGTATTTGCTTGGTTACATAAGGGAACATAGATGTAGCTGGCTTGTCTGATCTGGTGTAGGGAATGTGTGGAATGTCTTTTCTGATTGCTTCTATGTCTGTGTTTTTCCTTATGGAATTGGGAATAAGTTCATCTGCTGAGATTAAAGTGCATGGAAGAGATTTTGGAAAACCAAGATAAGAGGAAATAATGTAAAAATTGTTTAGAGAAGTTAGGAAATTTGTTAAAGAAATATAGTACATATGTGTTTGCAGATATAAAACAGAGGCTTTGACATCAATATTACTGGTTATATCCTGACTTTACCCTTAGTAAGTGTCTGGCCCTGGGCTAACTACTTAAGATTTCTACATCTCAGTTTCTTAATGTATAACATGGAGAGAAAAATAGTACCTATATCACAAGGTATTCTGAGGATTGCATGAACTACCCTCCTTCCCCCTACACACAATTTTAGAATAGTTCCTGACATATATGATGTGCTCAATAGATAAGATTTTATTGTAATAATGCTTACTAGTTCTATAATGCTTTTTCCCTCTATGTTCTAAAGCATTTCCAAACTCACCATTTGTTTTGATTTGAACTCCTGGATAAATGGAGATAAAATTAGTCAGCGCTCTCCAGAGACCCAGGGAAGAGCTGATGTTGCAGTCTCAAGTCTGAAGTCAGCCTGGAGGCAGAATTCCTTCTTCTTCAGGGGATCTCAGTCTTTTCTTTCAAGACCTTCAACTGATTGGATGAGGCCCACCCATATTCTAGAAATAATCTTATTTATGCATAGTCTACTGATTAAAATGTTAGTAAAATCTAAAGAACACACTTTTATCGTAACATCTAGACCGGTGTTTGACCAAAAACTGGGTGTCATGGCTTAGCCAAGTTGACACATGAAATTAATCATTATAAAAAAGGCTAGAATCTAGGTCTTCCAGTTCTTATTTTGCTCTTTTCCCTAATACAGAGCATTTAGAATGCAGATTTGGGCTTTCTTATCATTTCACAGAAATATTTCTAGCAAATTTTCACTTCAACAAAATTTTAATAAAACTATCAGAGAAGGTCTGGAAGGATGTGGAAATTCAAACAAATGACACACAAAAAATCTATTAACAAGGAACTGTTATTTTACATCATGTAATCCCCACCTCAAACTTTAAAATTTTGGTATTAGTAGCTCCATATTGTAGACAAGGAAGTGGATACTAAGAGAGGTTATGATATATGCTCTAGAGAACACACGGCAAGTGTGGGATTCAAAGGCAGAAATCTGTGATTTCAGAGTCTGAGCTCTTTCAATTTTAAAATGTTTTGTCTCCTGGAGGAACTGCTAAATAAGATGCAGGTTTTAGGTCAGGCTCGGCTGCTGGTTGACTGTACTACTGTGTCATGTCCCTTAACTGATACAACTACCAGTTTCCTTCTCTATAAATGATAATTTGCCCATTATACCTGGTAGGACTTTTTGAGGTTCAGATGAGAAAAATTATGGGAAAGATTTTTTAAACTTTAAAACAGTCTTCATATATGAGTGTTTAACTATTATCATGGGAAGGAAGATTAGCACTTCCCCTGGTGTACATTGTTCCAATGCATTATTTTTAAAATGAAGCTACCTCACTATTTCTGATCTTGGAAACCCACATAATTTAAAAAATAGAGGGCCCCAGGGCTTTGCAATTTACACTGATTATTGTTACCTCTATTATATTGGGGAAAAAAGTAAAAATTAATTCGAGTTAAGGTTAGAAATGTTGACTACTTGATAAGAATTCAACTTTGCTTTCTATGAATGGCAACATTGCATTCAATCTCAAAGAAAAATACTAACAAAATACATTTTAATTTTGAAAGGCAGATCTTGTCAGCTGGATGCTTTTACTCTGCTGACACACAACTGCCACATAATACCTGAAGCAGAATTGGACTTACATGATTAATAGATACATCTCACAACCATTTCTACGGGATGGAGTTACAGGGCTCCAGTCATTTGGGAATTATTTAACCTTAGTTCTGTGACAGGCAAGCAAGAGCTGGAGTTATAGAGCTGCTAAAATTATGAGAGAATTCTACAACTTACTTGAAGAGATTTCTTTTTTTAAAGTAACTTTCTTTTCCCCCAAATACAATAAATATCTCAGAGACTGTTCTTTATATTTGACTCCAATAATGAAATCCATAAAATGCTAAATTAATAAAGTCATTCAGCAGTAGAAATTAAAAGAACATTCTATTATTTGGTTATTTGGGTTAAATTATTCTATTATTTGGGTTATTTCTGTGGTCAAAACTTTTTGTCTATGTGAAGAAAATTAATTATTAAATATAATAATCTTCTTATTCTAATTATATTCCTTAAAATATAATTTAATCATTTTGATATAGTATTTCCAGCACTGTGAAAATGAAAAGTTGGTAATAGATATTGGAATCTCATGCTTTTTTCCATTACTATATTTTGCCTATAAAAATTGTATTTCATTTTCTCTGTTATATATTAAACAGATTAAACCGTATTCAATTTACACACACACACACACACATACACACACATATTTTAATACAGAATGAAAAAACTACAGTGTGATTTAAATTGGTCCGTCTGAGTAAACTCTAACAATATAACAAATTTGGGCTTCTTTTAAACTGTAACTTAACAAAAAACTGAATTTATCCTTGGTCATTTGGTCATCACTCCTCAAGGAAAAAAAATCCCGTAAGAATGTGGGTGACGTTACACTCTTACAAAAATTATTTTCTTTTTTAAAAAAATTTCTTCTATTGTTCTCTCTACACAGAGTATTTTATATACTTTTAAGCTAGGTCTTGTGTTTCATTAAGCTAGCTATGTTTTGTGTTTCATTTAGCTGTTTTTGTTTTTGTTATTGTTTTGTTTGTAGTATAGATGAGATGGTAGTAATTTTTTTTTTTTTGGTCTGTTTTGGGTAAAGATGAAAATAATGGGTCCTATCTGATCTTCTCCACTAACTCCTACCTTACAGAATACATGCATCTCTGCAGTTCCTTTAGGGTTACATTACTAGGTATTTTATGTTAGCACTTATATTCACCTGGTTTCATGTCTTGAGATGGCTGGTGAGTCCTGTTCTCTATGACTTCATTTTTTCACATTGGTTCTGAGGTCTAGTTTCTTGATTTGATCTGTTTTCCCTCCTTCTGCAGGCCAGTGTCTCATTTTATATATATATATATTATATATGTATAACATAATATATATTATATATTAATATATATTAACTCTACTACATAATATATATATTACATATATATATATATATATATATATATATATATATATATATATATGTAACTTTAATGGCAGTATCTTCTCCTTATCCATGGTAAGGAGAACTATAATGACTCTCCCAGCTCAAGCACAGATAGGATTTACAGGCATTTACAGGGGCTACTGGTAGAACACATTCACATCTTTGTCACGCTAACACTCTTGAATTTTCATGACATGATTTTTCTAACTTTATAAATGGTTCAGTAATCAACCTAAAAGTAATCTCTGATTACTTGGTTCCTATTTTCAGAAGCAAACAGTCAAGTAGGGAATTGATAAGCATAAATATAAATAATAGGAAATTCAGTGAAATATATCTAGTGATTAATTCATTTATAATTTTTATAACACAAATGGATTACTTTTAATAGAGAATGAATTTAGGGGCAAAGAGTGATAGATATGTGTGCTAGCAAAATAAGTAAAGTGTTATTCTATCAATGAGTAAAATGGTTGATAGACATTTGGTTGAACAGAAAATAGCAATAAAGAAGTGTAGGTTACTTTCTGAAGTGTGTGGAGGAAAAAGTGGGGAAAAGATTGAAGAGAGAAGTTAATTAAACTAAATTACATTTATCTTTAAGCGACAATATTAATAAACTAAAAAGTTCCTGGATTTTAAACCCATGTTTCCCAATGCCTAGCTGTGTGACTCTCAGCTTGTTACATAACCACTGCTTAATTGTTTTTAGAGTGGGAAGAATAATATCCCCTCTCGGGTTGTTGTGAAGAATACTTGAGATAAAGTAAGTAAAATATTTGACACAGTTAATGACTCTAGTACGAACACAGGGGTAGACGGAATATCAAGGAAGTTAATGAAGATGATGAAGATGAAGTATTTTGGCCTTTACACTTTCACAGCCTACAAGATTCACTTAATATGACATAAAGTTTAGTTCTGTTTTTTATCCCTGTTTGTTGACACCCCTTCTTAACCTACTCCATTTCCACTGACCTATGGGAGGTTCCTTGAACATGACAAGACCATTTTATGTCAATACATCTTTAGTAGGTCTCAATATCTATTTCTTAGATGAACAAATAATCTAATAAAATATGTTAGATAATCTATACCTGAGATATTCTGTCTGTGCCTGAATATTTTGGGGTTTTTTTGTTTATATTATCTAAAATTAAGTTTTTCACTAATTCCCTATAGTGCCTCAATTGTTCTAATTGTATTTTCTTGTTGTTCTTATAAGTCCCCCAAATAAAAATCTTCTCACTCTTTGTTACAGAAAGAATACTTGGTCCCCACAGGTCAACACGCATTTTATTCAGCATCTGGCCCTGAAAAAAGCATATTAGTTTATTTTTAAGTTATTGAAATTCTATTCAGACCAATTTGGACCACAGAAAATAATGTTACATTATACAACTGATGAAGGAGATGATAAACCTAACACCAGGGAGGGTGGTGTTGCCGCTGTGACTCAATACTAACTAGAAATGGAGACTTGAATTCTGTCGTGACCTCAGCATTCAGACATCATTCTCTTGACTAACAGAGAAGCTTTCTTCTCATGGAGTGATAGGATTTCCAACAGGTTCAGAAGTTGATATTTTAAAACTTTTGTCTCCTATTTGGCAAAAAAATCAAGGAAAAGATGATGTAATCAATCATACCCAGTGTCAGTATCATGTAAGAACAGAGGGTTATTCAGGACTCATATGGTTAGAGCTTGGAAGAAAGCAATTGTCAGAATATGGGAAAAATGAGGGATAAATTGGGCAGGTGTGTGTTGACCAGAAAACAAATAACATCCATTACAACAACAGACATATATGCATGCAGTATTTCCTCTAATGTTAGCCCATGAAATTATTGATAGAAAGTATATTAGTTAACCAAGGGGGAAAGGGTGGGAGTGGGATGAATTGGGAGATTGGGATTGACATACATACACTACTGGTACTATGTATAAAATAAAACTAATGAGAACCTACTGTATAGCACAGGAAACTCTTCTCAATGCTCTGTGGTGACCTAAATGGGAAGGAAATCCAAAAAAGAGGGGCTATATGTATACATATAGCTGATTCACTTTGCTGTACAGTAGAAACTAACACAGTATTGTAAAGCCACTATACTCCAATAAAAATTTTTTTAAAAAAATAAAAAACTAGGATTAAGCAAACATGTAGGAAATTATATGCAATGCCATTGGTGTATATGTGCTGATGCATGGATTGAGTTCATTTGAAACAATGACTATAATGATGATGCAATTCTAATAGTATCTAGTAGTTAGTTGTGCCTACTTGTGTATGCTAACATTGAGTCTCACAGAGCTTATCTTTGCTCTCATATCAAACACGCACATATACACATTCACTAAGAATAACAGTATCTTTTCAAAAATCCTGTGTTCTCTATTGCAGTTAGTTACCTAGGGTATTTATTTGGGCCCTCAGTATCTATAGTTACATCCTTAAACTCAAGAAAAAGCAACCACATTAACCACTGCATGCAATAAATGCAAGTTTAATCTAAGTTTGTTAACGTCAGTCTTACTAGGTATAGTAAGATAAAACCTTTTTGATTTTGTCAAGCGAGAATTTAAAACAGGTATATATATATTCATATTACACAATGTTTTTAATATTTCACTTTAGATATTTCAGTAGTTGGAGAGTTTTCATAGTACATTTGCACTTCTTTCCTCTGCTTCCAATTATGAGCTCTAGATTGTTTCTTTCAGGGAATGAAAAATCCTTCCCAGCACTTTGCTTTTTGCCCCTCTGTTTTATGACACATCCCATCTTGCTAAAAGACCAAATCCATATTTAAATACTAATGTGATAAAATATATTTATCAGGGAAAGAAAGTGATAGCCTTTATTTGAATTCAAATTGATGGAGACAATTCAAGTTTTATCTGGCATAAGAGAACAGAGTTTGCAAATAATAAGTTGGAGGAGAATCTCCAAAGCATACTGGTGTATGCCAACTGGAGGCTGGATTTAAATAATTAGTGAAATCACTATTTGTGTGCTACATATATGGCATTTTTTACTCTGCACATTACTGTTGCAGAGATCAAATCCAGAAAGCTTGTCTTCCAGGGACTTTCAGATCCACCATCTTGATTGAGCTACAGGGAAATTTTACCTTCAGTTGAGAGTCAGAAGTGATGTTGGTAAAAGTGAATCATTATCTCTGAGGAAAAAACAAAATTAACAATCTCCTCATGGAAAAGCCAGACTTACTAATAAGCACAAAACACTAGTCAGAGCAAAATTTTTTTTTCTATTTTTAATCACAGGATGTGGCATAATCTTTTTATAAGTCACAGTGTTTTATCTTTGCTTGGGTCCACTCAGGATGGGAGGGATCAGTAATGAGGTAACTCTGGGGAACTAGACACACCGTACTATGACTTACCTAGACTTTCTTGGGGGAACAAAGAGTGTGCAGCATTTCCAACTAAGCAAAACTGGAGGCTTTATGGAGCTCTACAAGGTAACCAAGATGGACCAGATATCTATCAAGTCCTGCCTGCAGTATCTCCTTGCAGCTGGATCATATCAAGAATGTTTTCAAGCTGGAAACACAGCTGCCAGCTATCAAATTAATTTCAGTATTTCTTCAGTTTAAAGAAATCGGTTTTTTCATAATTCTTGTGACTTGACAGAAATAAGTATGAAACATTCTTTTTATACCAGCCTGTCCCTTTTAATCATTAGTTACATGGATTTTAAAATATTATAGTTTTTTCTATTTTTCCCACTTATTTCTTTACTTACATGTTGTATATACCCCCCTACTTGCAGTTTACAAAGTTTTATTAAAATACTTAATCACACAAACACATCTCCTTCCTGCATTTGCCTTAATAAGTTGGTCTTTTTAGCCAGGACATGGACTGTTTTTCAGAACGTTATTTGGAAATAACTCAGAAAAAAAAAGATAAAGATTAAAAATATTTTTGTGCCTCCTGTATTTACACCATACATATAATTTTAGCACTCTCTTCTTCCATGACAACTTATGACATGAGCCAATCAATACTAGACTCATCACCCCTTCGCTGTCTACCAAGAACTTTAGGACAACCGTACCACACAATTGTGTATTGATCGATAAATAAATGGCAGATAGTTTGACTGGCAGTTTCCTCATTCTGTAAAAATTATAAAATGGACCCAAAGAATCTATAGGACCATACCTCACTGGAGAGTAGACAGCTAACCCTCTATGGGATACAAACAGAAAGTAGAACAGCAAGACCTAAGATTTCTCTTCGTCAATAATTATATCCATTATAATTTGTAATAGGTAGGATCTTATTTAAATATTAGAAGGATGATATTGGTAACATTGGTTTGAGGAAAACAATACTGAGGAAAGTACGACACAAAAAAAGAACTAAGCAAAATCCTAGGACTAACTCCTGTAACAGCTGGTTCTGAGTTAGGAGAAATGGCGTATACTTTAGACACCCCAAACTGAAAGTGGTGTCCAAAAAAATAGACAAGAAAATTTTGACACATTGAGACTTAGGGATAAAAGTTCACGTGAAGAGAATGTAATAAGCCTTCTAGTTTCCAAACACTGCTGCCCACCCTCTGCCCCCTAGGTAACATATGGGTGGCTTCCAATACCAGAGAATGGAGTGTGTATGCATAATTCCTATAACTTTCTTAAAGAGATTTTCTCTATGGCAAGGAGGTGGTCGGTATTTATTTATAGGATAGGCGAGTAGTTTTGTTTATTTACAGCATCTTTTAGGAAGATACAGATACAAATTAAACAACTTGAGAGATGACTGCTCTTTTCTGAAAATCATAACAGACTGTTTCCTAGAGTAGAAATTTTGACTTGGTGGAGATGGGCGTGCATTCTCTTCTCTTATGAGAGCTACACTAAGATGGTTTCCAAATAGTTGTCAGAAATTCAGTAGTAAACGCCCATATTTGGAAAACTTACAGAGTCATGTGCCTTGGTTTCACATGTGAGAATGCAACAGCCTCAAAGCTCATGTGTAGATTGTATCATTAACAGATTTTAAATACTCATTACTTACTGTTATAGTTCTTTTATCCTTATTGCAGAATCACTCATCACTTGAGGTTCTCAATCAGGGGTTGGCAAAATACAGCTCACATGTCAAATCCAGCTTCCTACCTGTTTTTGTATATAAAGTACATGAACAAATAATGTTTTTACATTTTTAAATGGTTAAAAAGAATAATCTATTTTCATGTTCATAAAGTTTTATTACAACACAGATATGATCACTCTTTTATGTATTGTCCATGACTGCTCTCATACTTCAGTGGAAAATCTGAGTAACTGAGACAATTTTGCCTCTTGGCCTGCAAAGCCCAAAATACTTGGTGAAAAAGTCTGCTGAGGTCTGTCCTAGATTTTGAACTATTATTCTGTGGCAGAATGTAAAGTTTGACATTCCCTGAATTTCATGTAATTTACATCAATAAAATATAACCATGTTCTCTTTTGAATATCAAGTCTTATGGATAGTGAGGTAATATCTCTTGGCTTATAGAAAAGTCCTGACTCTTTCTTTAGAAAAAATGCTGGCTAGCTTGCCCCAATTTTTGGAAATGCTGTCATACCTACCATTCAGAATTCAAAAACAAATTACAAAATTCTACTTGAACATTTATGTCAGGTATTCATTTCCATATTTGGAATGCCAATGACTAGGGATATTAATCTCAGGACTTCAAAATTACTTCAATTAAGACTGAATCCTTGTGAGTGTGTGAGTGTGTATGTGTAAGTTTTTCTTCAAAGTTTAATAACTTTGTACAATTCTAAGATGAAAGAGGAAACAAAATACTTTCAAAATTGTTTTATGGTAAAATTTGTAAGAAGAATTAAGTGGTAAGGTCACATTAAAATTGTATAACTTATTAATAATAATTAAAGGCTACTCTTAGTTTGCCAGCCTGAACAAAAACTATATGTATCAAAATATACTCAAAAAACATTATCTTAAGTGAAAAAAGGCAAGTTGAGTAAGACTGGTGTATTAATCATCTTTCCCCACATCATGCTTCAATAACAAACAGCCTTAAATCTCAGTGTCACTGCAACAACAAAGTTTATTTCTCATTCATGTCACACATCAGCTGCAGGCCACTTGGCATTCTGTGGAACATGTCCTCTATCCTGAGACCCTGGCTGAAGAAGCAGCCCTTACCTTGATTTATGACTGAGTAAGAACAGAATCATGCAATGTCATTTAAGGTTTCAGCTTGGAGATCGCAGGTCATATAACCAAGCCTGACTTCAGTGGGCTAGGAAAGTGCAGGGCATCATTGCAGGTTACATGGAGAGTGAAGTGGATGCATAATTCCCTGAAAGGAAACACAGTGGATCATTAGGAATAATCATACAATCTTCCACAATAAATACTGTAGACCATTTAAGACAAACAAAACCAAATATCTTATATCTAGTTATATATGTATTTAGTAAAAAATATAAAAGTATTGAATACAATATAATATAATCAACTTCAATTTTGGCTGGGAAGTAAGGGATTGGACTAGAGAAGGGCAACAAAGTAAATGTAGTTTTAATAATCATCTAAAACAAATACCTAGTTAAGTTTTATTATTTGTGGCAAGACTTCAGGGGCATTTGTTATATTTTTCTCAAGTTTTAATATTAATAAATAATATAGTGAGAAAATATGACTATGGAAAAAATAAAATCAACTAATATTTTCTTTTAGTTGTACATAGTCTCCTACTAAACCAATTACTGTATTTACCAATTTCACTTCTATATTGTTTCAAATTAAAAAAACATAATTTGCACTATGTAAAAAATAATTTATATTACTCCATAATTAAGACCAACTAAATGCTGTGTGGGGAAACTTAAAATCTTCTAGAATAAAATTACTTGTCTGAATAGAAGGGTCTCTGACGGCTTTATCTTACCATTTTGTCTGAGAGTAGCTTAAAATTTCCAAGAATTAAATGAAAAGAAAATGTTTAATAGAAGGTATTGTTTGTGATTAGTGTGGAGGATTTCACCACTTTTACTTTGTATTCTCTTTCCATATGATTTTATCCACTATGCCATTTCTCTTAACTGGCCATAAAGAGAGCTTGAGTGGACTTTTCCATATTACCTTGAAATATGTGTAAATAAAGTAGTGATGTCCTACCTATGCTGAGTATGCATTTTTTTCTAATAATTTAAAATTAATGATAAAAACTTGAAGGTTATTATCAGCCATACTATCAGCTGAATATTTAAAATATGCTGTACATTCTATAATCATCTTTCAAAGCAGTGTATTCTTCAAAGTTCCTTGAGAAAACTAATTATTCTAGGAGCAAGAATAAATATGTTTTTCAAGATCTTGGAAGGAAATTATTCCTTCAGTGACTAAGTCTGGAAAGGGCAGTATGTGGCACTCTCTTCCGCAAAACATTAAATTTCGGTTTCACGAGGTAGCTTAACAATAGGTGCCGGTGTGAATGGGAGCTGGAGTGTAAAGGCAGAAATTCCTTATACAGGGCCAAAGTTTTACTCAATTTTGCACCAGCCATTACATTTCCAAATCCTAAAGCTTTCATATGTGGTTTTAAAACTAATGGGGATTAAGAAGTTTTGTTTTTACTGCTGTCAACTGGTATACCTGATTTTTTACTCCTAATCCATCCCATGGGGGAATTAACTACTCTATTTCCCTTTATAAGAGCTGGTCTCTCAGGAAGACCTGATCCACGACACAGCCTGAGGGAATCTAGGCCCAGTCTTACCTCTTCCAACATTTCACTAATGCCTGCCAACTATGCCTTATTTCACTCAGACTCAATCCCTTTTGACCCTATTCGGAGCTTGACCTCGAGTTTTTGCATTTGTTCTTGCTCTCTTCTTTGCCATTGTACCGGCACTCATCATAACAAGTGGCATTTTAAAGGCACACAGTACAGTATAAATATTTGGGGAATGAATGTATATAGATGACTCTTCACCTGAGTTTACTACTCTCTCAATCAATGATGAGAAAACTGTTCAGTGCATGATTACAAATCCTTATTTCACCTATAACTAAATCTTGTTTGGAAATTAGATTGTTTGAGTATTGTCTAATTTCAGATTGTTTTCAGTGTTCTAAACATTTTATAAATAAATCATCTTAAGGTTTTTAAAAGCATCAATCAATAAACTATACAAATTTAAGAAAATCATTGCCTTTCTGAAACAAATATTTAGGAGAATATTTCCAAAGAATAATTTCCAAGTTTTATTTATATGTAACGTGCAGGATTTTTACCTGTACTCAGCAGAAGGATAAGGAAAAGTACATCTATTCCATCTTCCTAGAATGAAAGTACCCACATATTGAGTTTTGAGGCTGTGCATGGAATAGTTTTCTTTCTGTATGAAAGAGTTCCTTTTGAAACATAACAAAAATTTAATTTGATCACATTTTAAGATTGGTTTTCTTACTTATTTTGGCACAGGATTAAAATTATATTTAGAAATTTTATCTATGTATTCCTGCATTGGACAACTGAAACTAAAGTCTGCAGTTTATATGCAGTATTGTCTTAAGAGAGGCCTCTTTGGAACACGAATACTTTCCTTCCAGATTTTACAATAAGAGTTTCATTTGTAACATTTCAGCTTAAAAACAACAGAAAACCTTCTCAAAACCCTAACCTTAATATTTTGTAAACTCTGAATTTATTGCATGTTTCTGAAGTTTTGTGGATAACTTATTTAGCAGAGGCATATAGCAGAGTAATTTTTGAAGCATAGAAGCTATATCAAGGAACATTATAATATACATAACCAATATCTTCTTAATTTAAAAGAAATTTAAGAGCAAGCTGTGCTGAGAAACATAAATTTGCCTAGAGTCTTAGGAATAAAAAATTAAATGACCATCCTAAAATTATTCTTTAGGCTATATTCCCAACTAATTATGTGGTTGATAAAGTGGTTCGTTATAAAAATAAAATATATAGTATGTCATTCAGAGTTACTAAATATTCACTGGAATCTAATTCAATAAACAAGAAAATGAAATTAGGAAAATAATTTTCAATGAGAGGGTGTGAATGCATGCATAATTAGATGATATATTGATAAATCAAATATGTGCTTCTCCATAATGAATGGCAAACTGCCTCCAATTACTTTGTGTATTATGTTGTCAAAATTTTCATAATTAGTACAGTGTAAATTACTGTTTTTCTGTTATGTCAGAATGGTTTTCTGAAAAATAAAGCATTCACTAATCAGCTTTTTTCTTTCATTGTTCACCAGTCAATTTGAGTAAATAATCACCACTCATTTGATATTTAGTAAAAACTAAACAAATCTGCTGTTGTTTTATACACTATAACTTTAAAAATATCAATACAAAAGGAAAATAAACCTCTAAACAGTTTGTCTATCTTTCCACTGATTAGTTCTGAACTTTGGTGGCATCTATTGGGTAGAACATGTGCTATTAACTACATAATAAATTTTACTCTAGCTTACAGAAACACCTCATTTTGCTTGAAAGAGCACATTTTTATTTTTCATTGTTTCCTAAATGCATTTTGCCTTGATAAATAATTTAATGACATAAATAATCCTAAAACATAGAAATATTATCTATATATAATATAGACTACCTAATTATGTTTAAAAACCAAAAATATACCTAGGACTTATTTCAAAATCAGCATGTCTAAGAATTGTGTTGTGAAAAATGAAATGAGTTGCTAAAATAATGAATCATAGTAAAAGAATTAACCTTATTGCTTTAAAATTAATAAAAAATTTTAGATTTAGCTATTTCTTATTTTCATATACAAAGAACCTTGATGAAAAATAATATTCTATACCATTTTATATAACAATGTGTTATTATTACCTTGGCCAAAAGTTATAGAATACAGGAATCTAGTAATATTAATCCATTATTGTATAGAAGACATTAGTATCAAGACCCATAGGAATACATAGAAATTTGAAAAAACCTTCACAAATATATAATAAAACAAAGAAATATGTATGGTAAATTATAGAAATAATTATTTCTTTATAAATTATTGGAATATTATAAACTTTAGCTATAGTTATTAATATTGAAAAATGAGTATTTGAGAGTGGAACACGAGATTAATGTTGAAATCCTCTTCTATAAAGCAGTTCACTATTGCCTTTATTTAATTTAAAAAATACTGTCTATATTTTTTAGCATAAGCAAAGCCAATGGAAAAACATAGCCCTGAATTTCAATGGAAAGTCTTTTTAAAGATTTGAACAGGGTTCTCCAAAAATTCATGTCCACCTGGATTATCAAATATGACCTTATTTGGAAACAGGACATTGCTGTTAAGTTAATATGAGCTCATATTGGATTAGGGTATGACTGGTGTCCTTACAGGAAGACCATGTGAAGACCACGTGAAGGCTATCTCTGCTAAAGAGTCTTCCATCTTACTTGTTATGGGCTGAATTGTGTTCTCCCAAAATTCATATGTTGAAGTCCTAACTTTCAGTATCTTATAATGTGACTATATTTGTGGATAGGGTCTTTAAAGAGGTAGTTAAGTTAAAATGTGGTTGTATATGTCGGTCCCAATCCAATATTACTGGTGTCTTCATAAGAGGAGATTAGTACACAGACATTGCACAGAGGGAAGACCACGTGAAGACACAAGAAGAGTAGCATCTACAAGCCAAGGAGAGAGGCCTCAGAAGAAACCAACCTTTCTAATACCTTAATCTTGAAATTTTAGCTTCCAGAATTGTTAGAAAATAAATTTATTTTATGTAAGCCACTGGGTATGCAGTATTTTGTTATGGCAACCTCACCATAAATATTTATTTCTGTATGGAATCCTCAATTCCTATTTTATTCAATGGGATTTAACCCATTACTACCATTATTTACTTTGATGCTTAAATTGTACCCATTTAGCCAGGGAGGTTCCCCTTTAAAGGAGTTTTTCTGCATTTTGACATAATGAGACTGTTCTTTGAACTTTCTTTTTCTTTCCAACAAACTTTTTTTTTTCTTTCCAACACAACAAGATATTCCAGATTCATTTCTACTGCAGTCCTGGAATTAGACATTTCTACAAGGAATAATGGTTGAGTTTAGCAGAGGATGGTAAGTAGAAATATAGATTTGAATGTTCAGTATAATCATTGGTTCTAGGCGTTCTCAGTAGGCATAGCCAGGGAATTTAAGCACATTACACATATAATATAATCATAATTATAATCATAATTATTTCTAAATCTATTTGTTTATGTATGTTACAAAGTGAATTTGTATAGAATGGAAGGGAAGAGTAGGACATACAGGAAAGGAATATGGTACAGGAAGAGGAGGAGAGAAGGTAAAATAGAAATGAGAGAGCAACTGCTTGAATATTTTAATTTGTATTATATTAAAGAGAAATAAGCCTCATGGAGGTGACAGGCACATGTCTGAGTATTTTCTATTCTCGTGTTACAAAATAAGAAAAGTGGCCTGGATAACGCTCGATTTAAATTCTGATGTGGCCATATAAGAGATGTGCTGGCTCCCTCCTGCTGCAAACACCAGCAGATTCCACTGTCCCCCACCCCATTATTAACACCTTGTTCCCAGTTTAGATCTAATAATAAGTGGGAAGTCTCTAGTTTTTCTATGATTTTATTATGTAATCCAAGGAAGGCTTTTTTGTGGGATAGTGAAAGGTTTATTTTACTTTTCTAAACTTTACTGAGGAATAATTAAAGGCCAATAAACTGAACCCATTTAAGTCGTACAATTCATTGAGTTTGACAGATATATTAACTCTTGAAATCACTGTAAAAATCATGACAAACTCAGAACCCCCAGAACAAACCCTATGTCTTTCCTTTTCCTTCTATTTTCTGTGTGCTCTAACTACTTGAACTATCAATACAACTATGCCTAGGCTGTCCTGTCCTTTGTACATTCAGGATCTCTGTATGTTCCTGATAGCAAAGGCTCAGTATCATTCCTAATTGAAACCAGCAACTGCAGTACCTTCAACAGTATTACTGAAGGATATACCCTGTGTTTATTAGAAATATGTTATTACTACCTTGCCAGAAATAAGAAGACATAAGCCTTTATTTCTTCATAAAAACCTGGGACATATTTTTTTCTCTAAAGCAGAGATTATATGTGCATGGGAACATGCACCCCCCTTACACACACATACGTGTACACAGACACGTTCACTCACACAAACACATAAACATTATAGGGAATTTACTGTAAAAATGTGCAGAGCTGGTTCATCATTCATTAATTTTATTTAATTCACTAGAAATTGTAGTTATTCAAAACTCTATTCCTCATTTTACCTCTAAAATTATAATTTCCTTTCCAAGAATAATTAAATTGTATTTGCAATGTCTAATGAGAAAAGCCATGAGGGCCTAGGTTCAGGGTATGTTAAAAAAAAAATCAATGATTTATCTACATTCCTGAAGACAAAGAATGCAACAGCTTTTTTTCCTATTTATGGCCAGCATCTACTTTATAATCTAGATCAAATAACCTATTTACCCGTTGGACTATAAATTTTTAAAATTTCTGCTTTGAGGAACAGGCCCTGCTAAGGCTAAAGCAGCTTAAATGGCATAGGCTCCTCTCTGCCAATTTCTAAGTAATCAGTGAGAGCTATCCTTCTTAAGCCTGATGTCTCTGACACTTACCTGTTCTAATAATCATTAAACGAGTGTTTACTGGGGGCCTACTCTGTTAAAGAAATCATAAGAATAATAAAATATTAATACTGATCCCAAAGTGATCACAGCTTAATAGAGAGAATTGAAAATACAGTCCTTAGATTCATGTGAAGATACCAATACGCGGAAGTAAACAATGCTAAATGCTGAAGGAAAAACAAGTAATATTATAAACTTAGACATGTCCATGGGGAAATTTTCATAGTCTGTGTTTTTTATTTATCATGCTTTTTGTTGCCGCTGTTCCCTGTCTCTGTGTTCAGGTCTCCCATTAGATTAACCACTTTTCTTTATTCTATTTTTTCCTTCTCTTGCTTGGCACTTACACTGTGGTAGAGAGAGCTGTTGGTTTTGTGATAACTGTTCTTCTCCTCCTTAGTAATGTACCCTCTGATTTTTAGAAGGGTAAATAGTCACCCAAAGACCGTGACAAGGCAGGTCTGTATCGCTGAGTCATTTGACTAAAGTCTTGCCAGAGTGAAGCCAAAGCATCTTGCATCAGCTTCATTAAAAGACAACTGGCAAATATCCTATGCCCCCATCCCTTTTCTAATTCTTGCTGGATGTAATATTGGTGGATATTTGGGACTAGAACCAACACCTTAAACCATGAGGTGAACTGGGAATGCTGGATAGCAGGTGGTGGCAAAAAAGGAAACTAGCTCCCTGGGGAAGCCGTAGAGCAGAGCCATCCCAACAGCCTGAACTGTCTAACTGGGCTTCCACGTGAGAAAAATAAATATCGCCCTTATTTAAGCCATTGCAGTTTTGAATTTCTTTTACTCTCAGCCAAACTTAATCATGCTAATACACTTCTAAGCCTATTATCCTCTCAAGGCAAGTACCTCATCAAAATTTTACTTTCTTCTACCCCTCCATACTGTCCACATTTTGCTTCTAGATTAGTATAAAAATGTATTCTCTTAAATGCTTATTTGTACAAAAATGAGTTCATTAATTTATTTGCTTCAGATTGCCTTTTGTATTTGTTTTCTTCCTTTTGGATTTGTTTATTCATGCTCAACGGAATACATTTTCCAGAGTCTTTCAGGGAGAGTCTGGTGTAGATATATTTGCTAAATATATTACTTAGAATTTTATTAACCATTCAAATTGTGCAGTGCAAAACAACTGACAATGGAATTTATAAAATCAAAATTTTTCTTCAATATTCTTTAAGAAGGTGCTCTCTGTTCTTTAAACCCAAATAGTGATGCTATTAATTCTAAAGTCAGCCTTATTCTTACTGCTCTGTAGGTAATTTATGTCTTTACTCTGCCAGCTTTTAGGATTTTCTCCCTGTCTTCAAAAAAATTATCAGAATGTTTTGAAATGTGTAGTTTTATCTTTAACGTAATTGGTGCTCAATGGGGTCTTTTAATCTCATGATCCCATCTTCTTTCATTGTGTGAAACTCTCACCTTTCATGTCTTCAATAACTGCATCACTCTCTTTACCTTTATTTTCCGAAACTCTGCCAGAGAGAAGTTAGCACCTCTGTAACTATTCTTCACCTCTCTTTCCTTTTCCTATTTACTTTCCATTTTATCCCAGTGTGTTGTGTTCCGGGAAAATTCTCCCCTCTAATTTTTCACATCATTAATTTTTGTTCAGCTCTATGCATTCTACTACTTAACCCAACTATTGATATTTTAAAACTTCAGTAATTATATTTTTCATAAGATCTTCAATAAATTCTTCTCTTAAGTGCCAATTCTTTTCTTTGTTGACGTGATACCACAATTTAAATCTGTGAACAAATTCATTGAACTTATTTTCAATATCTGTTTTTCCTTGGGCCTAGCAATTCGTTGCCTCTGACGGTCCTGGCACACACCTCATTGATTTGGTAGGTATTGACCGAGAGCTCATTTTTGCAGTTGAGAATACCTGATAGCATGTGGGCCGTCATTGCTTGTGGTTTCCACTTTTGTGAACAGGAATGAATACTCCTGGTTCTTGTGTTCAGCTCCGTGAGAGTAAGCAATGGATAAGACGTATGATAGGATCAATTTCAAAAACTATTCTTTGGCCTTAGTTTCTCACAGCAATTTTAACCATCCAAGGACACTGTTCTGCTCATGAAACTCTGGAAAAAAATAAAAACACTTAGATTTATTGACTATTTGTACCTTAAGTTCACACAGTCATCCTCTCAATCAAATATATCTTTTTGCATATTTATACAGGGATACTGTTGGGTAGCTTTCAGAATACTTTCAGTGAGACCTCACAGAAACTCATGGATTGGTCTGTGTGGAGAGTGATTCTATTTTGAAGAAGGGATAGTTAAATTTTATTAATTACTTTTCTTTTGACAATGAAGCTACTGGACAAAATCTAATGGTTTTTCGAAAACTCACATAAAAAAACTTCGGCAAACTTTAAAAAAATGTGTTAACCACCTAACCAATATTTCCCAAAGTATATCAAGCTCCTACCACAACAGTACATTAACACCCTAACTGATTTACAGTCAGGATATTTCAAAACGAAGATGAAATATAAAGATTATCCACTAATATAAATAGCTGTTCTTAGTTTGGGGAGAAAACTATGGATACTAAGTATTTTTTATCATTATAAACACTGGCCTTCATTTCTCTGAAACGTGTTCATAAGGAGATATAATTACTGCCACATACCTTTACAGTGATATTACAGTTTATAAATAGTCCTACCTTCCTCATAGCACACAGGTAGACTTGAAACTTTATCTGTGATCATCTAGAGTCCTCCTTGCATGTCCTTTCTGGTAAGACAGAAATAATGAACTTCATTTTTTAAATGGTTATGTATAAATTCACATAAAGTAAAATGCACATTCTTAATATATAGTTTGATAAGCTTTGACAAATATACAAATCAATGCAACCAGCACCCCGATTAAGAAATACATTTCCTGTACCCCTAAAAAGTCTTTCATAATCCTTTTATTGTCAGTAGGCCACACCCCAACAGAGTTAATCACTGTTCTGATTGCCAGCATCATAACTAGTTTTATCTGTCAGAGAACTTCATATAATTGAATAATAGAGAGTGTGTCTTTCTGTGCCTGCTCTTCTACTCAACATAATGAGTTGAGATTAATTCATATTTTGCATGTGACAGTAATTGATTCCTTTTTATTGCAGAATGGTATTCCACATTTTTTATCCATTTATGTATTGATGAATGTTTGCTGGGGTTTTTTTTTCCCCAATTTTGGCTATTTCAAATATGCCCACAATAAAATTCATATAGAAGCCTCCGTGCAGACATATTTTCCTTTCTCTTGGGTAAATATATAGGAGAATTTCAGAATCAAATGGTAAGTGTATATAACTTTATAAAAATCTGTCAAACTGTTTTCCAAAATGACTGTTTCATGTATACTTCTATCAGCTTAATAATATTAAGCGTCATTTCATGGGCTTATGTTCCATTTGGAACCTCTTCCTTTGTAAGTTATCTATTCAAATATTTTGCCTATATTTTAACTGTTCAGGTGGAATTTTTTTCATTCTTACTATTGAATTGTATGAATTCTATACTGATTCTGGTTTGAGTCCTTGGTCAGATATATATATAATATATTATGATATTTTCTGCCAGTCTGTGGTTTACTTTTTCATATTTGTAACATTGCCTGTCTTTTTAAGATATATATATTTTAAAACTAATGTTGAACTTATAGTTTTTTTTTTTCTTTGCCTATCCCAGAGTCTCAAAGCTTTGCTCCTTTGTTTTCTTGTAAATTTTTAGTTTTACTTTTATATATAGGTCTACTCTCTATCTCAAATTAATGTTTTTCTCTGTGGTGTGAGAAAGGGTTAACATTTCCTTTGTTTTAATACGGATTTTTAAAATCTTCCCACATCATATGCTATAAAAATTATCATTTACTTTTTGAGTTAATTGATCCCTCCATGAAATGTATTCCATTGATCTGTTTATCTATGTATGATTTCTACATTTTCTTGCTTACTATAGCTCTATGGTAAGTTTTGAAATAAGATTAGTATAAGTTTCCCTATTATTATTTTGCTAAGATTGTTTTGGCCCCAAATCCACTTATTTTTTAGTTGTTTTTTTGTAGTTCTTTAATATCATTTAATGTACATAATCATGTCTCTTTTGAATAAAGACTGTTTTACTTGCTCATTATTTCTTTTTCCTGCCTTAGACATTGGCTAGGGTCTCTAGCACAATTTTTACAGAAGTCTGGACAATGGATATCTCCATCTGCTTCTGGATCTTAGGAGAATAATGTACAATATTTCACTATTAGGTATAATGTTAGCTGTAGGTTTTTCATAGATGGCCTGTAGATGATAAATTGAGATCCTTTAAACATCAGTGTGCTGAAAGTTCTTATCATGAACCAGTGTTGACTTTTGTAAAATACAGTTTTCTACATCCATCAATATTTTTTTCTGGTAACATCTTTGATTATATTGTTTGATTTCTGAACGTTAAAAATAAACCCTGTCTTTCTAAGATACACTCCTTAGTCATATGACATATATATTTCATATGATCGTATTTCGTATGTCTTGATTTTCATATTTCTGGATTATATATATTTATGTATATATATATATATACTTCTGGATTTAAATTGCTAATATTTTATTGAGAGTTTTTGCATCAGGTTAATGAGAAATATTAATCTGTAAATTAGTCTGTTCCTCTCTCATAGTATACATTGTCAGGTTTTGGTATCAGAGATGTGCTAGGGCTAGCCTTATAAAATAATTTGATAGGTATTTTTTCCTTTATATTTAAGAAGAGTTTACATTATATAGGCATTATTTTTTCTTTAAGAGTTTGCTAGAATCAACTAGTGAAGTAAATTTTTCCTGGGATATTTTTGTGAAAATGTTTTTGATAATACATTTGATTTCCTTAAAAAGTATATGGCCATTCAAATATACTAATTATCCCATCCAAGCTTTGTCAAGTTGTGCCTTTCAAGAAATTAGTCTATTTTATCTAAATTATTGAATTCACTGTCATTAGCCATACATAATATTCCCTTATTATGATGACAACATCTGAAGACTCCACAATGATGTTCTCTCTATAATCCCTGATATTGAAAACTGGTGTTATCTATTTTATTGTTTAACATAAGTAAAGATTTGTTAATTTTCTTAATTCCACAAGTCCACTTTTTAACTTGTTTACTCTATTGTTTTTATTTTTCAATTTAATTGATTTCCTCCCTTTTAAAATAAAGGTTTTCTTTTATTTTGTTGAGTTTAATTGGTCTTCTTTTCTAAGTTCTTTAGGTATAATCACAGAACATTAATTTTTAGACATTTCTTTTCTAAAATAAGTATTTAAAGACATACGTGTAAGGATTGCTTTAGCTATAGTCCACAAATTTGGATACGCTCTCTGTTCATTTTTGTATAGTTAAAAATATTTTCTTTTTTCCTTTGTGGTTTCTTCTTACACACATGGTATACTTAGAAATATTTTTCTTAATTTCCAAGTGTTTGATTATTTTGAGGCAACGTATTCAGTTCTATTTTAACTTCATTGCAGACAGAAAATGTATTCCATACGACTTCAATCCTTTTAAATTTATTCAGACTGTTTTAAGTCCAGGACTTGGTGGATACTTATAATAAAGTTTGTCACTCTTCTCTAACTCAGTGGGACTTGAACTCCACAGCCCACTGAAGTGAGCAGGGGCTGAAATTTCTGGTCAGCTCTTTGAGATTTGCAGTGGTTCTCTTCCCCTTTGATTCTTTGAAGACTGGCGTGTTAATGAACAATTCTTGGAGGAGCCACAGCTTTGAAAGGAGTTTAAATACAAGTGTAGAGACTGTCCCTCTGTGCTCTTCCATTTCTGGATTATGTCTCCTCAACTTCTCTCCAGTTTGGTGTTCCCAAACGCCACCCTCCGACTCCTTACTCCTAACAGACTGCACATTGCTGCTTGATTTCTAGCCACCTTGTACCACAGAAACTGCGCGGTGCTCTCAGAGCAAAAGTTTTTTAAACATAAATCTTATCTAGTGTGATACCCTTCTTTCAAGGATCTAATTCCATTCTGACAGCTTTTAATCTGTCGATCATTCTAATAAAAGCCTCAGAAAGGCTTTCAGTATTGTTCGTGATAATTTGGAGTTTATGATGGTTATGTGAGGTAAGATTGGTGTGATAGATGCTACTCTGCTTTTACAGAAACCAAAACTCCCAAACTGAAAGTATCTTCTATCTGGCTAAAATAATAATGGTTTTGCAAGTTTTGAGCAAGTATAATCTTCATTCTTATTATAAAATACATTTAAACCTACTTGAAGATTGTTTGACCTTCCCAGTTCTTACAGGTTTTCTTTTATATCACTCCTCTAATGGGCAGGCTAAAGAGTGCTCTAAAATATGTTTTTTTTCCTGATCATCGTGTTTAGTAAGCATGTAATATCCATATAGAAATATTGGGGGGAAGATGGCGGAAGAGTAAGACGTGGAGATCGCCTTCCTCCTCACGGATACACCAGAAATACATCTACACGTGGAACAACTGCTACAGAACACGTACTGAAGGCTGGCAGAAGACCTCAGAGCTCCCAAAAGGCAAGAAACTCCCCACGTACCTGGGTAGGGCAAAAGAAAAAAAGAAAAAACAGAGACAAAAGAATAAGGACGGCACCTGCACCAGTGGGAGGGAGCTGTGAAGGAGGAAAAGTTTCCACACACTAGGAAGCCCCTCCGCGGGCGGAGACTGCGGGAGGCGGAGGGGGGAGCTTCGGGACCGCGGAGTGGTGCACAGCGACGGGTGCGGAGGGCAAAGCGGGGAGATTCCTGCACAGACGATCGGTGCCGACCGGCACTCACCAACCCGAGAGGCTTGTCTGCTCACCCGCCGGGGCGGGCGGGGCTGCGAGCTGAGGCTCGGGTTTCGGTTTTGGACGGAGCGCAGGGAGAGGACTGGGGTTGGCGGCCTGAGCATAGCCTGAAGGGGTTGGTGCGCCACGACTAGCCGGGAGGGAGTTCGGGGAAAAGCCTGCACCTGCCGAAGAGGCAAGAGACTTTTTCTTCCCTCTTTGTTTCCTGGTGCGCGAGGAGAGGGGTTTAAGAGCGCTGCTTAAAGGAACTCCAGAGACGGGCGCGAGCCGCGGCTGAAACCGCGGACCCCAGAGACGGGCGGGAGACGCTGGGGCTGCTGCTGCCGCCACCAGGGGGGCTGTGTGCGAGCACAGGTCACTCTCCGCGCCCCTCTTCCGTGGAGCCTGTGCAGGCCGCCACTGCCAGGTTCCCGGGATCCAGGGACAACTTCCCCGGGACAACGCACGGCAGGTCTCAGGCTGGTGCAGCGTCACGCCGGCCTCTGCCGCAGCGTCACGCCGCCTCTGCCGCTGCAGGCCCGCCCCGCACGCAGTGCCCCTCCTTCCCCCAACCCCCGGCCTGAGTGAGCCGGAGCTCCCGAATCAGCAGCTCCTTTAACCCCGTCCTGTCTGAGCAAAAAAACAGACGCCCTCCAGCGATCTGCGCGCAGGGGCAGGGCCGGGTACAAAGCTGAGCTCCTGTGAGCTGTGAGAGCAGGGAGGAGAGGGGGAGGTCTCTCCCGGCAGCCGCGGAGGCGGCGGATTGAAGCTCCACGATCAACTTGATGTGCCCTGCATTGTGGAATACCTGAATAGACAGGGAGTGATCCCAAATTGAAGAGGGGGAATTTAGGAGCGAGATCTGTGATTTTTTTCCCTTTTCCTCTTTTTGTGAATGTGTGCGTGTATGCTTCTGTGTGAGATCTTGTCTGTATACTCTTGCTTCCACCATTTGTCCTAGGGCTCTATCCGTCCATGGTTTTTTTTTTTAAAAAAAAAAATTTTTTTTTAATAATTAATTTTAATTGTAATAACTTTATTGAACTTTACCTTCGTTCTTTCTTTCTTTCTTTCCTTCCCTCCTTCCCTCCTTTAGACAGCGAACCACCCCAGGTTGAGGGGGTGGTCTCTGGGAGCAGGATTTATGATTTTTCCCCCTTTGCCTCTCTTTGTGAACGTGTATGTGTATGCTTCTGTGTAAGATTTTCTCTGTATAGCTTTGCTTCCAACATTTGTCCTAGGGCTCTATCCGTCCATGGTTTTTTTAAAAAAAAATTTTTTTTTTCTTAATAATTAATTTTAATTGTAATAACTTTATTGTACTTTACCTTCGTTCTTTCTTTCTTTCCTTCCTTCCTTCCCTCTTTTAGACAGCGAATCACCCCAGGTTGAGGAGGTGGTCTCTGGGAGCAGGATTTATGATTTTTCCCCCTTTGCCTCTCTTTGTGAACACGTATGTGTATGCTTCTGTGTAAGATTTTCTCTGTATAGCTTTGTTTCCAACATTTGTCCTAGGGTTCTATCTGTTCTTTTTTTTTTTTTTCTTTCTTTCTAAATATTTTTTAGTACAATAACTATATTATACTTTATTTTATTTTTACTGTATCTTCTTTCTTTCTGTCTTTTTTCCTTCTTTCCCTCCTTCCTTCCTCCCTTCCTCCCTCCCTCCCTCCCTCCTTTCTTTCCTTCTTTGCTTCTTTCTTCCTTCCTTCCTTTCCTCCTTTCCTCCTTTCCTTCTTTCTTTCCTCAAACTTCTACTAATTCTCTCTACATTTTCTCCTTCTTTCCCTCCTTCCTTCCTTCCTTCTCCCCTCCCTCCCTTTCTTTCCTTCTTTGCTTCTTTCTTCCTTCCTTCCTTTCCTCCTTTCCTTCTTTCTTTCCTCATACTTCTACTAATTCTCTCTACATTTTCTCCTTCTTTCCCTCCTACCTTCCTTCCTTCCTCCCTCCCTCCCTCCTTTCTTTCCTTCTTTGCTTCTTTCTTCCTTCCTTCCTTTCCTCCTTTCCTCAAACTTCTACTAATTCTCTCTACATTTTCTCCTTCTTTCCCTCCTTCTTTCCTTCCTTCCTCCCTCCCTCCCTCCCTCCTTTCTTTCCTTCTTTGCTTCTTTCTTCCTTCCTTCCTTTCCTCCTTTCCCTCTTTCTTTCCTCATACTTCTACTAATTCTCTCTACATTTTCTCCTTCTTTCCCTCCTACCTTCCATCCTTCCTCCCTCCCTCCCTCCTTTCTTTCCTTCTTTGCTTCTTTCTTCCTTCCTTCCTTTCCTCCTTTCCTTCTCTCTTTCCTCAAACTTCTACTAATTCTCTCTACATTTTCTCCTTCTTTCCCTCCTTCTTTCCTTCCTTCTTCCCTCCCTCCCTCCCTCCCTCCTTTCTTTCCTTCTTTGCTTCTTTCTTCCTTCCTTCCTTTCCTCCTTTCCTTCTCTCTTTCCTCAAACTTCTACTAATTCTCTCTACATTTTCTCCTTCTTTCCCTCCTTCTTTCCTTCCTTCTTCCCTCCCTCCCTCCCTCCCTCCTTTCTTTCCTTCTTTGCTTCTTTCTTCCTTCCTTCCTTTCCTCCTTTCCCTCTTTCTTTCCTCATACTTCTACTAATTCTATCTACATTTTCTCCTTCCTTCCCTCCTTCCTTCCTTCCTTCCTCCCTCCCTCCTTTCTTTCCTTCTTTGCTTCTTTCTTCCTTCCTTCCTTTCCTCCTTTCCTTCTTTCTTTACTCATACTTCTAATAATTGTCTCTACTTTTCCTCCCTTTTATTCTGAGCCATGTGGATGAAAGGCTCTTGGTGCTCTAGCCCAGGAGGCAGGGCTCTGCCTCTGAGGTAGGAGAGCCAACTTCAGGACACTGATCAACAAGAGACCTCCCGGATCCACATAATATTAAATGGTGGAAATCTCCCAGAGACCTCCATCTTAACACCAGCACCCAGCTTCACTCAACGACCAGCAAGCCACAGTACTGGACAACCTATGCCAAACAACTAGCAAAACAGGAACACAACCCCACCCATTAGCAGAGAGGCTGCCTAAAATCATAACAAGGCCACAGACACCCCAAAACACACCACCAGACGTGAACCTGCCCACTAGAGAGACAAGATCCAGCCTCATCCAGCACAACACAGTCACTAGTCCCCTCCACCAGGAAGCCTACACAACCTGCTGAAACAACCTTAGCCACTGGAGACAGACATCAAAAACAACGGGAACTACGAACATGCAGCCTGAAAAAGGAGACCCCAAACACAGTAAGATAAGCAAAATGAGAAGACAGAAAAACACACAGCAGATGAAGGAGCAAGATAAAAACCCACCAGACCTAACAAATGAAGAGGAAATAGGCAATCTACCTGAAAAAGAATTCAGAATAATGATAGTAAGGATGATCCGAAATCTTGGAAGTAGAATGGACAAAATGCAAGAAACAGTTAACAAGGACCTACAAGAACTAAAGATGAAACAAGCAACGATAAACAACGCAATAAATGAAATTAAAACCACTCTAGATAGGATCAATAGCAGAATAACTGAGGCAGAAGAACGGATAAGTGACCTGGAAGATAAAGTAGTGGAAATAACTACTGCAGAGCAGAATAAAGAAAAAAGAATGAAAAGAACTGAGGACAGTCTCAGAGAACTCTGGGACAACATTAAACGCACCAACATTCGAATTATAGGGGTTCCAGAAGAAGAAGAAAAAAAGAAAGGGACTGAGAAAATATTTGAAGAGATTATACTTGAAAACTTCCCTAATATGGGAAAGGAAATAGTTAATCAAGTCCAGGAAGCACAGAGAGTCCCATACAGGATAAATACAAGGAGAAATACGCCAAGACACATATTAATCAAACTATCAAAAATTAAATACAAAGAAAGCATATTAAAAGCAGCAAGGGAAAAACAACAAATAACACACAAGGGAATCCCCATAAGGTTAACAGCTGATCTCTCAGCAGAAACCCTACAAGCCAGAAGGGAGTGGCAGGACATACTGAAAGTGATGAAGGAGAAAAACCTGCAACCAAGACTACTCTACCCAGCAAGGATCTCATTCAGATTTGATGGAGAAATTAAAACCTTTACAGACAAGCAAAAGCTGAGAGAGTTCAGCACCACCAAACCAGCTTTACAACAAATGCTAAAGGAACTTCTCTAGACACGAAACACAAGAGAAGGAAACGACCTATACTAGCGAACCCAAAACAATATATAAAATGGAAATAGGAACATACATATCGATAATTACCTTAAATGTAAATGGACTAAATGCTCCCACCAAAAGACACAGATTGGCTGAATGGATACAAAAACAAGACCCTTATATATGCTGTCTACAAGAGACCCACCTCAGACCTAGAGACACATACAGACTGAAAGTAAGGGGATGGAAAAAGATATTCCATGCAAATGGAAACCAAAAGAAAGCTGGAGTAGCAATTCTCATATCAGACAAAATAGACTTTAAAATAAGGACTATTAAAAGGGATAAAGAAGGACACTACATAATGATCAAGGGATCGATCCAAGAAGAAGATATAACAATTGTAAATATTTATGCACCCAACATAGGAGCACCTCAATACATAAGGCAAATACTAACAGCCATAAAAGGGGAAATTGACAGTAACACATTCATAGTAGGGGACTTTAACACCCCACTTTCACCCATGGACAGATCATCCAAAATGAAAATAAATAAGGAAACACAAGCTTTAAATGATACATTAAACAAGATGGACTTAATTGATATTTATAGGACACTCCATCCAAAAACAACAGAATACACATTTTTCTCAAGTGCTCATGGAACATTCTCCAGGATAGATCATATCTTGGGTCACAAATCAAGCCTTGGTAAATTTAAGAAAATTGAAATTATATCAAGTATCTTTTCTGACCACAACGCCATGAGACTAGATATCAATTACAGGAAAAGATCTGTAAAATATACAAACACATGGAGGCTAAACAATACACTACTTAATAATGAAGTGATCACTGAAGAAATCAAAGAGGAAATAAAAAAATACCTAGAAACAAATGACAATGGAGACACAACGACCCAAAACCTATGGGATGCAGCAAAAGCAGTTCTAAGGGGGAAGTTTATAGCAATACAAGCCCACCTTAAGAAGCAGGAAACATCTCGAATAAACAACCTAACCTTGCACCTCAAGCAATTAGAGAAAGAAGAACAAAAAAGCCCCAAAGCTAGCAGAAGGAAAGAAATCATAAAAATCAGATCAGAAATAAATGAAAAAGAAATGAAGGAGACGATAGCAAAGATCAATAAAACTAAAAGCTGGTTCTTTGAGAAGATAAACAAAATAGATAAACCACTAGCCAGACTCATCAAGAAAAAAAGGGAGAAGACTGAAATCAATAGAATTAGAAATGAGAAAGGAGAAATAACAACTGACACTGCAGAAATAAAAAAAATCATGAGAGATTACTACAAGCAACGCTATGCCAATAAAATGGACAATCTGGAAGAAATGGACAAATTCTTAGAAATGCACAACCTGCCAAGACTGAATCAGGAAGAAATAGAAAATATGAACAGACCAATCACAAGCACTGAAATTGAAACTGTGATTAAAAATCTTCCAACAAACAAAAGCCCAGGACCAGATGGCTTCACAGGTGAATTCTCTCAAACGTTTAGAGAAGAGCTAACACCTATCCTTCTCGAACTCTTCCAAAATATAGCAGAGGGAGGAACACTCCCAAATTCCTTCTACGAGGCCACCATCACCTTGATACCAAAACCAGACAAGGATGTCACAAAGAAAGAAAACTACAGGCCAATATCACTGATGAACATAGATGCAAAAATCCTCAACAAAATACTAGCAAACAGAATCCAACAGCACATTAAAAGGATCATACACCATGATCAAGTGGGGTTTATTCCAGGAATGCAAGGATTCTTCAATATACGCAAATCTATCAATGTGATAAACCATATTAACAAATTGAAGGAGAAAAACCATATGATCATCTCAATAGATGCAGAGAAAGCTTTTGACAAAATTCAACACCCATTTATGATAAAAACCCTCCAGAAAGTAGGCATAGAGGGAACTTTCCTCAACATAATAAAGGCCATATATGACAAGCCCACAGCAAACATCATCCTCAATGGTGAAAAACTGAAAGCATTTCCACTAAGATCAGTAACAAGACAAGGTTGCCCACTCTCACCACTCTTATTCAACATAGTTTTGGAAGTTTTAGCCACAGCAATCAGAGAAGAAAAGGAAATAAAAGGAATCCACATCGGAAAAGTAGAAGTAAAGCTGTCACTGTTTGCAGATGACATGATACTATACATAGAGAATCCTAAAGATGCTACCAGAAAACTACTAGAGCTAATCAATGAATTTGGTAAAGTAGCAGGATACAAAATGAATGCACAGAAATCTCTGGCATTCGTATATACTAATGATGAAAAATCTGAAAGTGAAATCAAGAAAACACTCCCATTTACCATTGCAACAAAAAGAATAAAATATCTAGGAATAAACCTACCTAAGGATACGAAAGACCTGTATGCAGAAAATTATAAGACACTGATGAAAGAAATTAAATATGATACAAATAGATGGAGAGATATACCATGTTCTTGGATGGGAAGAATCAACATTGTGAAAATGACTCTACTACCCAAAGCAATCTACAGATTCAATGCAATCCCTATCAAACTACCACTGGCATTTTTCACAGAACTAGAACAAAAAATTTCGCAATTTGTATGGAAACACAAAAGACCCCGAATAGCCAAAGCAATCTTGAGAACGAAAAAAAGAGCTGGAGGAATCAGGCTCCCTGACTTCAGACTATACTACAAAGAAACAGTAATCAAGACAGTATGGTACTGGCACAAAAACAGAAAGATAGATCAGTGGAACAGGATAGAAAGCCCAGAGATAAACCCACGCACATATGGACACCTTATCTTTGATAAAGGAGGCAGGAATGTACAGTGGAGAAAGGACAGCCTCTTCAATAAATGGTGCTGGGAAAACTGGACAGGTACATGTAAAAGTATGAGATTAGATCACTCCCTAACACCATACACAAAAATCAGCTCAAAATGGATTAAAGACCTAAATGTAAGGCCAGAAACTATCAAACTCTTAGAGGAAAACATAGGAAGAACACTCTATGACATAAATCACAGCAAGATCCTTTCTGACCCACCTCCTAGAGTAATGGAAATAAAAACAAAAATAAACAAATGGGACCTAATGAAACTTCAAAGCTTTTGCACAGCAAAGGAAACCATAATCAAGACCAAAAGACAACCCTCAGAATGGGAGAAAACATTTGCAAATGAAGCAACTGACAAAGGATTAATCTCCAAAATTTACAAGCAGCTCATGCAGCTCAATAACAAAAAAACAAACAACCCCATCCAAAAATGGGCAGAAGACCTAAACAGACATTTCTCCAAAGAAGATATACAGAATGCCAACAAACACATGAAAGAATGCTCAACATCATTAATCATTAGAGAAATGCAAATCAAAACTACAATGAGATATCATCCCACACCAGTCAGAATGGCCATCATCAAAAAATCTAGAAACAATAAATGCTGGAGAGGGTGTGGAGAAAAGGGGACACTCTTGCACTGCTGGTGGGAATGTGAATTGGTTCAGCCACTATGGAGAACAGTATGGAGGTTCCTTAAAAAACTACAAATAGAATTACCATATGACCCAGCAATCCCACTACTGGGCATATACCCTGAGAAAACCAAAATTCAAAAAGAGTCATGTACCAAAATGTTCATTGCAGCTCTATTTAAAATAGCCCGGAGATGGAAAGAACCTAAGCGCCCATCATCGGACGAATGGATAAAGAAGATGTGGCACATATACACAATGGAATATTACTCAGCCTTAAAAAGAAATGAAATTGAGATATTTGTAATGAGATGGATAGACCTAGAGTCTGTCATACAGAGTGAAGTAAGTCAGAAAGACAAAGACAAATACCGTATGCTAACACATATATATGGAATTTAAGGGGAAAAAATGTCATGAAGAACCTAGGGATAAGACAGGAATAGAGGCGCAGACCTACTGGAGAACGGATTTGAGGATATGGGGAGGGGGAAGGGTGAGTTTTGACAGGGCGAGAGAGAGTCATGGACATATACACACTAACAAACGTAGTAAGGTAGATAGCTAGGGGGAAGCAGCCGCAAGGCACAGGGATATAAGCTCGGGGCTTTGGGACAGCCTGGAGGGGTGGGAGGGGGAGAGTGGGAGGGAGGGAGACGCAAGAGGGAAGACACATGGGAGCACATGTATATGTATAGCTGATTCACTTTGTTATAAATCAGAAACTAACACACCATTGTAAAGCAATTATACCCCAATAAAGATGTTAAAAAAAAAAAAAAAAAGAAATATTGGTATAACTGGGGAAAAATTTTATCAAGCAAATCATATGAATTAAATACCCCATGGATATGTAAGGATATAAAATCTGTTTAAAGTCTCTAAGTTGACATAGAACAGTTCTTGTAATAGATAACTGAGAAATGACAGTGTTTTGACAAACCAACTTGCAGGTCAGGAGCAACATTTTGTATTGGAAAATAAATAAATAACAAAACCTCACTTGTGGATATTCTTAGGTAAGACATATTCTTAGGTAAGAATAACAGATTCTTAGGTAAGAAATATTTAAACAATGTCCACAAATAAATAAAACATTTTTAAAAAATCATAGTTAAGGCAGTTTTCAAAAATCTAAAACCTATATATGTGGCAGATACTAGTACTAAGTTAACAATGTTTGGTTAGCAATCTAGAAAGCTTGATTTATTTTGGTCAAGGTAGGGTCATACTTGCAGAATGACAAAATAAGTTATTTCATGACACAGAAATAAGTCTAGACTTTAGAGTTTAATTAACAAATTTAAGTTTGAATGAATTCATTTTCTCTATGTTTGCCTTCTGTCTTAAGTATGAGGGTGAGCTATTCCCTGAATTATGCAGTGAAATATATAATTCAGATAAATTATCTTTTAAAATTATAATAAGGTGTTTCATTAATAACTTGAATATAACAATGTGGGGTCAGATATTCCCTCTCAAAAATGAAACGTTCTCTTTTATTCAAAAGCCCTGTCCCCTTGTCCAGTAGGAGTTTTCTTTAATTATTTATTTTTGGCTGTGTTGGGTCTTTGTTGCTGCGCGGGCTTTCTCTAGTTGGGGCGAGCGGGGGCTACTCTTCTTGGCAGTGCGCGGGCTTCTCATTGCTGTGCAGAGCATTCTTTCTCATTCTCTTGCTGTAGAGCACAGGCTCTAGGTGCAACGGGCTTCAGTATTTGTGGCTCACGGGCTCTAGAGCGCAGGCTCAGTAATAGTTGTGGTGCATGGGCTTAGTTGCTCCGAGGCATGTGGGATCTTCCCAGACCCGGGCTCGAACCTGTGTCCCCTGCATTGACAGGCAGATTCTTAACCACTGTGCCACCAGGGAAGCCCTAAGTAGGAGTTTTATTAAAATTCATGACATTTCATATCTCTAAATGTTCTTGACTACTACAATTAAAATATGGATATAAAATGTTACAAAATAAAAATTTGAAAATGAGATTATATCATCTAGGTCACCAATGGCATCACAGAGGCAGTTAAGAATTAATTTCCTGGAGGTCAGCAATGAGTATGGTTCATAGGAAATTAAGCAATTTTTTATATTGTCAATATGCTAGGATTAGTATCCTAAAATCTAGAGCATAGACCATCTATTGTCTTGTTCTAAAAGAACATTCTTACATTTAAAAAATGTGAGAAAGAAAAGAAAAACTTTTTCATTGTAACATTTTGTAATTCTTCCATAATGCAGATCTTGCTAACACAATATTAACTAAAGGTGAATTTACTATGAAACTAATAAAGTGTAGCCTTCAGCAATCCTCACTTTTATAGCCCCTTTCCAAAGCCTTGGAAGGGCTCTTAACAACGGTGTTCACATGCCCATCCAATTTTGCAAATCTTTCAAATGTAAGTTGTCTTCTTTTTTCTTTTTTTTACAATAGGTTAACATTGTAGTGTTTTCCTACTTTGTCTCCTAATTTATCACTCATTCCGTTATGTCGGTGTTAGAGAGGCTGCAGGACACTTTAGGGATAAAGCTTAAAGCAATGCTGAGTTGAGGATAAATTTGAATGAGTGGAGATGATAATACTTTTTATTCCTACATTATAAGTCACTGGGTGGAGTAACTTATATGGCAGGAATAATGATTAGTTACATATTCCATTACGGCCAACTAAAGGAACAAGATTACAAAATTATAAGCATTACTACAATAGAATATTATTATATTCCTAAAACAGTGACATAATATTTATTGGCATATATTCAATAATAAAATAATGGCAGTTGATTTGCCTCTGTCCATCAACCAAAATCAGATTTAAGGAAACAAATAAACAACAGGTTAAACACTGTAACCTGTTACATGAATGGAAAAAAAAAATTCAAACTGTGGGCCACCTAATATTCATTAATATCAAGCATTATTATCCTTGATATTGCTGTGGCTGTCTCACAGATGCCTATCCTGTCACTACACCATGTTAGCAACATAATTTGTGCATGTTTTTAGATTGTATTAGTTGCTATTTCCACAGAACTGAAATGCAGGCTGAAGTAGTCAAAAAATGCTATTGGATACTAAAAATACTGTAGCAAAACCTAAGAATTTTTTTTTCAAAATGCATCAGCAAACACAATTCACCTTTTAGTAGAAATGAGTGCTGGAACTATTCCCACTTGAGTGACATTAGCATTATCTTTGACTGCGGTGGTAATTAGATCTGTGATCTATCCTGAGGTCTTACATCTGGTAAATTATTTTCTTGACTGGGTTAGACTCCAGTGTCAGCAAGGACAACAGAAGGCACTCCATGCCTTGGGGCATCTCATCTGGCCACTTCTCTTTGACCTGTGAACTCCTACACAGTAGTGTTTTGTACTTTCACCAAGCTGCCCAACTGCGTTTTGGATCCATCTGTGACCTTTACTAAGTCATAAAATATGAATAAGCAGTTAACAGGGGCTCTCTATCCATAGTGCAACCAGTTCATTATATAAGTGACTGAGATAATTTATAGAAGGATTTGTTAGACTATATTTGAAAATATCTCACTACTTGAGTTGGAAAGGGATACATTTAAATATGATTATGAACAATAAATAATAATTAAAGAAAAAATTCTCTATCGCTATATCTATACACATAGACTGTCCACAGGAGCTATAATGTATTGCTATGGCTCCTATATACTTCTAGAAGTCTACCAATATTATGGTGAGATCCCAGGAGAATTGGTTATCTATCCTTCCTAATGTTGGTAACATCCTCAGGAAGGACAAGTAAACAATTCCTCTGGGACCTCAATGTAATATTGACAGACTT
This sequence comes from Phocoena phocoena, assembly GCF_963924675.1. NCBI lineage: Eukaryota > Metazoa > Chordata > Mammalia > Artiodactyla > Phocoenidae > Phocoena > Phocoena phocoena. The sequence continues at coordinate 25,059,846 of NC_089221.1, forward strand.
TTTTTTGCCAGAATGGAAAATGAAGGGAGGATATCTATCTATCTATCCATCTATCTATCAGATACGGTTCTGAAGGTCTGCCTGTTTGGAAAACTGTAGTTTACAGAATTCCTCAATAATCTTTTAACACAATTTGTTCATAAACATTCCATGATTGGTAACATTTCACCAGGCATTCACTTAACACAAGAGGCTGTCACCGAAAGGGTACATGATAAAATACGTAATGGAAAATGTATTATCTTTGGTTAAACCTAATGGCTTGGTGTAATGGACATTGGAAGTATTCTCTTTAAAAACTGTTCAAATCATTTGCAAAAACAGATGCTTTGCAGGGGTAGTCAAAATTCCTTCCTCATGTTAAATATCTCCTCTAGAATCAATTCATATTTGGAGTCAGTAACAAGTTGTAGGCATCTGTAAGAAGTAAAATTGTGTTTAGCCAATAGGTTTCTTGAATGCTGAAGCATTAGGGGGCATTTCTATGATGAAAAGCCTGAGTGAAATATTAATTAGAAAGAGAAAAACATAGTCATTTTGCTAAGACCACAAGTTCAAAGTTGAGATAAATATATGACTAATAAAAATGAACAGATTAGAAAATATAAAAATGAAACATATGGCTTTTAAGATACCTAACTATGTAATTCTTCCTGCTAAATTATACGGAGGCTTTTGTTAGCAATCCTGTCATTAATTCAACTCAGGAAATATTTTTGAACATCTACTATGGGCAGGTAGACTGCTAGGTAAAGTTGAAATATGACCATGAAATAATTAGCAAAATTGGTATCAAAACATTTTTAGACAAAGAACCGCCTTGGACAAGTGGAGGATATGATCTGGTATGCTGGGAAAACAAAAATGGAAGGATGAGATAGTTTAACACAATTTATAATGGCTACTGTACTTTGTTGTCCATGGACAATGGATTTCAAAGATTTTCTGGAGGTGTATGTTACCTTTTGTGTGCATGAATTTTGGGAAGTGAGGCTGGGGGTGTGCTGTTGCACAAAAGCTTATAGGTATGATTAAATGAATAATAATTTACACTCAGTTGGCATCATTTTTTATCAAGTGATAAATTACTCATAGCTCTAGCATTAATATTAATAATGTCCAGAAAGCATCTCTTATAGTTATTGAAGTTCTTATTCTTCTAGCTTATATCAACAAGCATAGTCTAAATAGTTTTCCTTCTTAGAAGATAAACTAAGAAGTCTGACTAAAACTTTTTTTGAAACATGACAAGAAAATGGTATGGTTGATTCATGTTTAAATTGCAATCACCAGCTGATTGGGGCAGGTTGAAGAATAGCCAAGGATACAGAGAGATTCTATCTATTTTCTGTTAAGTCCTTTGGTGTCCTCCCACTATTGGTGTGGCAGCCATAAAAAATTTCTTGAATGGTACTGCCCAAATCAGGTAATAATCTCTCAATGAAGTCAACAGTCCATTTGACTTGATCTTCGATTCTCTTGGAAACCAACAGACAAACAAAACACTATTTTGGTTAAAATCTGGGCCAAGGTTCATTGGACCAGATAGGTCATGATATGTGTGATCTGTGATCTGGCACAGTCTAAGTTTGGTCTGGACATGTCCTAATAGTACAGAGGAAATTTGGGCCTTGTATGCCAATTGGATGGAGACCTAGACACGTCACAACTACCAACCATGCACACATATTACATAGGTCAGTACCCAAGAAAGAGTCAAGGTGATGAGTAACTTTTAACTAGTCCGTAATAGCCCTACCAAACAGAGGTAGCTCCAGAGCTTATATAATTATAATAATCTTATCTTTGGGGCTCAAATCATGACCCAAGATTGGAGCAAACTTGGAATAACCAGCTGTTTAACCAAGATGTGTAATGAGACCTGCAAAAGCAAAATGGTATTGGGCACATAACCATGTGGCTCCTCTAGTCCACCATTAAGGTATGCAATGATCAATTTCTCTGGATTACTCTTTCTTTTATAGATACATAACAGGATCCTGCTCCATATATTGAAAGTTGTAAAAAGTCAGCTGAACTAAGGCCATAAGTTTCCAGTGAATATAGATCAAACAACTAGGAATATGGTATAACTGCATTATTCTCATCTCCCCAGACCATATCAGAAATTCATGGAGCCTGAGGCCTCTTGCACTTGATTAAAAGAAAATACAGCCCACTAATCTCTCATAGCACATAACAGCTGATTGCTGTCCATTTATAACACAATGAAAGCTAAGAAAAAAATTCTCACAAAAGTCAATAACCCTGATAAAATCATTGATATAAAGGAAGAGAACATATCCTGCCTGCTGACTCCACATACTCCCTACATGGAAGAACTTCCATGTGTTTGAATATCCAGAAGCTGATTTACTTTAGTGTGCTTGTCATGTACACTATAAAGCAGTATCAAAATGCTTCCAAAATTAGGAATTCAAGTAGGCATTCTGAAAGACAAATGAAATATGCATTATGACATGCTAAAATTCTAAACCTATGTTAAGTAGTAAATTATAAGACTTAAACCTCCTTGCCATAGAAGAAAATTCTCTCAGTATAATTAACCACAGCTTGTCATAAACTTGCTCTGGAATTATCAGGCTACCCTGCAGCAGAGAATGAGAACCATTATACCAAAATGGAGGGATTATAACAGCTGTTCCATGACATCTGGAATGACCAGATAATCTGTTCCCATTTAACTCTAGAGGAAAAAGGGATGATGTATCCGAGAAGTAAACTGGAAAGAATCTTAATATCAGGCCCGTCATCTTGGACATAAAACCCATTTTGTCATTTGTGACCCTCTTAGGGGAAAAATGAGTAAATAAAGTTACATTATTGGAGTTTGTATTAAAATAAAACAAAGGAGAAAAAGTTCATATATTATAGTTTTTGAATCCAGAATGCTACTGATTATAAGACACAGTGAGATTTCCAAGATACCAATGGCAAAACCAATGTGTATCTCAAAGGCAATGAACTACAGAAGCCAAAATGACTGTTGCTTGCTAGACATTTATGGTTGGTTATTATACTCATTTTAAAAATGTGTTTAGAATGTTCCTTCTGCACACTCAAAGACTAAAGAGTGAAGCTAAGAGATATGCCTTGACTGGTGTCTGTTCCCCTATTAGACAAAAAGGAGTCCTGAATATTCTGAAAAAAAGGGACTCACTTCACCTTACATCATAGGCCCAGGTTTTCTTAAGGAATCTGTTACTGTAGTCCAGTTTGGACACCCTTTGAACACAATGACTATATTTCCCTGGTAATTCAGGCAGCTAATGTCTAGAGATGTTGTAAATATATATCCATATGTTACCCAAATTGGGTGTTCCTACTGATTATTTTACATGCAAATAGAGTGAAACAAGCACTGGTTTTTGATATGTAAGAAACATACAGTCACTTCCTGGGCCCAATCAAGAAACCAATGCAATAAGATAAGAAATAATGAGCAATACTTGTTATTTAAAAGAAAAAGATGATTCATTTATGCTCTTACCCTAGAAATTCAAAGGTCTGACATTTATCCAAACATAAGTAAAATTTATATGCCAGATGGCTTATATAAATTACCAGTTGGTTATAACAGCAATACTGTGAAGCTGTTATCTTTTATTGTTCCCATTTAACTAATGAATAGACTGAGGCACAGTTTATCTAAAGTTACATATCTGGGATTTGAACACAAGTAGCCTAGTTGCCCAGTCTATACTCTAACCACTATACTGTGTAAGGTCAATAAGACACCTAGGAACAAATTAACTTTAAAAAATGAAAAGGTTCACATTCATCAGCAATACATAACTGAAAACTTAATAAAAATATCTCATTCGCAAATGAAAATTATGAATATATAGGAATCAGTTTAATTGAAGGTGCAAGACTTATGAATGGATAAATGGATAAATGGATAAAATGTAAAATTTTGCTCTAGTTCACAAGAAGTACTTCAGTGAATCAACAGTAATGCTGTTTCTGAATGGAAAACTGTACTTAAAAGTGGCAATTCTAGGGCTTCCCTGGTGGCGCAGTGGTTGAGAGTCCGCCTGCCGATGCAGGGAACACGGGTTTGTGCGCCGGTACGGGAAGATCCCACATGCCGCGGAGCAGCTAGGCCCGTGAGCCATGGCTGCTGAGCCTGCGCCTCCGGAGCCTGTGCTCCACAATGGGAGAGGCCACAGCGGTGAGAGGCCCGCGTACTACAAAAAAAAAAAAAAAAAAGTGGTAATTCTATTAATAAATTCAATACATTAAAAATCTGGTAATTTTAATGGAATTCTATATATTGTTTCTAAATCAATGGGGAAAAAAAATGATAAAGAAGAATAAAGAGTAGAGCTGAAGTCATAGGTTATCTGCCATGGAAAACTCAAGTAATCCAGAGTGAAATGCAGGTTTAAGACCGGACTTTCAGAAAACAACCCAGAAACAGATTCCTGTGTAAATAACAATGAGTTATATATAAAAAGCATGGCATTTCAAATTACTGAAGAAAGGATACACTATTCAATAAATGATATGAATTCAATTGCAAATATCTGGGGATAAAAGTAGCTTGGCATAAGTACAAGTTAATTAGACATTTACTATTCATCTAAACAGGAAACAAAATCATACAGCAAAAATTATGACTATTTCATTTTACTGTTTCCTATATTTTTCCATTTTATGATGGAAAGAACAAATATTTGAATAAAGGTAGTACAACTAGTCACCTTCAGACTTCTGTAGCCCCAATCTAAAATAGTTCATTTTAATTTTATCTAGTGAAGAAAAGAATGTAGGAGTATATAAAAATCTTTTGACTTTCTACCTCTGTATAAAAAAAGATGCTTCATAGTATTTATTCATCTTCATGGGTGTCTCTGAGTGAATTCCAACACAAAAATTAATGATTGTTGAATTATCTGTCAGGTGTAGAGGATCATACTGATTATTTCATATAACCAAAAATATCAGACTGAAGTTTTTTAAACTGAAAATAATATAATTATATAGTTCTCTACTGAAGACTATTCAAAACCTATTTTGCATTTCAATCAATTACATAGTTGAAGAAAATCTTTCATTGTTCTTTCACAACATTTTTTTAACTTAAAAATGACATTTTATTATTTGAATAAATGTGACGACCAACTCACATGAATGGGTCTCTGGATTATAGTCTTTCATTTCCTAGTCTAATAAGGATCTCAATACATTTGCTACTTAATTTTTCTAAAATAATTTCTCGAATTATATACTGTGGTCACTCCAATTATTAAGTCACTCTTATTTTTATAATAAAAAAGTGAAATTGTTCCATTGAATCATTTTCTATTTAAATCAAATAAAAATGCCCTAGAAAAGAAAAATTATTCAAGAGGATATTTAATTTTTCACACTTCCTTGCATATTTTTCCTGAGATGAGTTATTATTTTAAGTTCATGTTATTCTGACTCTAGAAAGGATAAGAGAAGTCTTATTCACCATGGTATATCTTCACTAGACTTAGACAGTAGCAACTCACCTGCATCACTGCAAAAACCATTATATATGTCAATGTAATGGTACCTCTGCTTAGAATCATAGAATCACCTGATTTTTATAGATATTAAGGATTCTTGGAGAGTTCTCAATTTGAAAACAGAGAAACATCACTGTCACTGTCTAAATTCTGTAATTCCAGAGGCTGGACCTGAGCACATGTATCCTGAATCCCTGTCCAGTAATTAAATCCATACAGTTTAGCTAAATTACATAACGTTAGGAAATATTTCAACAATCAAACTGGACTATGTTACAGGAGGTTTTGAAAATGACTATTTTATTGTTTGTCTATAGATTTAGATGTTTGAGACTTCCTTTTTAGTACAATATAGGCAAAATAGCTGATGATAGGTAATACTTGTTGGGTGCTCGCTATGCTGTTCAAAATTCATTATCTGTCCTCCTCAAAACCCTAGGAGGTAGATACCATTATTAAGCCTATTTTACATAACAGAAATTGAGTGCCTCCAATAAAGCACAGCTGGTTAGGTATAAGAACCAAGGCATCACAGTTGCACTGCAGACATCATGCTCTTAAACAGTGTGTTACAGTGTTGATTTTCCAAGAGTAACAGTGAAATAATTTATGGGAGGTCCAGGAAAATGGGGCTTTTCTATTTTTTTCTCTAATTTTAATGGTGTAAAATATACAATATTAGCTAGTATTTGTTTATATAGTGGTGTTACTTTTCTTACTTAGTTCATGTTACAAAATATTAAGATATTTATTAAATATTTATTTAATAAATAAAGATATTTATTAAAATGTTTAATGAATCTAGCTAAATACCTTTTAAATATACGTGCTTACCTGAGAAACATTTCAGTTGTTCAGTTCACATGTTCCCTTCAGAAATAGACAAGGTGTATTTCCAGAGATAAGAAAAGCTTTGTAATTCTCCACCTCAGTAATTTGCTTCTGAGCTGCAACTATGTCCAGTCTAAGAATAGAGTAGATAAGCCAAATTAGTCACCCTAAGTGTGACTTTTTGTTACTAGCATTTGAAAATTATGTAGAATTAACTGGAAAGCGAGTAATTAGGAGACAAATTCTCCATCTTCTGTATTCCTAATGGATTCATACAGTTTCCTTCTCCAATATTCCCTTTATCTCTTATTTTATTTTTCCATGTAAAAATATATGGTAATTCCCTCTGTTTAAATGGTTTGGCATATTTGCTCAGAGGTAAATAAAGTGCACGCATTTTTGCTTTGTTTCTTGAAATTTTGTCACGTGCTACAGAAATGATTCTTGCAAGGCATATTATATCTTAAACAACTTAAAGGAAAATTGATGCAATGAATCAAATATAATAAATGGCTTCACACTTTGTGTAGCATAATTATTTCAAATTAGAAGAATTATACGTTGGGTACATTGGTTTTCAGATGTGAAAGAATATCCTTTTCTTCTTCAGTCAGGCAAGTAATACACCATAATGAAATAATGTAATAATATAAACGTTTCAATTTCCAAACAGAGGGGAAGAGAATGTAAAATTTACCTGAAAGTCAAATAGGCATTCAGATCCCAAGAAAATTGCAAATAATACCCATTGTATCAGTGGTAGGAAATAATGTCTTATTTCTTTTGCTCCAAGTAGATTGGAGCAAAAGAGATAAGACACAATATTGTCACAACTTTTCCATCTTTTTATCTGAATTTTTTAGCTATTTCCTGTGGGAAACCAGGGGATATTATCATTCATGATAAATCAGAAGTCATTCTATTAAATCACATTAAATAGAACAGTGATTTTACTGTCAATAATGAACACTAATATGTTTGATTTCATGGACCTCATGTTTAATAAAACAATGTGTTTCCAGTAAAACTACATGTAATAAGTAGTCATTAGCATTTTTTAAAACCAATAAAAATATGTATGTATTTTCTTCCTCATTCAGACACAGTTATGAATCGTTCTTACAAAGAGATTCCAGATGAGCAACTTCAATTAGCTCCTAAAATGAAAATATGTGTATTGTATGGTTAAGCAAGTAGAAGAAACTTTATTTTGAGGGACGCTGGAGACAACGATGTATATCAAAGATATCTAATTATGTCAGCAAAATAACTATTTTATACTTGCAGTAAAATTACTTTTCTATCTAACATATAGATGCCTTCTTTTGCTAGATATGGATGTTTTATTTCTTTTTTCATATCAAGAAATAGAACTAGTAATTAGACATTTATTCTGTCTATCTATGTATCTACCTATCTACCTATCGATCCATCCATCAGAGCATGTAAGGTTAATAGCAGTGGCCTTGCCTAATCAGAACTTGATACAGTGACTAATATGCTGAATCCAGATGACAAGTGGAGCATAGAAGTTAATATAGAGAACAGTAGAAAGAATATCTTGTTTTACTCCCTGAATCATGTTGACTATGAGAAAGATTTTTGCCTCCAATTTTGACCTAAACCAGTCAAGACTTTCCACAACACTTTCAGCCAATGTTGAGAGAACATGGCATGTCTTCAACATATTCTATATCTCTGCCACATAGTGTACGCATTGACACTCTTGTACCTACATTATATTGCATCAACATCTTCCTCTTCTATTCCATATTCTTGCCCTCTGACTTCTACTCACTTGGTTAATGTTTCCATAGCTATTTAAATAGTGAACCACTGTGAACCCGTATAGCCATAAGAGAAGCTAAAAATACACTTAACTGCAATGAATGGAACTAAGCAGAATGGAAAATTGCAATAATGATGTCACGAAACATTCAGATGTGATGATATTCACAGTGCAGAGATAATTATTTGTCCTGCTTAAATGGAACTATTGTGACTCTGGCTTTTTTATTGCTGAATTTGAGTTTTAACTAGTAAAGTGAAAAAGAGATAAAAGACTTATTTTAGCTGAAATTCAATTAAGACTCTCATTTCAATCAAAGATAGCCCTACACATTTTTAAATGAATAAAAGTTTAATGCCTTAAATTTGGAGTATCCTCTGTTATGCAAAAAGTTATATTAATTTAGGAAAAATGCAAAATCCCTAGAATAGTGTAAGACATTCTTCATTTGATGCAGCCTTTCTAATACAGCATAATACCTTCTTATCAAAAACAGTCTCACAGTTTAGGTCCCCAATCAGGAATATAATGAAAGTCAGAGAGCTTTAAACAAGAATTTGTCTTCTTTCAGAGAGTAGAGGATACTTTAAGAAACTGCCTCAAAGGAAAACCATGCCGAAAATAAACAATTCTTGGCAAAAATGGGAAAAGTAGCTGACTTGTAAATGTCTCTCCAAGTTTTTAGAAAAACGTATGTAACTTTCTTTTTCTTTTTAACATCTTTACTGGAGTATAATTGCTTTACAATGTGGTGTTAGTTACTGCTGTATAACAAAGTGAATCAGCTATATGTATACATATATCCCCATATCCCTTCCCTCTTGTGTCTCCCTCCCACCCTCCCTATCCCACCCCTCTAGGTGGTCACAAAACACCAAGCTGATCTCCCTGTGCTATGTGGCTGCTTCCCACTAGCTATCTATTTTACATTTGGTAGTGTTGTATGCAACTTCCTTTGTGAAAATTATCCCTTTATTTTTGTGAAGACTTTTTACATAGAATCACACTTAAAATCCTAATATAACATTTACTACCTCTAAGACATTGAGCTCTGTGACTTAACCACTGTGAATTACTTTACCATAAAATGGATAAAGTAATACATTCCTTAAATAGGAAATTGTAGGATTAAATGAGATAGTTAAGTCCTTAGTACAGGATCTAGCACATACTACAGTCAATGAGAAGCAGCCTATTATTATGAGAGGTCTAAAAAGAGTTTTTTTGTTTTTTTTTTTCTGGGAGGGGACTAAGGAAGAAATGACTCTTTTCTGCATAAGTGTAGTTGTATTTTTTTTTCAATGATTTGGCGGTGTCTCACATAAAAACTAACTTTACAAACAATATTAATGAAAGCTAATACAGGAGAAATGGAGAGAAAGTGAATGTGGAGATCAAAATAAAATTCAGTAAGCTAGTAATGATAAATGGCCAACAAAAGATTTTGACAAAGATAAATTCATGGATATTTTATTGGAAATGCATTTTGTTTGCCAAATAATTATGAATTCATTCTCCCCTTGGATTACAAAATTTGTTAATTTTCTGCTTAAAAGTCAGAATATTAATATGAAATGCATGCTTTGAGGATTAACTATAAAAGTCTCTATTAATTATTGAAATTAGTCAATGGCTAAAGGACTGTGAAGGCTTCTGTTACCAGAAAACATTAGCTTTAAAAGGATAAACTGCTAAGAAATTTATGATGATGATTATTTATTAAAGAGTATTTATAGCATTGTGAAATATTTTTTTTCCTTGACTCAAAAACAAAGCAAAGCATCTTAACATGAAAGTTACTTCATTAACATGAAATAGCAGGGCTCTGATCAATATTTAAAACCTACATTCTGGTTATTATAAATATATGTTATTTGCTAAAACCACAAATATTTAAAATAATACTCAGGCTGCCCAGTCTCCAATATTCATTAAAGAGATAGTACTACTAGACATTAAGTTCATTTCTTGTCTTACCTAAGAAAATTTTCTTCCTGGAACAACACCTGTTTGATGATTCTGTTTTGTGTATAAGAAGTTACCCATTAAAATTTCATTTCTGCTAACAAAGGTCATTCCATGATTTTATTTATGGTTTCATTTAAGATCTATTAGTATTATCTTAACTATAGTGAGAGACTACCTTACAGGATACATACATGCATACTACGGATATATTTTAAATACACTTCAAAATTATTATTCTTGAGTCAATGAAACTTAAATATTATTCACAAGTTGATTTATGGCAAATGTTTTGTTCATACAAAACTACATGAATGCGTCTTTCTAATGTTCTACTTTAAGCTTAAAGGACAGTCTCATTTATTTCAGTTTTTTGATCCAAAAATTTAAATTATGCCTTGGTGTTTTTCTTTTCTTTGTACCTTTGGATTTGAATAGCAAGGATTAGAAGTTTATGTTTTATTTTCTTTTGTTTTATTTTCATTGTATTTTTTCTCCAAGGACTGTTAATTTAGACTACAGGAGAATTGCAGGGGAATAAGAAATTGAATAAAAAACAAAAAGCAAACAAACAAAAAACCCTTCAACATACATAAAACAATACACATGCTATGATCTCCAAACACAAACTCTGGGAGAATCAAGACCTTGATGAGACTGTTATCTGAAGATTGACACATTCCTCCTTAGACCTTGAGCAGGCTATATATATTCTCTAAGGTAAGTTTCACTGACTTGAAAGATAGCCAACTATCTTTGAATAAAACAATAACATATAGCGGTATTGAGTGGATACATGAAAGAGCTCAAGAGCAGAAAAGCCATTAAACACTCTAGAACAGAGATGGCATCAGAGTAGAGAGAAATAGAAACTTGCAGTGTAATTCTGTTGTTCATTATCAGGAGTTCTCATATTTTACTATGCATTAACATCACTTACAGCACTTATTAAAACAGATTTCTGGGATGCAAGCACACTGTTCCTGACTTAGTAGGTATAGCATGGGGCCTGTAAATGTGCACTTCTAACAAGTTTCTAGGTAATAAAGATATGGCTGACTTAGACAACACAATTAAAGAAATGCAGATCCCTACAACCTAACTTACTAGACAGGAAGAACTCTACAAATGAAGCTGAAGTGAAAAAGGAGACAGTAAGTTTTTGCTGTGAGCCATGTAGACACATGAATGTGAAAGCCAAGGGGGAATCACAAGTGGATGTGGCAGATTGATAGCAAACACTCTTCCTGTCTCATCTCTCACCAGGTATGCGCACACACACACACACACACACACACACACACACCCCACAATTATTTGCAAGCTACTTTCAGAGAAGTGAGGAGAAAGAATTCAACCATAGGACTATTCAGAAAAACAGTTAATTTTTTTTAAAAGCTTAAGAAAATATCAAATAATAAAATAAAAAGATTAAGAAACACATGAGAATTGCAAACAGTGTTTCATATTCTGAAATTGATTACAAACAAGATAAACACTTAAAGAAAAACCTAATAAACAACTGAAACTTAAACCTAAAACAATTAGAGAAAGAAGAACAAAAAAACCCCAAAAGTTAGCAGAAGGAAAGAAATCATAAAGATGAGATCAAAAATAAATGAAAAAGAAATGAATGAAACAATAGCAAAGATCAATACAACTAAAAGCTGGGTTTTTTGAGAAGATAAACAAAATTGAAAAGCCATTAGCCAGACTCATCAAGAAAAAAGGGAAGAAGACTCAAATCAACAGAATTAGAAATGAAAAAGGAGAAGTAACAACTGACACTGCAGAAATACAAAGGATCATGTGAGATTACTACAAGCAACTCTATGCCAATAAAATGGACAACCTGGAAGAAATGGACAAATTCTTAGAAAAGCACAACCTTCCAAGACTGAACCAGGAAGAAATAGAAAATATGAACAGACCAATCAAAAACATCAAAATTGAAACTGTGACTAAAAAGCTTTCAACAAACAAAAGCCCAGGACCAGATGGCTTCACAGGTGAATTCTATCAAAAATTTAGAGAAGAGCTAACACCTATCCTTCTCAAACTCTTCCAAAATACAGCAGAAGGAGGAACACTCCCAAACTCATTCTACGAGGCCACCATCACGCTGATACCAAAACCACATAAAGATGTCACAAAAAAAGAAAACTACAGGCCACTATCACTGATGAACACAGATGCAAAAATCCTCAACAAAATACTAGCAAATAGAATCCAACAGCACATTAAAAGGATCATACACCATGATCAAGTGGGATTTATCCCAGGAATGTAAGGATTATTCAATATATGCAAATCAATCAATGTGATACACCATATTAACAAATTGAAGGATAAAAACCATATGATGATCTCAATAGATGCAGAAAAAGGTCAACAAAATTCAACACTGATTCATGATAAAAAAAAAAAACTCTTCAGAAAGTGGGCATGGGGGAACTTATCTCAACATAATAAAGGCCATATATGACAAACCCACAGCCAACATCATTCCCAACGGTGACAAACAGAAAGCATTTCCTCTAAGATCAGGAACAAGACAAGGTTGCCCACTCTCACCACTCTTATTCAACATAGTTTTGGAAGTTTTAGCCCCAGCAATCAGAGAAAAAGAAATAAAGCGAATACAAATCAGAAAAGTCACTGTTTGCAGATGACATGACACTAAACATGGAGAATCCTAAAGATGCTACCAGAAAACTACTAGAGTTAATCAATGAATCTGGTAAAGTAGCAGGATACAAAATTAATGCACAGAAATCTCTTGCATTCCTATACACTAACAACGAAGAATCTGTAAGAGAAATTAAGGAAAAACTCTTATTTACAATTGCAACAAAAAGAATAAAATACCTAGGAATAAAGCTACCTAAAGAGACAAAAGACATGTATGCAGAAAACTATAAGACACTGATGAAAGAAAGTAAACATGATACAAACAGATGAAGAGATATACCATGTTCTTGATTTGGAAGAATCAACATTGTGAAAATGACTATACTACACAAAGCAATCTACAGATTCAATGCAATGCCTATCTAACTACCAACGGCATTTTTCACAGAACTAGGACAAAAAATTTCACAATTTGTAGGGAAACACAAAAGACGCCAAACAGCCAAAGCAATCTTGAGAAAGAAAAATAAAGCTGGAGGAATCAGGCTCTCTGACTTCAGACTATATGACAAAGCTACAGTCATCAAGACAGTATGGTATTGACACAAAAACAGAAATATAGATCAATGGAAGAGGATAGAAAGCCCAGAGATCAACCCATGCACATATGGTCATCTTTTCTTTGGTAAAGGAAGCAAGAATATAGAAAGGAGAAAAGACAACCTCTTCAATAAGTGGTGCTGGACAAACTGGACAGCTACATGTAAAAGAATGAAATTAGAACACTTCCTAACACCATACACAAAAATAAATTAAAAATGGATTAAAGACCTAAATGTAAGGCCAGACACTATAAAACTCCTAGAGAAAAACACAGGCAGAACACTCTATGACATAAATCACAGCAAGATCCTTTTTAACCCACCTCCTAAAGAAATGGAAATAAAAACAAAAGTAAACAAATGGGACCCAATGAAACTTAAAAAAGCTTTTTCACAGCAAAGGAAACCATGAACAAGAAGAAAAGACAACCCTCAGAACATAAGAAAATATTTGCAAAGAAAACAACTGACAAAGGATTAATCTCCAAAATATACAAAGCAGCTCATGCAACTCAATATCCAAAAAACAAATAACCCAATCCAAAAATGGGCAGAAGATCTAAACAGACAGTTCTCCAAAGAAGATACACAGATTGCCAACAAACACATGAAAGGATGCTCAACATCTAATCATTAGAGAAATGCAAATCAAAACTACAATGAGATATCACCTCACAGCAGTCAGAATGGCCAGTGTCAAAAAATCTAGAAAGAGTAAATGCTGGAGCGGGTGTGGAGAAAAGGGAACCCTCTTTCACTGTTGGTGGGAATGTAAACTGATACAGTCACTATGGAGAACAGTTCCTTAAAAAACTAAAAATAGAACTACCATATGACCCAGCAATCCCACTACTGGGCATATACCCTGAGAAAACCATAATTCAAAAAGAGTCATGTAGCACAATGTTCACTTCAGCTCTATTTACGATAGGCAGGACATGGAAACAACCTAAGTGTCCATCGAGAGGTGAATGGATAAAGAAGATGTGGGACATATATATATGGAATATTACTCAGCCATAAGAAGAAATGAAATTGAGTTACTTTTAGTGAGGTGGATAGACCTAGAGTCTGTCATACAGAGTGAAGTAAGTCAGAAAGAGAAAAACAAATACCATATGCTAACACATATATATGGAATTTAAAAGAAAAAAAATGGTTCTAATGAACCTAGGGGCAGGACAGGAATAGAGATGAAGATGTAGAGAATGGATTTGAGGGCATGGTGCGAAAGGGTAAGCTGGGACGAAGTGAGAGAGTAGCACTGATGTATATACACTACCAAATGTAAAATAGATAGCTAGTGGGAAGCAGATGCATAGTACAGGGAGATCAGCTTGGTGATTTGTGATCACCTAGAAGGATGGCATAGGGAGGGTGGGAGGGAGACACAAGAGGGAGGGGATATGGGTGTATAGGTATGCATATAGATGATTCACTTTGTTATACAGCAGAAACTAACATAATATTGTAAAGCAATTATACTCCAATAAACATGTTAAAAAAAAGAAAAACCTGAAAAAAGAGATCAGAAGATTCAAAACAGAACAGAAAACGTTATAAGAGAAAAGATGATAAAAAAATGAGCTACTGGAGCTGAGTCATTGAAAAGGAAAAAAGAATGTAATAAATAGACAAATAATTCAATATTAAAAATAATAAAATGAATAATCTGGAAAAATATATGTTAAGTGCTAGCTAGACATGATGAAAATACTCGTATACACAGTGGACAGAAAATATAAGAGTAAAGGATAGATAAGAGAAATATAAACAAAATGGGGTTCATAATAAACATAACAAGTGAAAGAAAATATGTCTCAGTATATAGAAATGTTTTCCTGAAATAAAAGATATAAAGTTACATTGAAATAAAAAGACATAGTTCCACATACAGAATATATTCTGAAAGAAATAAAAACCCAAATATGAAATATTAATACTTATTAGAAAAAAATATATGAGAATAGATTTAGAAACTTGGATATAGAGAACGATTTTTAAAATGGACCCAAAAGATACAAATTATAATGGAAAGAATTAATAGATTTAGAAATGCCAGAATTTAAAAGTTCTGAATGTGAAAGAGTGAGGTTTCAGGTTGTATGTAAGTTGAAGCAGTATGGGGCCCCTTCAACAAGGAAAAAGCTGGAATATATACATATATTTGTTCTTGGTCTGGAGCAAAAATTCTTGTCTTCTTGGTATCATTATAGCTATTATATTTTAATGAAATTTTAAACTATTTGGTACATTATTCCTATATTTTTAGAGAAGTGTTGAGAAAATTATACAGAAGATCACTCATGGATCTATACTAAAATTGTACTATAATACTGTATGCACAGTAAAACTCCAACTATATAATTCATGACACAAATTAGAAAATAGAAGAAATTAGCTAAAGTGCACATGGTAATGATCTGTTTTGTTACGACTAACAGATCGACTTTTCTGAAGTCTAAAATATTACAGTTCTAATCAAGGTCTCACATTATATTTTCTTCTGACTATGTGTTACCTCAACAGCTTTATGAAGGTGAACCTTACAAATGGAATACCATGTCTTGAAACCAGTGAACCTACTTTCCAGGTGACAACTGATTGGACTGGTGGAAGCCATCTGTAGGTCATCACTGGCCAATGAAAATAGTTGAGTAAACAAAATCTCTTTAAAATCAGCTCTGTTCCAAACAGAGTCTACCCTTTGTATGCCACACAGAAAGAAAGAACATACCGTGGTGGGAGAGAGCTGGTTGAGGTTAAGAACTAAATCTGGAATCAGCACCATATATCATGATATTACATTTGTGATTTGTGGCATATTAGTTAACTTTATTAAGCTTCAGCTTTCTGACTCCAAAATGTTAATTGTAGTAATGTTTATGCCATGAGGTTGCTGTGGTGAGTAAATGAGACCATGTAGGTAAATGGATTTGGTATGAAATAAGCATTCAATATATGCAATACATGTTTGTAATAAATACAGTAATGCTGAAAAAGGAGACACACACTGAGAAGCAACATTGTGAGACAGCAGAAGCCATGAATAAGCCAAGACCTGTGTTAAAGGAAGTTATTTGTGGAAGCAGAAATAGTGGAAGGAGACGTGATTTGGGTGGGCTCCACAATGGTGACTTACAGAGTCAGGAGCAGCTGGTCTTCTGGAAAAATAAAAGACAGCCTTACCACTTTGTTTGATGTGCACTCTGATCTGATCTACATTCTATATCCATGATAATTTGTTGTGTATCTTTTCACACATTTCTGCTTTTTCAGTACTTTCCCTGTATTCATACAATAAGCCCCCTTTTATTTTATTTTTTCCACTTATATGAGGTACTTTATTTATTTATATTTTTAATTTATTTTTGGCTGTGTTGGGTCTTTGTTGCTGCGTGAGGGCTTTCTCTAGTTGCAGCGAGTGGGGGCTACTCTTGGTTGTGGTGCATGGGCTTCTCATTGTGGTGGCTTGTCTTGTTGCAGAGCATGGGCTCTAGTTCCGCGGGCAGTAGTTGTGGTTCACAGGTTTAGCTGCTCCGTGGCACGTGAGATCTTCCCAGACTAGGGCTCAAACCTGCGTCCCCTGCATTGACAGGCAGTCTCTTAACCTCTGCACCACCAGGGAAATCCTTTATTTATTTATCTTTAACATCGTTATTGGCGTATAATTGTTTTACAATGCTGTGTTAGTTTCTGCTTTATAACAAAGTGAATCAGCTATACACATACATATATCTCCATATCTCTTCCCTCTTGCATCTCCCTCTCACCCTCCCTATCTCACCCCTCTAGGTGGTCATAAAGCACTGAGCTGATCTCCCTGTGCTATGTGGCTGCTCTCCACTAGCTATCTATTTTACATTTGGTAGTGTATACGTGTCCATGTCACTATCTCACTTCGTCCCAGCTTACCCTTCCCCCTCCCTGTGTCCTCAAATCCACTCTCTACATATGCGTCTTTATACCTGTCCTGCCCCTAGGTTCTTCAGAGCCTGTTTTTTTTTTTTTTTAGATTCCATATATATGTGTTGGCATATGGTATTTGCTTTTCTCTTTCTGACTTACTTCCCTCTGTATGACAGACTCTAGGTCCATCCACCTCACTACAAATAACTCAATTTTGTTTCCTTTTATGGCTGAGCAATAATCCATTGTATATATGTGCCACATCTTCTTTATCCATTCATCTGTCAATGGAAACTTAGGTTGCTTCCACGTCCTGGCTATTATAAATAGAGCTGCAGTGAACACTGTGGTACATGACTCTTTTTGAATTATAGTTTTCTCAGGGTATATTCCCAATAGTGGGATTGCTGGGTCGTATGGTAGTTTTATTTTTATTTTTTTAAGAAGCCTCCATACTGTTCTCCACAGTGACTGTATCAATTTACATAGCTACCAACAGTGCAAGACGGGTTCCTTTTCTCCACACCCTCTCCAGCATTTACTGTTTGTAGATATTTTGATGATGGCCATTCTGACTGGTGTGAGGTGATATCTCATTGTAGTTTTGATTTGCATTTCTCTAAGATTAATGATGTTGAGCATTCTTTCATATGTTTGTTGGCAATCTGTATATCTTCTTTGGAGAAATGTCTGTTTAGATCTTCTGCCCATTTTTGGATCGGGTTGTTTGTTTTTTGGATATTGAGTTGCATGAGCTGCTTGTAAATTTTGGAGATTAATCCTTTGTCCGTTGCTTCATTTGCAAATATTTTCTCCTGTTCTGAGGGTTGTCTTTTCATCTTGTTTATGGTTTCCTTTGCTGTGCAAAAAGCTTTTAAGTTTCATTAGGTCCCATTTGTTTATTTTTGCTTTTATTTCCATTACTCTAGGAGGTGGGTCAAAAAGGATCTTGCTGTGATTTATGTCATAGAGTGTTCTGCCTATGTTTTTCTCTAAGAGTTTCATAGTGTCTGGCCTTACATTTAGGCCTTTAATCCATTTTGAGTTTATATTTGTGTATGGTGTTAGGGAGTGTTCTAATTTCATTCTTTTACATGTAGCTGTCCAGTTTTCCCAGCACCACTTATTGAAGAGGCTGTCTTTTTTCCATTGTATATTCTTGCCTCCTTTATCAAAGATAAGGTGACCATATGTGTGTGGGTTTATCTCTGGGCTTTCTATCCTGTTCCATTGATCTATATTTCTGTTTTTGTGCCAGTACCATACTGTCTTGATTACTGTCGTATCTTCTTCTTCAAAATATAACCCTCTGTCTGTTCTGACGGTAATATAGATATCGCTTTCTATTAAGCCTTTCTATGTTTTTTATTTCAATATTTTGGAAAGTCTTATTCCAGGTACTTTTGTAGTAAAGCACCTGGAATGCTAGTTTAAGATGAAGATTCCTGAGGTCTGTATACAAAAGAAAACCTCTGATACTGAACCTCAGAATCTGATGGCTCTAATTTCCTATTCACAGAAAACTAAATGCTAGCCATATAAGGGTTTATAGTTTTTTCTTTTCCTAAACCTTTAATGGCTGTGATTTTCAAATAGCTATTTAGGGTTATTTGATTCAGTTTCTAAGAAATCTGCATTTTAATATTTATCCTAGGTAAAACTATTGCTACTTTCTATGTATCACACTTGGAAGTAATGCTTTAATATAATTATTTTATAATATTAACCATCTGATACTATGGTAACTTGAATTGTTATTAAAAGCTTCAGAAGATTATACTTTCACATGCTTTTTTCAGTTAAAATATAATATACTGGAAAGCTGAATCCAATTCATAAGCCTTTTTTGTATGATATGCAGAGACGAATAAAGTACTATTTATACTAAAAATTACATGAAAGCAGTAATTGATAACGGTTTCCAAGATTGATAGCCCTCCTAGAGAGTAGGAAAATATTCTGCCCCTTGATTTTTATCTGATAAATTCATGAACACCCAGTTAGCATAATGGGTGACCCTACACATATGAGTGTAAGAAATAGTGTCAAAAAAACAAATATAAGGCAAAGAGTCATATAAATTGAAAAAAAGTGGTTTCTAGTAATTATCTTATGGATGACCTTTCTGTTGTCTTACATAACAAATAACATAGGTATTTGCTTTTCATAAAAGGTAGTTTCAAATGGTCTCTCACCTGTCTTAGGGGCCTGATACTGTACATTTTTATTAATGCACACTTTTACATATCACATAAATGAGATTCAGCTCATATACATGAAATGCTGTCTGAATGTATTGAAGAGAATTTCAGAAATTTGGAAGGGTTACTATTTTATCATAACCAGCATTTAAGGTTTGTTAAGAAAAAAAAATCACTCGATTGACATTCATTTCCCTGGTATTTATTTTGTTTCATTTATCTAAAACAAAATCCCTCAAATCATGTTCATTCTGTTCATATGTAATACATTTTATATATTTATTTGACTGAAATTAAAATACTACACTTTATTTGAATGACAATTGAGTGACAGGTGTTAAGTGTCTTCAGGGGAAAACTGTTTAACAAAAACATATTTTAAAATTTCCTATTGAATCAATCATTATTTCTAACACTAAAATTTTCATAGGAATGAAAGATGGATGAGTTGGTGATAAAGGCAAATAGTTTTTATGATATTATGAGGTTTTGCCTTGTTTTGTACCATGTTTGACAAACAGCAACATCTGTCTAAAATCTGTCAATATGATGGATGGGAAGCATAAATCACATTATCTTATGTCAATACTCCTCTCAGAACAATATTTTAACATAAATTCAGTGCTATGTCATGAATGTGACCCTTGGGAATAAAGAAAGACCATATAACATTCAGCTGGATCCTATTTACATAGTTATTTTTAACCTCTTTTGAAATAGGAAGTCAAAACTTAAAAAAAAAAAAAACCTCTCAAAAGATATAAGCTGGGCCTTCCCTGGTGGTGCAGTGGTTGAGAGTCGATGCAGGGGACACGGGTTCGTGCCCCGGTCTGGGAAGATCCCACATGCCGCGGAGCGGCTGGGCCCGTGAGCCATGGCCGCTGAGTCTGCGCGTCCGGAGCCTGTGCTCCACAACGGGAGAGGCCACAACAGTGAGAGGCCCGTGTACCGCAAGAAAAAAAAAAAAGATATAAACTATATCTCATACAGTTTGAAAGCTGTTAATATATACAAATGAAATTCTAAGCATATATGCTATTGTGAAGTCTATATCGACATTGACATTTCCTATGAAATCATATTCTGAAGGTAATGAAACGAAAAGGGCTCAATGTGCAAGTTTGGAGTTTTGGCTAACATTTATTTGAATGCATTTATTAAAAGTTCATGCAACTGTAATACCTTCTTAATGCCAGTGTTAGAGCTGATGATTTTTAGTAATTTATAAAGTGTTCCAAAACATCACAAGCCTCCTGATCACTGAGAAGCATCACTTCAAATAATCAAATAACTTTAAAAAAATTTTTAATTGTAAGGCAGAATTTTACCAATGTTTGTGAATACATTAAATATGTCCTAAATGTATTTCATTAAAACATTTTCTCATTCGTCAGAGTAGTCCCTTCTGTATGGGCAAGACAACTAGATTTTTTTATTTGTTTAGATAATGTTTCTAAGGTTTTAACATTTATAATTGAACCTTAATAAATTTATCCAGAATTTTGATTGCTGTATCTGAGCTTCTCCTCCTCAATCCCCAAACTCATACACATTTGAAAGTGTTCCTTTGTAGCTCTGTGCTAGGATAGGATGACCTTTCCTGTCCATGACCCTGAAAGAGTCAATCCTAGACTATTCTTGTGTTAGAAGAAACATCGTCCCCTCATGCTCCTACTCAACTGAATTTTTTCACCACCTTGAATAAACCAGTTGAATTGCCTGCCCCTTAACATATAACCATCTTACCTAGTGGCGTTTCTTTCAATTGCTTCTAAGTCTCTTCCGGTTATCCTGAAGCAGAGGTTAGTAGGGCATGCTCCTCTGATTGTTGTTGTCTAAAGGCATTTAGTCTCAATTCTCATGACACAAAATGAAGTGATATTCTGATAGTTTTAACCCCAATATGATGAACAGAACCACCACAAACATTAATCTAGGCACTGAAGCATTACTGTCATTAAATTTTTGTCTTTTTATTTTGTTTGTTCATTACTAAATCATCTTACTTAAATTACATTTGCCGGAAAGAGAAACAAAAGTCCATTTCACTTACCACCATGTAGTTTAAATGGCATTCTGCCTAACCATTCATGCAAAGAAGAGAACTCTGTTGTCAGTGGGTGTGATCACATCAAATAATTTAGACACTCAAACTCTGTTTTACCTCACAGTACTTGTCTGTTTATTTAACCTTGATAATTATTCAATTTTTTTACCGAAGCTAGCTACACACATAAACCCACTTGAAGAAAATGATGATTTGATTAAATTCATTAATATGGTAACTAACGTATAGCTAAAATAGTTTGGATTCAACTAAGTTATTTAAACCTTATTTTACCTTTTTTCTTCCATGATAGACATTTATATTCTATGTCACAGCTTTTATCTCTAAAATCACAACATAGGAAAGGTTATAAAATTAGGTAAAGATTAATTTTATATTGTCTTGTAAATCCTGATTTGAAGATAACTCTAACAGCCCTCATAGCTTTACCTAAGAATGGCAAGTGACTCAAACCACCAGGCCAATCTGGAATTCCCAAGACAAGACATATATTAGGTCAGGTAGGACAAGCCTCTATGATGGATTGGCTATTACACTGAGACGAATGCAACTATGTTTCAAGTGAGTCTAGATGTTCCCTTAATGTCCTTACTGAAATTCCCAATAAGGCTGCATTCACTTACTGAATCATAAAGGTGGCAATAATCTCGGATATAAAAAAATAAGAATTTAGCCTAAGCCCTACTCACTTCAAGACCTGAGTCACAGCAAACAGTTTAAGGGGATGAATGACTCAAAGCAACATACCACTCAGAATTCCTTCCAACTAAGCTAGCAAAGCGAGGAGGGTTTAGGCATCAGACAGAACCCAAATTCATAATCCTGCTCTGCCGTGTACTAGGTGTGTGTCTTTGGGCCAGCCACCTAAGCTCTCTGCACCTCAGTTCCAACCTGTAAAATGAGGATGGTCATTGTTCCTAAATCATGGGATCATTGTAAGGACCCAGTAAGGTATCACAGGGGAGGAACGTGGAACAATTCCAGACACAGAGAAAGTGCTCAAGAAATGTCAGCATTTATTAAAAAAATAATAATAAGATATAAGGTACTGGGAGACATGGTAATATAAATGGGGAAATCTGCATAACTTTGTTGAACCAATTTAATCCCAAGATACATGAGAATAAAGAAACATTTGAATTTTATTTATAGAAATGTAAGACCAACATATTCTTTCAAAATAGTCTTCTTGAGCTTGTTATAAATATATAAAAGATAATATAAATGAAGAGCACAATACTGTTTAGTAATAACTGCAAGGAGGATCACATGGATAGCCCATTTTTCCTATATAGAAAGCAATTCAAAAGGAAAGGTAAAAAAAAAAAAGGAAAGGTAAATTAATTTTAAGAGACGATGTAAACATTATTATGTATGACCCACTCTCAATTCCTCACTGTTTCCCACCCCCTCCAAATCTGAGAAACGTGAACTATAAGAAAGTTACAAGAGGAATTATATCATTATTTAGGTGGAAAGTAGTGAGGAAAAATATAAACCTAACAATATTTTAAAAATAATTCATCCGGGGCTTCCTTGGTGGCGCAGTGGTTGAGAGTCCGCCTGTCAATGCAGGGGACACGGGTTCGTGCCCCGGTCCGGGAAGATCCCACATGCGCGGAGCGGCTGGGCCCGTGAGCCATGGCCGCTGAGCCTGCGCGTCCAGAGCCTGTTGCTCCGCAACAGGAGAGGCCACAACAGTGAGAGGCCCGCGTACCGCAAATAAATAAATAAATAAATAAAAATAATTCATCCGTTAAGGGTGACAAGAGAGGAAGCTACATTGTGAGCTACTTGATACAGTAGACACGTTTGTTCAATGTCTTTTTCCCCACTCTCCCTGGGCATAACTTCCAGATGACTGATTGTCATAAGTAAGTCCCTGCCTCAGCAACCACTGAGGAAGCAGTGCTAAGGAGCTCATTCAGTATTATGGAAGCCAACATCAGAGCTAGAATCTTGCACCAAGATAATTAACATATCCTAAATGGATTCAGGTACATCTCTTAATTACAACTGTTAGCAAAGTATGGAGACAATATGTTTCTCAGCCATCTAGATGCTTTCAAATAATGTCTCTAAATTGAGTTAATGCCGAATAGGAATGGGGGTTCTTTCTTTAATTCTTTGTGGCCAACCAAAAACTCAATTAATAGTGTGACTTATTAAAACCAAATATCATATATTAACTCATATACGTGGAATCTAGAAAAATGGTACAGATAAACTGGTTTGCAGAAATAGAGACACAGATGTAGAGAACAAATGTATAGACATCAAGGGGGGAAAGCGGGGGAATGGAGGGGGTGGTGGGATGAATTGGGTGATTGGGATTGACATATATACACTAATATGTATAAAATAAATAACGAATAAGAACCTGCTGTATAAAAAAAATAATTAAAATTTAAAAAAAAATAGTGTGACATTGCCAGTCTTCTGATATTCTAATTTTCTGGCCTATTCATTGTACCCTATGGTGTGTCAGTGACAGCACCTCCAGCATAAATCCTAAGGCAGTAATACATGATTTGATTCATTGCTGTGGGCTACTGTACCCCTGAGAGCATTTTTATTATCCTAAAATTCAAAGAAAAAAAAATCTCAGGAGAATGTGTTGTTTCCTTATGCATTCAAGATTGATGTAAATATAGAAAAAATGTGAAAGTAAAAGTTATCAGTTACTTCTTTAGAACACTGGGGGCTGCTTGGATGAAAGCTGGTGATTCTATGAAGAAAATTTTCAAAATCAGGTAATTGTAGCCAGCTCATTGCTGACTTCCATGGCATATCTCGATTTACAATAAAGATAAGGCCTATTAGGGAGAAAGGCATTTAAAAAGAAGGTACTTCTTAGAATTATGCTTAAGAGGAAGAACAGGATGCCAGGTGAAGCACATGCAAAGTATTGCCTTCAGCATAGAAGCTGAAGTCACAAATAAATCACACTAGGACAGAACAAGTCCTGTGATCCATATCACTAAAAGCCATTTTACCATTTACTTCTGAGTGTCAGGATCATTCTTACTCTTATCAATTAAAAACACAGGCAAATTGAAAGTGTTAAACTCTTAGGGTAGCAACCTTATCATCCTTAGGGCACTGATAAAAACCAACTGCATCCAAGGGAAACAGAAGCAGTCATTCTACCTCTGGGAGTGGAACAAGCATATGTGCTGGACTGAGCTACACCAGGAGCACCAAACAGACACACCCTACAGACCAGGGCCATGTTGCAGGCCTAAGACAAAGGCTTAATTAGAGGCACAGTGTAAAGACCAGCCTAAAGCTGGGAGGGTAGAGTAGGAGAAGGAAAGAATGAACCTTGGCAAGCCAGCCCCCACCTTAAATACAGTATCACTAAAGAAGCTGAAGACTGGTGAACTAAAGGTAATCATAACAACCACAAAGTCAAACACAGCCCAACTCTTAATTCGATTAACTCCTCACCCTACAGCCTAGCAGAAAACACACCCAGTTCCAGGCATAAAACTGTTTAGCTTAATTGTATTTGCAAAATCCCCTCATCTTTACCACACAAGGTAATATAATCAATGGAATAAAATCCCATCACATTCATAGATGTCACACTCAGAGAGCCAAAGGGAGAGTATTATACAAAATGTGAGTCAACAGGGGGCATCTTAGAATTCTGCCTATCACAGTAAGCAAACCACTTATGTGAAAATCTAAGACACAGTAGACACATTGATTGGCTCCTATTCCCATTAACACCAGGACAGAGCAAGTAAAACAGCATTAAGGGCTGCTCCTTTATATACCTAAAGATTGTGGTCAATCCAAATATTAATATAAAATAATAACCTCTGGCTCTTGTATAAATCCCTGGAACCAAACCTAAAAAGAATTTCAAAAGGTAAAAAATTACACTTATGATCTCTTTTATTACTTGAAAAACAACCATCAAGTGATTCCTATCATTCATGGAAGGAGTAAGTTACTAAGCATTGCAGGATGAAAGATTAGTCATCAGTCCAATTAGCATCCATATTTTTATACTTGGACTAATTCTATTGCACATTTGGAATTTGAAGCCACAGTTACTAAATGTGGCATTTGCATGCTATTATTTTATCTAAATAGCTATAAATATTTAAGATCTTTCTATGTGTAAAAGGTAATCCAAATACCATATTCCACAATAATATTCACTCACAGTTTATTAGTAAAATATTTAGCATGCTGAAGGGAAATTACCCATCAGCTAATGAAGGATACATGGTGCTCAGGCAAAGAGGCAGGTTTTTAAATATATATATATATATATATATATATATATATAAAACATTTTTAAATTTAAAATATCATAAGCAGAAAACAAAACTATTCAATATGTGTTCAGAGAAAAAACAGGCATTTTGCAATTGAAATGATCACAAAATGCTTCATAGAAGTGGCATTAGTCAGGAATTTTAGGATGGTTTTATTTGTATAATTAGAAGGGGAAAAAGAACATTCCATCTGAAAGGAACAACCTTGATAATCTAATAAAGAAGGAAAGAGTAAATAATAATTGGGAAGTAGAAATTTGACTAGGAATAGTAATATTATTATTACTATTATTACTATGAATTATTACTATGATTTATGTGGGAGACAATTTAACCACCACTTCCTCAAGAAAAAAATCTAATGGAAGAGAAAAAAGGTGAAAGTTCTAGGTATTAGTAAGGTACTAAAAGTATAGTTTGAAAGAACTTTAACAATGGACTTAATATTCTTTGTAAAGCAATATTCAATATTTTTTTGCAGTGTTAAGAAGTCAGATGGATTTGTGGGATTGAGGACAGAGCAAAAGTTGTAAATTAAGATTTTTGGAATGTAAACCATAATTTTGAAGTTAATAAAGGGATTTATGGAGGCAACAGGGCCAAAATATGGTGAGATAATACATTTGTCATTGAAACTACTAAAGATACATTTTTTCCCTCCCTTCAATATCCAGTAACTTAAGATAAGAATGAATTAAAGCAGTAGGGTTTTACCCAAAACAAGTGGTTGGCCCCTGTCAAAAGTAAAAACTGTTTGAAAGGCAATTAAATCAGACAGATGCTAAGAATCTATGAAAATTGAGAAGGGTAAATATGAAGAATGGTCAAGAAAGAAAGAGAATCGTATATTAGGGGGTTGTAGTTATAATTTCAAGGTGAAAGAGCTTGGAGATAGAGTGCTTTTAAGCAGTGGTGAGATCTAAGGTTAGGTCTAACTATAAATATTTCAAGCACCATAGACACTAAAGCTACTTGAGGTGTACAAAGACCTGCAAGGTCAAAGAATTGAGAGAATCATCAACAGCTTAATTAAAGTCTCTGAAATATTGGCAGAGTGGAATGGAAAATTATAATCAGGTGCACTAATAACTGAATATAATGGAAAAAGGTGACTAGATAATATCAATATAGTTTTAAACATTACTATAAAAGTTGTTGGTA
The DNA here is from genome assembly GCF_963924675.1 of Phocoena phocoena. NCBI lineage: Eukaryota > Metazoa > Chordata > Mammalia > Artiodactyla > Phocoenidae > Phocoena > Phocoena phocoena. The sequence goes on from NC_089221.1 coordinate 25,086,814, forward strand.
TGAACTTCAGGAAAAGGTGTTGAAATATTGAGAGGGTTAATGATAATTCTGAAGAATCAGTGAAGAGCACTGAATTTGTCAACTCCTATTCTTCATCTTAAGAAATGGTGGCTAGAGCAGGACAAAAAATAAGACATTTAATCATGATGTGTACTACATGGACTGTATAAACAATATGATAGAAATTAAACTGTGAAACAATTAGAAAGCATGGTTCTTATCCACTAGTAGTTAAAGACAATGAAGGAGTCTCTAAGCATATAATGTTTATATGGGAAAGTCATGGCTTATTTATGACAAATACTTTGAAGGAAAGTTTAAGTGAAAAGGTACAGAATAATATAACAAGAAGTTCAGGAAACAGAGAAAGAGAATCTTGAGCAAGACAAAGAAGTAATTTGGAAGGAAGTAAGCAAAGGCCACTTTCAGAATAACCAGACTATAGTTGTTGACAGCCAATTGAACATCGTATCTCATACACTAATCTTTTAAGTGCTGGATTCATTGAACAATATCTATATACAAATTTTTCTGTACCTTGCCATCAAATATCACCTGGCCCTGGGAGTTCCAAAATCTCTTTGAGGAGATTCTAATAATTGTATAATGAAGTGAAGAGAGCAGATGATTCACTACTCTTGTCTACTATAAGCAACTTCCTTATTTTTAAATATCATGGCTGTATTCTGGAAGTGGTGATATTTTAGATGAAGTTACCAAGTAGAATGTTGAACAATTACACCATACTACATAAAGAAAGGATGAGTGTTGGACAAAGAATAAAGTAAAATATACTCGTTTATGTTTTATTTCTAATTGATGTAAAAGATAATTTTGCCCAAAGTAATAATAGTAACAATATTTATTGTTTATAGTATATGTATAAGTTAAACAATGTCATGCAAGGGAGGAACTATGAATATTCTGTCATAAGGAACATGCACTACATGTGTGATTCACTTTTAAAGCTTTTGTAAACACAGTTTAAAAGACTATATAGTCCATACTAAATATAGGATGATATATAAAAATTGTAAACCCACAAATTTCATCTTCTTCATTAAAAGATGAATGTAACAGAAGAGCTCCTGTCGTCAGAGTTCACATGATTCCAATTCATTTTTCTTTAAAATCATAATCCTACAGGTGCATTTGTGTGACTAAAATGTTACTATATTTTATATTTTATGCTACATGATTGTTATGATTCTTTCTTTCTTTTTTTTTTTTTTTTGCGGTACGCAGGCCTCTCACTGTTGTGGCCTCTCCCGTTGCGGAGCACAGGCTCCAGACGCGCAGGCTCAGCGGCCATGGTTCATGGGCCCAGCCGCTCCACGGCATGTGGGATCTTCCTGGACCGGGGCACGAACCCGTGTCCCCTGCATCGGCAGGTGGACTCTCAACCACTGCACCACCAGGGAAGCCCTGATTACTTCTTAAGGTGAATTTATAGAAGTTTAGTTTTCTACTTTTCATAAAATTATATTAACATACAGCCATCAGTCAATGAAGAGAGAATAATCCAAAAGCAGTTCTTGCCTGGGAGGAATTTTCATCAAACTGTAGCCTTGGGCTTCCCTGGTGGCGCAGTGGTTGGGAGTCCGCCTGCCTATGCAGGGGACACGGGTTCATGCCCCGGTCCGGGAAGATCCCACATGCCGTGGAGCGGCTGGGCCTGTGAGCCATGGCCGCTGAGCCTGCGCGTCCGGAGCCTGTGCTCCGCAATGGGAGAGGCCACAACAGTGAGAGGCCCACACACCGCAAAAAACAAAAAAACAAAAAAACAAAAAAACAAAAAAAACTGTAGCCTTTAAACCTAGAGATATGTATTTGAGAGCATATTTTGTAAGATATTACCAATAAAAGTCAACTATCTGTAGTGTTAATTAATAAGTGCTTTTTTATAATAAATTGTGCAGAAAGTATGACTAAAGACCTGAAAAACTAAATGCCAATGTATTTTTAGATAAAATTCATGATATATATAATTACAGAAAAGGAAACATCAAAGATAAAGTGTCATCACTCTTTTAATTACCATAAATATGTTTGTAATCACTGGAATTTCTGAAATATTATGTATGGGGAAAGGATTATTTAAAACAGACACTTGAAGGGACACATAGAATTGTATAATTTCTTTGTGATTACTTAAAGTTAGTGAAAGTTTTTAATCCCTTTACAGATAAATAAAATTATTTTATAATGCAAAATGCAGCAGCATAATACAGTAGTACATAACAAAATAATATAACCCATAGCCTTAAAATGAAAATTTCATCACTGATTCTCTAAGCATAATCAATTTTTTTTTTATAAATTGACTGAATCTGAGGTGTTGCTTAAGAAAAACCAATTACTGTTCACAGGCACATCTTATAAATGCACAGCATACATATATCACAGACTATATACAACTTTTTCTATTATGAGAGACATTGGTTTTATAGATTATGTTGCAGTATAAAATCTTTTGAAACATCACAACTGAAGCAGGTCAAGACCTGTCCTTAGGGCTAACTTTTCAAGTCAAAGAATTTCTCAACTACTGGGGAAGACACAAACCTCCAGAATCACAAGCAACATTTTTTTCACAATTCTTCAAGAAAATTGATAGTACCACTAACTTCATGAAAAGTTTAGGCTGCTGTCATTAAAGAGGATAATAAATAACTATATTTAGTGAATAGAGTTGAACAACTTCATTCAAGTAAATATATATAATCACTGATAAATTAATAACTATAAATTATTTTAAAAATGAATGAACAGCACCAGATTTGCTTCTTCAATGAAAAAAGGTGAAACATTTACTCACAAGTTTCAAATACGTAACTCTATCAGAATTTGTAGCTTTAATTTTAAATACTACTGTTTAGAAATAAGAAATTATTTATTTAAGGAGAAATTACACACCATGATCTTTTCCACACGTAATTCCCAATATAGAAAACAGAGTAGAGAGTAACTGGTCTTTTAACCAGTGTGTATTATTCAGAGATAAGAGAACTGATGAAGCTGAAGTAGGCATTTCAAAGTAATACTTTTGTAAAATTTTGTAGTAGCAATAATAATAAATAAAAATAAATAATTCTTGCACCCCCTCTTGCGAGAGCACCAGAATCACAACTAACTGCTGATCAATCAATCATTGACAGGAAGACACTAGAACTCACCAAAAAAGATAGCTCACATCCAAAGACAAAGGAGAAGCCACAGTGACACAGTAGGAGGGGCGCAATAACAATAAAATCAAATCCCGTAACTGCTGGGTGGGTGACTCACACTGGAGAACACTCATACCACAGAAATCCACCCACTGGAGTGAAGGTTCTGAGACCCATGTCAGGCTTCCCAACCTGGGGGTCCAGCAACAGGAGAAAGAATTCCTAGAGACTCAGACATTGAAGGCTAGTTCGACAGGACTGGGGGAAACAGAGACTCCACCCTTGGAGGGCACACACAAAGTGGTGTGTGCATTGGGACCCAGGGGAAGGAGCAGTGACCCCATAGGAGACTGAACCAGACCTACCTGCTAGTGTTGGAGGGTCTCCTGCAGAGGCGGGGGGTGGCTGTATCTCACCGTGAGGACAAGGACACTGGCAGCAGAAGTTCTGGGAAGTACTCCTTGGCTTGAGCCCTCCCAGAGTCTGCCACTAGCCCCACAAAAGAGCTCAGGTAGGCTCCAGTGCTGGGTGGCCTCAGGCCAAACAACCAGCAGGGAGGGAACACAGCCCTACCCATCAGCAGATGGATTAAAGTGGATTAAAGTTTTACTGAGCTCTGCCCACCAGATCAACAGTCAGCTCTACCAACCACCAGTCGCTCACATCAGGAAACTTGCACAGACCTCTAAGACAGCCTCATCCACAAGAGGGCAGACAGCAGAAGCAAGAAGAACTACAATCCTGCAGCCTGTGGAATAAAAACCACATTCACAGAAAGATAGACAAGATGAAAAGTCAGAGGGATATGTACCAGATGAACGAACAAGATAAAACCCCAGAAAAACAACTAAATGAAGTGGAGATAGGTAACCTTCCAGAAAAAGAATTCAGAATAATTATAGTGAAGATGATCCAGGACCAAGGAAAAAGAATGGAGGCAAAGATCGAGAAGATGCAAGAAATGTTTAACAAAGACCTAGAAGAATTAAAGAACAAACAGACACAGATGAACAATACAATAACTGAAATGAAAACTACACTAGAAGGAATCAATTGCAGAATAACTGAGGCAGAACGGAGAAGTGACCTGGAAGACAGAATGGTGGAATTCACTGCTGTGGAAGACAATAAAGAAAAAAGAATGAAAAGAAATGAAGACAGCCTAAGAGACCTCTGGGACAACATTAAAGGCAACAACATTCGCATTATAGGGGTCCCAGAAGAAGAAGAGAGAGAGAAAGGAGCCGAGAAAATATTTGAAGAAATATTTGAAAACTTCCCTAACATGGGAAAAGGAAATAGCCACCCAAGTCCAGGAAGCACAGAGAGTCCCATACAAAATAAACAAACACGTTGAGACACATAGTAATCAAATTGGCAAAAATTAAACACAAAGAAAAATTACTGAAAGCAGCAAGGAAAAAACAACAAATAACATACAAGGGAACTCCCATAAGGTTAACAGATGATTTCGAGGCAGAAACTCTACAAACCAGAAGGGAGAGGCATGACATATTTAAAGTGATGAAAGGGAAGAAACTACAACCAAGATTACTCTACCAGGCAAGGATCTCATTCAGGTTCGATGGAGAAATCAAAAGCTTTACATACAAGCAAAAGTGAAAAGAATTCAGCACCAACAAACCAGCTCTACAACAAATGCTAAAGGAACTTTGCTAAGTGGGAAATACAAGAGAAGAAAAGAACCTACAAAAACAAACCCAAAACAATTAAGAAAATAGTAATAGGAATATACATATCAATAATTACCTTAAATGTGAATGGATTAAATGCTCCAACCAAAAGAGACAGGCTTGCTGAATAGATACAAAAACAAGACCCATATATATGCTGTCTATAAGAGATCCACTTCAGACCTAGGAACAGGTACAGACTGAAAATTAGGGGATGGAAAAAGATATTCCATGCAGATGGAAATCAAAAGAAAGCTGGAGTAGCAATACTCATATCATATAAAATAGATTTGAAAATAAAAAATGATACAAGAGACAAGGAAAGACACTACGTAATGATCAAGGGATCAATCCAAGAAGAAGATATAATAATTATAAATATATATGCACCCAACATAGGAGCACCTTAATATATAAGGCAACTGCTAACAGCTATAAAAGAGGAAATCGACCTTAACACAATAATAGTGGGGGACTTTAACACCTCACTTACACCAATGGACAGATCACCCAAACAGAAAATTAATAAGGAAACACAAGCTTTAAATGACACAACAGACCAGATAGATTTAATTGATATTTATACGACATTCCATCCAAAACCAGCAGATTACACTTTCTTCTCTAGTGCGCAAAAAACATTCCCCAGGATAGATCACATCTTGGGTCACAAATCAAGCCTCAGTAAATTTAAGGAAATTGAAATCATATCAAGCATCTTTTCAGACCACAAGTATGATATTAGAAATCAATTACAGGGAATAAAATGTAAAAAAACACAAACATGTGGAGGCTAAACAATACATTACTAAATAACCAAGAGATCACTGAAAAAATCAAAGAGGAAATCAAAAAATACCTAGAGACAAATGACAATGAAAACACGATGATCCAAAACCTATGGGATGCAGCAAAAGCAGTTCTAAGAGGGAAGTTTATAGCAATACAAGCCTACCTCAAGAAACAAAAAAATCTCAAATAAACAATCTAACCTTACACCTAAAGGAAGTAGAGAAAGAAGAACAAACAAAACCCAAAGTTAGCAGAAAGAAAGAAATCATAAAGATCAGAGCAGAAATAAATGAAATAGAAACAAAGAAAATGATAGCAAAGATCAATAAAACTAAAAGCTGGTTCTTTGAGAAGATAAACAAAATTGATAAACCATTAGCCAGACTCATCAAGAAAAAGAGGGAGAGGACTCAAATTAATAAAATTAGAAATGTAAAAGGATGTTACAACAGACACCACAAAAATACAAAGCATTCTAAGAGACTACTACAAGCAACACTATGCCAATAAAATGGACAACCTGGAAGAAATAGACAAATTCTTAGAAAGGTATAACCTTCCAAGACTGAACCAGGAAGAAATAGAAAATGTGAACAAACCAGTCACAAGTAATGAAATTCAAACTGTGATTAAAATTCTTCCAACAAACAGAAGTTCAGGACCAGATGGCTTTACAGGTGAATTCCATGAAACATTTAGAGAAGAGCTAACACCCATCCTTCTCAAACTCTTCCAAAAAATTGCAGAGCAAGGAACACTCCCAAACTCATTCTATGAGGCCACCATCATCCTGATACCAAAACCAGAAAAAGATACCACAAAAAAAGAAAATTACAGACCAATATCACTGGTGAATATAGATGCAAAAATCCTCAACAAAATACTAGCAAACAGAATCCAACAACACATTAAAAGGCTCATACACCATGATCAAGTGGGATTTAGCCCAGGCATGCAAGGATTCTTCAATATACACAAATCAGTCAATGTGATGCACTATATTAACAAACTGAAGAATAAAACCATATGATTATCTCAATAGATGCAGAGAAAGATTTGAAAAAATTCAACACACATTTATGATAAAAATCCTCCAGAAAGTGGGCATAGAGGGAACCTACCTCAACATAATCAAGGCCATATATGACAAACCCACAGAAAACATCATTTGCAATGGTGACAAACTGAAAGCATTCCTCTAAGATCAGGAACAAGACAAGGTTGTCCACTCTCACCACTATTATTCAACATAATGTGGAAGTCCTAGCCATGGCAATTAGAGAAGAAAAAGAAATACAAATTGGAAAAGAAGTAGTAAAGCTGTCACTGTTTGCAGATGACATGATACTACACATAGAGAATCCTAAAGATGCCACCAGAAAACTACTAGATCTAATCAATGAATTTGGTAAAGTAGCAGATTACAAAATTAATGCACAGAAATTTCTTGCATTCCTATACACTAACAACGAAAAATCTGAGAGAAATTAAGGATACACTCCCATTTACCACTGAAACAAAAAGAATAAAATACCTAGGAATAAACCTACCTAGGGAGACAAAAGACCTGTATGCAGAAAACTATAAGACACTGATGAAAGAAATTAAGATTATACAGACATATGGAGAGACATACCATGTTCTTGATTTGGAAGAATCAACATTGTGAAAATGACTATACTACACAAAGCAATCTACAGATTCAATGCAATCCCTATCAAATTACCAATGGCATATTTTACAGAACTAGAACAAAAAATCTTAAAATTTGTATGGAGACACAAAAGACCCTGAAGAGCCAAAGAATCTTGAGAAAGAAAAACAGAGCTGGAGGAATCAGACTCCCTGACTTCAGGCTGTACTACAACCTACAGCAATCAAGACAATATGGTACTGGAACAAAAACAGAAATATAGATCAATGGAACAGGATAGAAGGCCCAGAGATAAACCCATGCACCTATGATCAACTAATCTATCACAAAGGAAGCAAGGATATACAATGGAGAAAACAGTCTCTTCAATAAGTGGTCCTGGGAAAACTGGATAGCTACATGTAAAAGAATGAAATTAGAACAATCCCTAATACCATACACAAAAGTAAACTCAAAATGAATTAGAGACCTAAATGTAAAGCTGGACACTATAAAACTCTTAGAGGAAAACATAGGAAGAACATTCTTTGACATAAATCACAGCAAGATCTTTTTTGATCTACCTCCTAGAGTAATGTAAATAAAAATAAACAACTGGAACCTAATGAAACTTAAAAGCTTTTGCAAAGCAAAGGAAACTACAAACAAGATGAAAAGACAACCCTCAGAATGGGAGAAAATATTTGCAAATGAATCAATGGACAAAGGATTAATCTCCAAAATATATAAACAGCTCATGCAACTCAGTATTAAAAAAACAAACAACCCAATCCAAAAATAGGGCAGAAGACCTAAATAGACATTGCTCCAAAGAAGACATACAGATGACCAAGAAGACCATGAAAAGCTGCTCAACATCACAAATTATTAGAGAAATGCAAATCAAACCTACAATGAGGTATCACCTTACACCAGTCAGAATGGGCATCATCAGAAAAGCTACAAACAACAAATGCTGGAGGGGGTGTGAGGAAAAGGGAACCCTCTTGCACTGTTGGTGGGAATGTAAATTGGCATAGCCACTATGGAGAACAGTATGGAGGTTCCTTAAAAAACTAAAAATCAAATAACCATATGACCCAGCAATCCCACTACTGGGCATATACCCAGAGAAATCCATAATTCAAAAATACACATGCACCCCAATGTTCACTGCAGCACTATTTACAATAGCCAGGTCATGGAAGCAACGTACATGTCCATTGACAGACAAATGGATAAAGAAGATGTGGTACATATATACAGTGGAATATTACTCAGCCAAAAAAAGGAACAAAATTGGGTCATTTGTAGAGACGTGGATGAATCTAGGGACTGTCATACAAAGTGAAGTAAGTCAGAAAGAGAAAAACAAATATCATATATTAACGCATATATGTGGAACCTAGAAAAATGGTACAGATGAACCGGTTTGCAGTGCAGAAATTGAGACACAGATGTAGAGAACAAATGTATGGACACCAAGTGGTGGGAGGTAGTGGTGGTGGTGTGATAAATTGGGAGATTGGGATTGACATATATACACTAATATGTATAAGATAGATAACTAATTAGAACCTGCTGTATATAAAAATAAATAAAATAAAATTCAATAAATAATTCTGGTGCTAAACAAAATAAATAGATAAATGAAAGGCAGTAGTCACATGAGGTGATTAATAATTTTATATGTTCTTTGATACTGATATTGGAAGTTGCAGAACATTCAAATCAGACTCACAAGATTCAGAGAACTCACCCAGGATAAAATTGACTAATAATTTCAGAAGCAGTTGAATGGGCTATTTGAGCCATAACCTAGTTATATTTAATACATTTGTATTCTCCATATATATGAATATATGTAAGGCAAATATATATGAAGCAGAAGGTGTAATACTCATCACTTTTACTGGTTACATTATTATTTATTTAGAAAATCATATAATTTTAAAAGTAATAGTTCATCATAATCATTAATAATACATTTTTCTAACATTACACCTGAGTGAATTCAGTTAATTTTTTAGGACTCTTTAAATAGTAAATACACTTTATTTTATTTTGCTTAGCCTTTACAGTCTTTTAAAATAATTGTTATTTAGTTAAAAATATGGGGGCTTCCCTGGTGGCACAGTGGTTGAGAGCCGATGCACGGGACACGGGTTCGTGCCCCGGTCGGGGAAGATCCCACATGTCGCGGAGCGGCTGGGCCAGTGAGCCATGGCCGCTGAGCCTGCGCGTCCGGAGCCTGTGCTCAGCAACGGGAGAGGCCACAGCAGTGAGAGGCCCGCGTACCGAAAAAAACAAAAAACCCACGATATTTAGGCTCTGTGAATTTGAGATATAGATCTTCCACAAAACATTTACCAGTACAGTTCTATTTCATTGTGTCTGATACTTTGTATTTTCTGGAGACACATAATGAAGTTTTTGTTTGTGGCTTCTTGTGAAACTTCAGATGTACTTGCATTTCTATTGCTTAAATTTCTTTTTGTTCACTTCTCAAATGCCCTTTTTAAATTTAAGAAAAATCTCTTTTCAACCTGATTTAAAGTTGGCCTTTTTTTTTTTTTTTACTAATTTGGGTCACTGCATCAATTTCTGTCAGTTTAAATGGATCTTTTCTTTCCCAGTTGAAGTGGCGCTAAGCAGACACTGGCTTATGTGAACAGTTTTTCAGGTCAATCTTTTCTTAAAGACCAATTCTGTTAAATATCCTCAGAATTCCTCTTATACTTTATGAGCCCTTCTATTGTCATCGGCAACATTCTATAAAAATAGTTCACTTTTATATCCATGTTATTTTATCCAAAATTAAATAAATGTGATGTTAATTTACAAAGAAAGTATCTAATACAAGGAATATATTAGGACTATTATTATCAAGTAAAACAATTTTTCCCTTCATTTTTTTTTTCAGCCAGTATATAAATACTTAATATTTTTATGGCATTGTGTGGAGTATAGATCCAAAATGTGAGTAAGAAGTGAAATGTACTCTCTAGGATCTTTGTCTAATAATAGAGATTAAATATATTCACAAACATACAATATAGAAGGTCATACAACATCAGAGAATAATATATATCACCTGTGGGAACTGATCCACAGGTGATAGAGATCAATACAGTTTCTATACCTTTCAGTTTTTGTGTATTGCTCAAGTTACTGCATATACTTTCAGCAGGCAGTCAAATACCTTCACCTTATGGAATACCCTGGACATAAACTGTCAAAAAAAACAGGCTTTTCCTGGTCTGAAGACACTGAAATTATTAGTTGGAATGGCAATACTCTTTTTTTTTTTTTTTTTTTTTTGCTGTGCGCGGGCCTCTCACTGTTGTGGCCTCTTCCGTTGTGGAGCACAGGCTCCAGACGCACAAGCCCAGCGGCCATGGCTCACGGGCCCAGCCGCTCCGCGGCATGTGGGATCCTCCCGGACCGGGGCACGAACCCGCGTCCCCTGCATCGGCAGGCGGACTCTCAACCACTGCGCCACCAGGGAAGCCCACAATACTCTTTTGAATTCTAAATTATAGCCAGTCAAAGTAATATTTTGTAACAACATCATACATTGGTTGTGATTTAGTGACAGGACCATGGATATTCTCAGAAATGTTCAGTAAAATGAGGCACAAAGTCATGACAATAACAGTAATTAATTAACAGCCTTAAGAATGTAGGGTTAGAGGTTCTAATCATACATCTGCCTTTGTCATATTGTCCTCTCAGTCCACAATCTCTTTTGCAGATTCTTTTTCCTATCATGTTTCCTTGTGTGCTATGTTCTCAGGATTCTTCCCTATGCCCATCTATCTGACTCTGCTTTCTGCCCCTTAGGGAACTTGCCCACACCCACATTGCTATAGGCAGAATCAAAAATGGCCCCCAGAATTCCTACCTGTTGGTGTATATACCCTATATAATTCCTTCCCCTTGAGTGTGGGCTGGACCTGTGGAAAAATGGGATATCACTCCCCTGATTATATTATATAAAGGGATTTTGAAGATATATTTAAGTTCCTTTATGGGCTGACACTGAGTTCATCAAAAGGAAGAGATTCTCCTGCTGGCCTTGAGGAAAGAAACTGTCCTGGTGTAGAGAGGGCCATACAGAAGGAAATGGCAGATGACACCTTAGAAGTGAGAGCAACCCTAATTGACAGCTGGGTAGATAATGGGTACCAGAGTCCTACAACCTTAGAAACTAAATTATGCCACAACCAGTGATATTAAAGGAGATCCCTGAGACTCAGATGTGATTGTATCCTTGGCCAATATCTTGATGTTAGCTTTGATAAAGATTTGATAGAAACACTGATAGAGAACTATTTGAGCCCTGCACAGTCTTCTGATCTATGGAACTGTGAGACAGTAAGTGCACATTTTTGAAGCTGCTAAATTTTTGGTAATTTGTTATTCAGCACAGAAAACTAATATACTTAGTTTTAATTGCAAGCCTGAACCTAATGAATCCCAAGCATACGAGGACACAGAGCTCCAGAACAATATTCTGTGTTATCCTATCATCTCTATTTGCATGGTCTAAAGATGGTTACAAACAAACATGTGTCAAACAGAATCCATTACCTCACCTCCAATCAAACCCTGCACCTTGTTCCTCTATTCAGTGAATAGTTCCACATTCTTTCATTCAAGCCAGAAATAAGAGAACGTGGAAATCATTTAAGATTCCACTCTCTCTCACTCATTCTCTGTACCCAATTAAACATGGAATCCTATGAATTTTTCTACTTTAATATTTCTTTTTTAACCACTTATTTGCTATATATTTATTAATTTATTTTAACATCTTTATTGGAGTATAATTGCTTTACATTGTTGTGTTAGTTGCTGCTGTATAACAAAGTGAATCAGCTATACGTATACAAATATCCCCACATTCCCTCCCTCTTGTGTCTCCAAACCACCCTCCCTATCACATTCCTCTCAGTGGTCACAAAGTACAAGCTGATCTGCCTGTGCTATGTAGCTGCTTCCCACTAGCTATTTTAAATTTGGTAGTGTATATATGTCAATACCACTCTCTCACTTAGTCACAGTATACTGTTCCACCTCCCCCTGTCCTCAAGTCCCTGCTCCATCTCTGAGCCTTTATTCCTGTCCTGCCCCTAGGTTCTTCTGAACCATCTTTTCTTTTTTTTAAGATTCCATATATATGTGTTAGCATATGGCATTTGTTTTTCTCTTTCTGACTTACCTGACTCTGTATGACAGACTCTAGGTCCATCCACCTCACTACAAATAACTCAATTTTGTTTCTTTTTATGGCTCAGTAATATTCCACTGTATATATGTGCCACATTTTCTTTATCTATTTATCTGTCCATGGACACTTAGGTTGCCTCCATGTCCTGGCTACTGTAAATAAAGCTGCAATGAATATTGTTGTACATGACTCTTTTTGAATCATGGTTTTCTCAGGTTATATGCCCAGTAGTGGGATTGCTGGGTCATATGGTAGTTCTATTCTTACTTTTTTAAGGAACCTCCATACTGTTCTCCATAGTGGCTTTATCAATTTACATACCCACCAACAGTGCAAGAGGGTTCCCTTTTCTTCACACTCTCTCCAGCATTTATTGTTGGTAGAATTTTGATGATGGCCATTCTGACTGGTGTGAGGTGATATCTCATTGTAGTTTTGATTTGCATTTCTCTAATGATTAGTGATGTTGAGCATCCTTTCATGTGTTTGCTGGCAATCTGTATATCTTCTTTGGAGAAATGTCTATTTAGGTCTTCTGCTCATTTTTGGATTGGGTTATTTGTTTTCTGGATATTGACCTGCATGAGCTGCTTATAAATTTTGGAGATTAAACCTTTGTCAGTTGTTTCATTTGCGAATATTTTCTCCCATTCTGAGGGTTGTCTTCTCTCCTTCTTTATGGCTTCCTTTGCTGTGCAAAAGCTTTTAAGTTTCATTAGGTCCCATTTGTTTATTTTTGTTTTTATTTCCATTTCTCTAGGAGGTGGGTCAAAAAGGATCTTGCTGATTTATGTCATAGAGTTTTCTGCCTATGTTTTCCTCTAAGAGTTTTACAGAGTCTGGCCTTACATTTAGGCCTTTAATCCATTTTGAGTTTATTTTTGTGTATGGTTAGGGAGTATTCTAATTTCATTCTTTTATATGTAGCTGTCCAGTTTTCTCAGCACCACTTATTGAGGGCTGTATTACTCCATTGTATATTCTCACCTCCTTTACCAAAGGTAAGGTGACCATATGTGCATAGGTTTATGTCTGGGCTTTCCATCCTGTTCCATTGATCTATATTTCTGTTTTTGTACCAGTACCATACTGTCTTGATTACTGTAGCTTTGTAGTAAGTATAGCCTGAAGTCAGGGAGCCTGATTCCTCCAGCTCTGTTTTTCTTTCTAAAGATTGCTTTGGCTATTCAGGATCTTTTGTGTTTCCATACAAATTGCAAATTTTTTAGTTCTAGTTCAGTTAAGAATGCCATTGGTAGTTTGATAGGGATTGCACTGAATCTGTAGATTGCTTTGGGTAGTATAGTCATTTTCACAATATTGATTCTTCCAGTCTAAGAATATAGAATATCTCTCCATCTGTTTGTATCATCTTTACTTTCTTTCATCAGTGTCTTATAGTTTTCTACATACAGGTCTTTCGCCTCCTAAGGTAGGTTTATCCTTTTTGTTGCAATGGTAAATGGGAGTGTTTCCTTAATTTCTCTTTCAACTTTTTCATCATTAGTGTATAGGAATGCAAGAGATAACTATGCATTAATTTTGTATCCTGCTACTTTACCAAATTCATTGATTAGCTCTAGTAGTTTTCTCATAGCATCTTTAGGATTCTCTATATATAGTATCAGGTCACGTGCAAACAGTGACAGCTTTAGTTCTTCTTTTCCGATTTGGATTCCTTTTATTTTATTTTTTTTCTCTGATCATTGTGGCTAAAACTTCCAAAACTATGATGAATAAGATTGGTGAGAGTGGGCAACCTTGTCTTGTTCCTGATCTTACTGGAAATGTTTTAAGTTTTTCACCATTGACAACGATATTGGCTGTGGGCTTGTCATATATGGCCTTTATTATGTTGAGATAAGTTCCCTCTATGCCTACTTTCTGGAGGGTTTTTATCTTAAATCGGTGTGGAATTTTGTCAAAAGCTTTTCCTGCATCTATTGAGATGATCATATGGTTTTTATTCTTCAATTTGTTAATATGGTGTATCACATTGATTGATTTGCGTATATTGAAGAATCTTTGCATTCCTTGGATAAACCCCGCTTGATAATGGTGTATGATCCTTTTAATGTGCTGTTGGATTCTGTTTGCTAGTATTTTGTTGAGGATTTTTGCATCTATGTTCATCAGTGATATTGGCCTGTAGTTTTCTTGCTTTGTGACATCTTTGTCTGGTTTTGGTATCAGGGTGATGGTGGCCTCGTAGAATGAGTTTGGGAGTGTTCCTCCCCCTGCTATATTTTGGAAGAGTTTGAGAAAGTTAGGTGCTAGCTCTTCTCTGAATGTTTGATAGAATTCATCTGTGAAGCCGTCTGGTCCTGGGCTTTTGTTTGTTGGAAGATTTGTAATCACAGTCTCAATTTCAGTGCTTGTGATCGGTCTGTTCATATTTTCTACTTTTTCCTGGTTCAGTCTTAGAAGGTTGTGCTTTTCTACAATTTGCCCATTTCTTCCAGGTTGTCCATTTTATTGGCATATAGTTGCTTCTAGTAATCTCTCTTGATCCTTCATATTTCTGCAGTGTCAGTTGTTACCTCTCCTTCTTCATATCCAATTCTATTGAATTTCATTTTCTCCCTTTTTTTTCCTAATGAGTCTGGCTAGTGGTTAGTCAATTTTGTTTATCTTCTCAAAGAACCAGCTTTTAATTTTATTGATCTTTGCTATCATTTCCTTCATTTCTTTTTCATTTATTTCTGATCTGATCTTTATGATTTCTTTCCTTCTGTTAACTCTGGGTTCTTTTTTCTTCTTCTTTTACTAATTGCTTTAGGTGTAAGGTTAGTTTTTTTATTTGAGGTTTTTCTTGTTTCTTGGGAGGACTGTATTGCTATAAACTTCCCTCTTAGAACTGCTTTTGCTGCATCCGATCTCTACTATAGGTTTTGGGCCATTGTGTTTTCATTGCCATTTGTTTCTAGGTATTTTTGATTTCTCTTTGATATCTTTAGTGATCTCTTAGTTATTTAGTAGCGTATTGTTTAGCCTCCATGTGTTTGTATTTTTTACAGTTTATTTTCTTCTAATTGATATCTAGTCTCATAATGTTGTGGTTGGAAAAGATACTTAATATGATTTCAATTTTCTTATATTTACCAAGGCTTTTTTGTGACCCAATATATGATCTATCCTGGAGATTGTTTCATGAGCACTTGAGAAGAAAGTGTATTCTATTGTTTTTGGATGGAATGTCTTATAAATACCAATTAAGTCCATCTTATTTAATGTATCATTTAAACCTTGTGTTTCTTTATTCATTTTCATTTTGGTTGATCTGTCCATAGGTGAAAGTGGGATGTTAAACTCCCCTATTATTATTGTGTTATTGTTGATTTCTCCTTTTACGGCTGTTAGCATTTGCCTTATTTTTTGAGGGGCTCCTATGTTGGGTGCATAAATATTTACAATTGTTATATCCTTTTCTTGGATTGATCCCTTGATCATTATGTAGTGTCTTTGTCTCTTGTAATAGCTTTAATTTTAAAGTCTATTTTGTCTGATATGAGAATTGCTACTCCAGCTTTCTTTTGATTTCCATTTCATGGAATATATTTTTCCATCCCCTAATTTTCAGTCTGTACCTGTCCCTAGGTCTGAAGTGTGTCTCTTGTAGACAGCATATATACAGGTCTTGTTTTTGTATCCATTCAGCCAGTCTATGTGTTTTGGTTGGAGCATTTAATCCATTTACATTTAAGGTAATTATCAATATGTATGTTCCTATTACTATTTTCTTAATTGTTCTAGGTTTTTTATTATAGGTCTTTTCCTTCTCTTGTGTTTCCTGCCTAGAGAATGTCCTTTAGCATTTGTTGCAAAGCTGGTTTGTTGGTGCTGAATTCTCTTAGCTTTTACTTGTCTATAAAGGTTTTAATTTCTCTGTCGAATCTGAAGGAGATCCTTGCTGGGGAGAGTAATCTTGGTTGTAGGTTTTTCCCTTTCATCACTTTAAATATGTGCTGCCACTCCCTTGTGGCTTGCAGAGTTTCTGCTGAAAAATCAGCTGTTAACCTTATGGGGATTCCTTGTACGTTATTTGTTCCTTTTTTGTTGCTGCTTTTAATATTTTTTCGTTGTATTTATTTTTTAATAGTTTGATTAACATGTGTCTTGGCTTGTTTCTCCTTGGATTTATCCTGTATGGGACTCTCTGCATTTCCTGGACTTGATTGACTATTTCCTTTCCCATGTTAAGTAAGTTTTCAACTATAAGCTTTTCAAATATTTTCTCAGTCCCTTTCTTTTTGTCTTCTTCTTCTGGGACCTCTAAAATTCGAATGTTCATGCATTTAATGTTGTCCCAGAGGTTTCTGAAACTGTCCTCAATTCTTTTCATTCTTTTTTTCTTTATTCTGCTCTGTGGTAGTTATTCCCACTATTTTATCTTCCAGGTCACTTATCCATTCTTCTGCCTCAGTTATTCTGCTATTGATCCCTTCTAGAGAATTTTAATTTCATTTATTGTGCTGTTCCTCATTGTTTGTTTGCTCTTTAGTTCTTCTAGGTCCTTGTTAAACGTTTCTTGTATTTTCTGCATTCTATTTCCAAGATTTTGGATCATCTTTACTATCATTACTCTGAATTCTTTTTTAGGTAGACTGCCTATTTTCTCTTCATTTGTTTGGTCTGGTGTGTTTTTACCTTGCTCCTTTATCTGCTGCATATTTTTCTGTTTTCTCATTTTGCTTAACTTCCTCTGTTTGGGGTCTCCTTTTCACAGACTGCAGGTTTGTAGTTCCCATTGTTTTTGGTGTCTGCCCCCAGTGTGTAAGGTTGGTTCAGTGGGTTGTGTAAGCTTCCTGGTGGAGGGGACTGGTGCCTGTGTTCTGGTGGATGAAGCTGGATCTTGTCTTTCTGGTGGGCGGGTCCACGTCTGGTGGTGTATTTTGGGGTGTCTGTGAACTTACTATGATTTTAGGCAGCCTCCCTACTAAGGGGTGGGGTTGTGTTCCTGTCTTGCTAGTTGTTTGGCATGGGTGTCCAGCACTGGAGCTTGCTGGTCGTTGAGTCGAGCTGGGTCTTAGCGTTGAGGCGGAGATGTCTGGGAGAGCTCTCGCTGATTGATATTATGTGGGGCCAGGAGGTCTCTGGTAGTCTAATGTTCTGAACTCAGCTCTCCCACATCAGAGGCTCAGGCCTGACACACGGCCGGAGCACCAAGACCCTGTCAGCCACACGGCCAGGTATGTGGGGAGTTTCTTGCCTTTTGGGAAGTCTGAGGTCTTCTGCCAGCATTCAGTATATGTTCTATAGGAGTTGTTCCACACGTAGATGTATTTTTGATGTATTTGTGGGGAGAAAGGTGATCTCCACATCTTACTCCTCCACCTTGAAGGTCCTACTACTTTAATATTTTTTCAACTGTCATATTTTCTTCAGACCAACATAGGATCACCTTGACTGCTACAGAGACTCCTATCTGGTTTTCCTGACCCTTTCTTGGCCCCTGTCTTATGCATTCTACAACTACAGCTAGAGTGAACTTTCTATGATGTAAATATGAGTTCCTATTTAAAAGACAGCAATGACTCCTCAGTGCCCTCAGGAAAAAAAAAAGATACAAATATCTTAACCTAGTACATAGGTTCCCTTTTGATCTTGCTCCTACAGATCTCTAAGTCTGCATGTTCTGGCACTATTCTTCCCCATACTCTTTACCTAAGGCACAAAGTACCAGTTCTTTAAAATGTTATGTCTCTTTCTTTCAGAATTTAACTATGCCATTTTTTTCTCTGCTTTGTAAATATGGTATATTTTTCTCTATAATATTTGTATTACTTTATAACAAAGCAGAGTATTTGTTGAATGATTTTGGCTTTAACTTATTCTATTTTATTACAAGAGTTTGCATAAAATAGCATTGCTGACAGTCTCTGAAAACAGTGACCATGTTGATTTTATTTTGTAGGGCTAGCCTTGGTGGTCTTTCCTTTTATTTCAGAATTTGTATCTTTCCCTAACACTGGCTGAGGCCCCCACTTTCTCTTGCAATATGGTCCACTATCTGGCCTGACTTTTCAAGGCAAGACCTCTCCGTGACCCGGAGATATTATTCCGTATTAGCTGTACTTGTCAACATGAAGCTCATCTCCCAAAGGGCTTGCTCTCAGGAGGTCGTATTCTGGAAAACTATCTGCTAAACTGTATCATAAGGCATCAGTTATAATACTATTGTGATGCCCTAAAACTGTCAATGATATTTGGTTGTAAATTGAAATGGTAGTTGAAATTTTTTAAACTAATGGAAAAGTATACAAAGAAATTGATCAATTGGCCTAAACCAAATCTAAGAAGTTGTCAAAAATTGGTGGAAAAGGCCGGAGCACGAACTGGATGACTTAGCTAGCTCCAATATTACTGGCTTCTATACTTACTCTCTTTAAACTTTCTTAATCTGTACAATTTCTTAATCTGTAGTGGCAGCATTAGAGTAAATAACTTCTAAACAGCCTTTAGGTGTAGTATTTTCTTTAAAAGCACAAGCCTAATAAAAAGCGTAAGCCTGAGAGAAGAAATCTTTCGATCATGGAGCTCTCCTGACACCCCACAATTCATATGATTTAATAAGCCACCTACTCTGGCTACCCAAAGTTCATGTATGATTTGTTATTTACTCCATGCTAAAGGTGACATCTGCTGAAAATACGAAACCATGTAAAAGGAAAACATCTATTAAATCTACCACTTCTAAGCTAGAAATAGAAGAAGTCTTATGTCCTAGGACATCTATCCTTCCCTTCAGGCTTAAAAAAATATGAAGGCTTATTCCACTATAGAAAAACTGTCCCTCAGAATAGAAAGTAGCATAAAATGATATACTCCGGTGATCAGAAAGAGAGAATATATTTTATGCTTTTCCCCCCACTATATTAACTTCAGTAAGCTTTTCCACAATCACATTCAGTCAATATCATTGAATGTTTACCCTTTCTATGGCTAATGCCGTGAAAGGTGCTTAAGCCAGGAGGCGCCTGTACACAGTAGTGAGTGATGAGTACCAAGGTGAGTTTGCCTGGGGTGGGAGAATAGAAGTACATAGTTTTAAAGCAAACAAACAAACCAAAAAAACACTACCAAAAATGATTAATTCTCAAGCTTCCAAGAAATCTTATTTGATACTAAGCTCTATAAATCATGGATTCCTCCCAAGAAAAGTTTTCATCATTCAGTTAAATCACAGTTGAGAGATTTGCTTAGAATTTATCATTTAGATCACAACTGAAAAAGTAAATAGATTTAAATCCTTTGAATCTGAGTGGAACTGCATATGCAAGAGTTCTTTTCTTGGCATCTTGTTTGCACTGAATGTGTAGAGATGATTTGCTATCATTGTGCTCACAGTCAGATATCTGCAAACACAGGTCCCTAACAGAGGATGCAGTAAATACACACCACATGGACACTTACACAAAAAGTAATCACTACGATGATGCTGGCATCAATAGGTATTTTTAATTGTAGATGTTAGCTGTACAGAAACAATATTAATCTAGCTTGCCATTAACATTTTTATAAGATTATTTTTCAGTTCTATGAATTACAAATTCCTGGGAATACTTCTATTTTCTTATATGATAATAAGTTATTCTGCTTTGCATAGTTTATATCCTCATGACTATAGTAGTCTCATAACCAAATGGCACATATTAATGTAAACAGTTATGTGTCCCTTATACAAGAACTGGTCCATTCTTACTGAATTTATTCCACGCACTGTTAGAAAAAACAGTCTTTCTACAAAAGATACAAGGTGTTCTGCAGTTAACCAATAAGAATACCTCTAAAATGAAGAAAATATTTATACTTCATTAGTACTCTCACTGCCAGGTGTAAATGAATTTTTAGTACTGTTGGAAACAGATTTTGTGGCTTCTCCATATGTATTAATTTTGAATTACAGAATTATGGAATTTGTTTAGTTAAAAAACATTTCATTTCACATGTAGAGTGGTCTAAACAATTAATATATCAGTACATAAATAATAAAGTCTACTGTATAACTATTTGGCCTTAAAATATAGGAATATTTTTATAATCTTCAGTGGTAAAAGGATAAAGCCAGAAATGAAAACAATGATTCATTTGACTACATGAAAATTGGAAACTAGGTTCTGAAATAAAACAGTATTATAAACATAAAAGACAAGATCTATTTATTTATTTATTTTTACCCTTTCCTTGGTAATCCATTATGAATTAATAATGTAAAATTAGTACTAACTATGTTTGTTCTGTATAAACTACAACCCGCTATAAATTTTCCTAGGACAAATTTAAAATTTCACTTCTCTTTTGGCCAAAATTCTTTTTTTTCTTATTTTTCTTGCCACTTAAGAGAAAATTATATACAAGCATTTTGCAAACTGTCTTAATTCTGCAGTCCATTGTACAAAGCACATATAATTTTAGAACAGATGATGGCCTCTTTGCTCTGGACTTTTCCCATAGGGGCTTTCAGGGACCTGTAGTATCCTGGAACTTGCATATTTGCCTGTGCTATGAAACTAACACAATGAATTCTCAAGTCATAGGTATAGGATATGAGATTACAATAAGGGGAAATTAGACTTCTGAGATGACAAGTGTGACAATATTTTAAGTTATTTTTATATGATGGACACTAAATTTGCTTACATATAATGGTGTAATCTTACTGAAGAAAAAGTCAGTTAAAGATTAAGATGGTTTACAATGGTTATTGGTTGCACAATAATAAAATTCACTGAACAATGATTTAATTCTACATGCCATCTTACTCATTCATGCACATACAGAATCACAAAAATATTGGTAATGTCAGTGGGTTGATTATGTGAAAATTAATGGTCAAATCCTGTTTACACAAGTCATTATTTTTGCAATATTCTAAATCAAATTATTAATTGCAAGGAATAATTTTATTTCTATGTTCTTCCTAACCATGTGATATACTGTCCCAGAGTTACTAGAAGTATTTACGTGTGTGTGTGTGTATGTGTTTCAAATTTTTAGGAGCAACATTTTGCCCATCATAACATTTTGCAAGTATAAGCATATGTAAAAGTCATTTGGTCATTCTAGAAATGATGGACTAGGTAGCTGGACTTGTGTCAACTCTTTTGCTGAAAACCAGAAGACTTGGACATAAATATAAAAAGGATATTTAATCAAAACCATGAGAAAGCTGCCCCAGACTATAGGAGACGAATGCATGGAGGTGAGTAAAGAAATGGAGCTGCTGGACAAAATGGACATCTTCTCATTCCAGTGGCATGACTGAGAGGCTGAGAAGGTGAGCAAAGTTTCCAGTACACTCACCCACAGGACAAATATTGAAGTTCAGGGCCCACTGAAGGGGATGGTACCTGGCAAATACCCAGGCTAAGAGTAAAATTTGGAGTCAGGAACTGAATCCCCACTTCCAGGGATCTAAATCCTTGATTTGTTTATGGTAATGTGAAAGTGACTGTACCACTAGCCTAGCTACCTGTTACAACAAGTGAATCCTTTCTGGAGTAAAATGTTATGAAAAGCCACAAATTATCAGAACAATTTCTCAGGTAAAATGAGAAATGCACACAGAAATAAGAGGAGACAAGGAAAATGATTAAAAGCCAAGAAAACAGAAATAAAAACTATTACCAAAAAAAAAAAAAAATCTCTGGGTCTCCAGTTAAGGATACCAGATACTGACTTTAAAGGATCATGCTTACAAAATTAAAAGAAAATATAAAACCTAGATAATATATAAATTCATAAGCTGAAAAAACACAGATTAAATATTTAATGGTTGGAGTCAACACTGTTGAAAAATAAAGAATTTGATAATCTTGGATACAGATGAAATGAAAAGATCCAGATTTAAACATGAAGAGTAAAAAAGAGTAGAAAACATAATGAATATCGTATACAAAAAACGTGGAAAAGGAGAATATTTCCAATAATCGTATACAATTGGAATCTCAGAGAAAGGGAAGAGAGAAAATGAGGCTATGCAATATCTTAAGGTAACAGAGGGCAGTTTTCCAAAAGTGATGAAAACATCCATATTTGCCTTCAATAAATTCTACTAATTCAAACTTTCTTAAAGACAAATAAAGCCAAACCAAGGAACATCATTGTAAAACTGCTGAAAACTAAAGATAAATAGAAAATAAAATATGTTTAAATTAACTAGAAAAGGGAATATAATAGTGCAAAGTATAATAACAAAGAAATAAAAAGAGATTGAAGTCCTATTGCAGTGGTATAATAACATATTCTACTCCATTCTTAATGCAATTTATGTCATATTTTACATATGTATTCTTTATAAGATCCACGTACAATTTATAATTTTGATTTAAACTGTAAATTGTCATTTAAATAAATTAAAGCTTAAAAAATAGTGCTAGATATTTTCCCACATATTTACCATTTCTAAGTCTCTATTACTTTCAGTCAGTCTGGGCTCAGATCAGGTATGATCTCAGCTTGAAAAACTACTTTTAGTACTCTTTGTAATGCAGCTCTGTTTGAGATAATACTGCTTTTCTTCTGCTGCCAAACCAAATTGCCACAAACTTTCTTGCTTCAAACAACATTCATTTATTATCTCACACTTCTGGAGGTCAGAAGTCTATGCCTAGATTCTCTGCTAGAGTCTAACAAGGCCAATACCCAGGGGTCAGCCAGGCTGTGCTCTTCTCTGGAGGCTCAAGGCAAGAACCTACTTCCAAATTCATGCAGAATCCAGTCCCTTAAGACTGATACCCTCCTTCATTCTCAGGTACTAGAGAGCTCTCTCTCTCTATGGTCCTTTCATGTGACCCTCTCCATATTTAAAGCAGCAAACATGGGTTGAATCCTTCTCTTGTTTTAATCTCTCTGACTTCCCCTCTGCCTTTCTCTTCTGCCTTTTAAAAGCTCATATGATTTTCATGGGAGCACCCATATAATTCAAAATAATCTCCTGATTTTAAAATCAGCAAAAATACCTTTTTCTCTGTAAGGTAAAATCCCCACAGTTAAGGTGTGGAGTCGTAATTCTCCCTACCATGGAGTTTAATTATGTCATTTAAAAATGTATTTAAACATGTCCCTATTTTCCCTTCATTTTTGGATAACTTTTCACTGGGTATGGAATTCTGGGCTGATAGAATTTGTAAAATTAGTGCTCATTGCTTTACAGATGTTAATACATTGTCTTCTGGCCTCCGGCCTGTTATTTATGATGAGACTTTGGATATGTCTAGCACTGTTTCCCTGACTAAAAATTTTCTTTCCTCTGGCTGCATTCAGCATTCTCTATTTTCTCAGCCTTTTAGCATATGACTATGATCCCCCTTGTTTTTCTTTGTATTTATGCTATTTTGAGTTGGCTGAGATTCATGGCTCTGTATGTTTTTGTACGTTATTAAATTTAGTAAATGGAGGTCATTATTTCTTCAAAAATATGTCCTACTCTATTGTCCTTTTGTCTGATATCATACCTCACTGACTCTCTGTTCCTTTTTTTTTTTTAATATTCCTTACTCAGTATTCTTCAGATTGAAAAATATCTGTTGATCTGCCTTCAAGTTTACTGAAACTATTTTTTGCTGTCATCAATCTGCTATTAAGACCATTCTAGGAAGATTTCATTTCCCATATTATAATTTTTAAGTTCTTAAATTTATCCTTTCACCTATTATTCTTCACATAATTTATCACAATTATATTTCCCTTGAAGTGTTTGAAAGTACTTAACATAACTGTTTTAAAGCTTAGCTAATTCCAAAATTTGGCTCATCTCAACTTCTGTTGTTCTAAATCATGCACCACCTTAATTTGTATTTTTTTAAACAAGTTTAGTAACTTTTAATCATATGTTCAACATTGGGTATGGAACGTTTTGCACAAATGGTGCTGGAAAAAAACCTGAATCAATGTACGGAAAAACATGAACCTTTATACCTGCTTCAGACAATGTATAAAAATGTGTAATAGATCTGAGACTGAAATGTAAGGGTCAAACTGCAAAGCTTCCAGGAGCAATCTTAGAACAATATCTTTGCAATTTTTACATAGGCAAAATCAGTAAGAAGAAGACAAATGCAAATATTAAATATCTGAATAAGCATGTTATAAAAGAAGATACCCCAATGGTCTATGAGTATGTTAAATGCTTTTTCACACCATTAAATCTGAGAAATGCAATGAAAACCACAATGAGGTAATATTATAGAGCACTAGGATGTCTAAAATCTAAAAAGTCGGTGATACCAAATGTTGGTAAGAACTTGGAGCAACTGGAAGTCTTACCGTGTTTATGAAAATGTAAATTTGTTTAATCATTTGGAAAAACTGTTTGACAGTTTTCAATAAAATTCAACACATGCCTACTCTCTGACCAAGAAATGTCACTTCTAGGCATATAAGATAATTTAATTTTCTTACTTGAAGTCATAAACATTAATGACACATCCAGTAGCAAAATGTCATATTTCCTAAATCTGCTTTATAAACTTTCTTCTATATCATTTTAATTCACAAACTCAGGAGTTTACATTTTAACAAAATTAATAATTTAAAGACTTGCTTTTAATTTGAGGTATAAAACTTTTGTAGATGTGATAACTTATCAATTATTTGTTCATTTACTTTACTAATAATTACTATTTCAAAAAAAGCAACTTTGAATGACAATCAAATTGAAAGCATATTTTGTTGTGATTCAACTCAACAAAATAACACCTCAACAAAATTTTAATGTAATTTTTTAAAGTTTCTCTAGAGAACCAAAGAAAAATTTATTCCAAGTATAAACAACAGCCAAATACAAACCACAGTCAAACTTCTTACAATATTCTTTCTATACTTTTTTCCTGCTCTCCTATACCATAGCTACCCAATAATATTCTTCTCCTCTTCCAAATTCCAAAAATAATCCAATCAACAATTGACTCAGCCAAAATACAATTCCTATTCTGTCTCCCTCTCCCCCTTCCCCATTCTCTCTCTCCCTGTCTCTCACACACACACCATCCCTCCCCCCACACACACATTCTCTCTCTCTCTTTCTCTCTCCCCTGTACCCCCACCACCCCTACCACCCCTGGATCGTATTCTTTCTGTATATGATTTTAATTCTCCTAAACTTTGGGCCTCTATACATTTTCATTTCCCATGCCCCTTCACTTAATGATGGGCATAGTGATAGCCACGGAAGTTTTCGTAGTACCCAATTCACCTCCAGTAATTGATTGGATCCAACAACCATAATTCAGTCCCTAATGACAAAAACTGAATCAGCAATGGACTTGTAAACCAAGTCCTGATACAGATAGCAAGAGTTTCTGCCTGTTTTTGGGAAAAGTTTCCCATCTCCTCAGAAGAGATCCAAGAAAGAAAAGGGCATTGCCTGTTTCTATATACTTGAAAATGCTGCAGACATCTTTCATCAATGTGGAGAAAAAGTAAAATGGTGATAGTAGGCAGAAGTGTTGAGTTAATCAACCCTAAATCTGCCAATGGACCAACAACTATGTTAATTTTTTAAAAATCTATTATTCAAACAAGAAGAGTTGAAGGTTATCATTTGTAATAGCACACTTCCTAATTGAAATGATAGATCTTTACAATAAGGCTCAAGCTTGATTCAGCAGTAGGGTCTACTTCTTAGAAGAGTGGGAGAGTGTGAAAGGGGTAAGATGACATGATTCAATGAAAGACAAAATGTGAGGGGGAATAATAAATCTCTCTATAAAAGTCTGGAGTGGGGAAGAAAAGACAGTAAAAGTCCTGCACTATTTTGTGTTTCTAACACAATAAAAATGATTAGACCATTTAATAGAATAAGTGCTAAAAGTGTGTTTTTCTTAATTGTCAAATGGATATCAGAATTACATATTAACTTAAATTCGTACCAAAATATTCCTCTTTAAACATTTGACAGTTCTTTAAAAAAGATTAGCTTCATTTTATATAATACAAATATCACTCATATGTGATGTTTTAGCATTTTCTCCCCAAATTGATAGATACCTAAAACAGCTTCAGTAACAGGTCTTTAATTATCACAATTATGTATTAATGAAGAAAAATTAACCTATCTAAATTAACCTGTCTTTATTATTCAGTGGCTAGTGTACAGTTTAGATATTTGAAAATGTGCTGTCTTAGAACAAGATAAAAATAATTACACTTGTGTGTTAATGGGAAAATTAATTTTATGTGGTTGATATTGTTTTAAACCTCACAGTTAATTATTTTATAGGCACAAGAGTTTTCTAAAGGGTATGACATTCTATCTCTTATTTGACAGATTAATATTTTAAAATCATTAAATTCTCAAGTGAATCTTTTAAGGAAACACATTTTAATTTCACTGCATTTTTGCTAAAGTTGGATTGTGTCTATACAATAAGAAAATTGCCAATTGATGAACATAATTCTCTAAGACTATCTGATGGAAGAAATCAAAACTTTGGCTGCATCTCACTGAATGAATATATTTCTAAATAGCCTGAGGTTGACTTGCATACCCAGAATAACAGAATAAACCGTGAATTTCACAAGCATATATTTACATCAGTATGTTTCTATTTATCTACTAGATGAAATATTCAGATTCATAGATATTCTAATTTTAAAATGGGTTATTTGATCTCAAGAACATATAGCATTATTTTCTGAAATGTATCATGTCCATTTATTATATTCATGGGTTTTATATTTGGAAACTTAAAAAGACTAAAAATACTAAATTATGAGAGTATACTAAACATATTTCTTTAACTTTTCTCCTTCCCATTTTGGCAATGATGGAATAAGAGGAACTGAATTTGGCCTCTTGTCTTAAACATCTAGAAAATTGAACAAAATATACTTAACTTTTTTCAGACAGCAGAAATAGCACAGGGCTGTGATGCTGAGAGAAGGAAAAATTAGGTAAACCCTTCAACTGTCCAGGCTTCATGCCAGGAGGCACATTCTGAGCCATAGGGCAGTAAAGAAGATCAGTAAAGTATGCCAGTCTTCCTAAGTTGAGGAGACACAGATCAGAGTTCATGGATATAGCTGGAGGTGGTGAGATAGTGTTCTGAAGAGAAGAAAACAGTCAACAAAAGAGCTTCAAAAGCTTGTATTCCCTTGAATCTTTATTGAATACTAAGTTATTCATGCATAGGGTCAAACTCCACCAGGTGATTGAATAGAGTGACCATCTAAGAGCTGAACTGTTGTCAGAGGTCACAAAGGGCTGGGAATTATTTCTGGCCACCCCAGATCAGACAGCCTTCAGTGATCAAATGTAACATTTACTAGAAACTCCAGAAGGGTCATGTCTAAGTAAGGGAAATAAATTACTCAGAGTAAGTGCTATTTTAGAAAATCTTAACAAAACGCTAAAATAAGCCTGATAGTGATCACACAGAACTGAAAGTAAATCAAGCCAACCAGAATAAACAAACATTTATTAAAGGAAATTGAAAAGATTCAGAGACATTTAACAACAGTAAGTCACTAGACATGTTAAGACATAGGAAAATGTGAAAAATAACCAGTAGACTGGAAAGAAAACCCCAAATGATAGAGAAGGTGGAAAAGAAGGCAAATACAATAAAACAGGTGTTAAAAGTAAAATCAAGATTGTAAAGAAATATGTAAAGGTAATGAAGAGGGAAAAGGAAGATAAAGACTATAAAGATAAAAAGATAAAAATTTAAAAAGGTCCAAATTCACTATCTAAAATTCGTTTTTGTTTGATATAGTCTCACTTGCTATATTTGCTTTTGATGCCTGTATTTCTGGTGTCATATCCAAAAACCACTGCCTATACCAATGTCAAGAAAATTCTCCCCTATGTTTTCTTCCAGGAGTTTTACAGTTTCAGGTCTTCTGTTTAAGTCTTCAATTCATTTTGCATTTATTTTTATGTGTGGTACAAGTCCAATTTTTTTGCACGTAGGTACCCAGTTTTTTCAATTCCATTTGTTGAACAAACTATCTTTTCCCCATTGTGAGTCTGTGGCACAAAGATCAGTTGATCATAAAAGCATGGGTTTGTTTCTGGACTCTATATTCTTTTCAATGGTCTACATGTCTGTCTTTATGCCAGTATCATAATGCTTTAATTACTATAGCTTTAACAATCCAAGTATTCATTAACAGATGAATATATAAATAAAATGTGATATGTACATATAATGGAAATATCATACTGCCTTTAAAAAAGATGGAAATCCTGCCATTTGTGACAACATAGATGAATCTGGAGGACATCACACTAAGGAAATGTCAGTCACAGAAGGACGAACACTGTATGATTCTACTTACTTGAATTATATAAAATAGTCAAACTCATAGAAGCAGATAATACAACAGTGATTGTTAGGGGCTGGGGGGTGGGGGGAAGTGTGTTGTTATTCAGTGCCTATGAAATTTCAGTTATACTAAATGAGTAAGTTCTATGGACCTGCTGTACAAAGTGGTACTGTGTACTTCAAAGTTTGTTAAGAAGGTAGATAGATCTCATATAAAGTGTTCTTAACCCACATACACACACCAAAAAACCCCGAATCAAAAACAACTAGTAAGGGGCTTCCCTGGTGGTGCAGTGGTTGAGAGTCTGCCTGCCGATGCAGGGGACACGGGTTCATGACCCGGTCCAGGAAAATCCCACATGCCACGGAGTGGCTGGGCCCGTGGGCCATGGCCACTGAGCCTGCGCGTCTGGAGCCTGTGCTCCGCAACGGGAGAGGCCACAACAGTGAGAGGCCCGTGTACCGCAAAAAACAAAAAACAACTAGTAACGGAAAGATGGAAATTCTGGGAGGAGTTTGTTATGTCAGTTACCTAGATTGTAGTGATGGTATAATTGGTGTTTGCATGTCCAAAATCATCTAATTTTACACATTAAAAATATGCAGTTCTTTGTATTATATATCAATTATAACTTAATAAAGCTGTTATATATAAGTTAAATAATATAAGCAAATAAATAAATAATCCATTGGGTATGATTAACAGCATAATAGCTGTTGAAGAATAAATTATTAATAAACTTGAAAAAAGCAATTAAAATTATTCAAAATAGATCATAAACACAGAAAGAGACAGAAAACAATAATGAAAAGTCTTAGTAATCTGTAGGGCAATATCATGTAATTGGAGTCAAGGAAGGCCAGGGTAGAAAGATCAAATATTTTCTAAATTTGATGAATAATCAAACCCCTCAAAAATCTATGTATCAAAGAAATTCAACAATATACAAGCAATGTGGCTTAATATCATCAAAACAAACAGCCCAATCAAAAAATGAGGAGAAGACCTAAATAGACATTTCTCCAAAGAAGACATACAGATTGCCAAGAGGCACATGAAAAGATGTTCAACATCGCTAATTATTAGAGAAATGCAAATCAAAACTACAATGAGATATCACCTCATACCAGTCAAAATGGCTATCATCAAAAAATCCACAAACAGTAAATGCTGGAGAGGGTGTGGAGAGAAGCGAACCCTCCTACACTGTTGGTGGGAATGTAAACTCGTACAGCCACTATGGCAAACAGTATGGAGGTTCCTTAAAAACCTAAAAATAGAACTACCATATGATCACCCCCTCTATCCCATTCCTGGGCATATATATAGAGAAAAACATGAGCCAAAAGAACACATGCATCCCAGTGTTCATTGCAGCACTGTTTACAATAGCTAAGAATGGAAGCATGACATGACAGAGGATTGAATAAAGAAGATGTGGTACAAATATATATAATGGAATATTACTCAGCCATTAAAAAGAATGAAATAATGCCATTTGCAGCAACATGGATGGACCCAGAGATTGTCATACTGAGTGAAGTAAGTCAGACAGAGAAAAAGAAATATCTTATGATATTGCTTATATGCAGAATCTAAAAAGAAGTGATACAAATGAACTTATTTACAAAACAGAAACATACAAACCTAGAGAATGAACTTAACGGTTACCACCGGGGAAGGGACAGTTTGGGAGTTTGGGATTGACATGTACACACTGCTATATTTAAAATGGATAACCAACAAGGATCTACAGTATAGCTCAGGGAACTCTGCTCAATATTATGTAACAACCTAAATGGGAAAAGAATTTGAAAAAGAATAGATACATGTATATGTATAACTGAATCACTTTTCTGTACACCTGAAACTATCACAACATTGTTAATCAACTATACTCCAATATAAATTTAAAAGTTTAAAAAAAGATAAAGAGAACCAAATAGAAAACAAAAACAAGAGCAAAATAAACAGAATTACAAACATAAAAATTAACACAAACTTCTGATGAGAAGCTATGCACTCCATAAGACATGAGGACATTATCTTTAGTGATAAAAGGAAGAATTTATCAATCAATAATACATGTTATTCTTATGGATATAGAATTTGTTTTATATCCAATGAAAGTATATTTTAAAATGAAGAGGATGAAATGTTTTAGACAATCAAAAGCTAAGGCAATTTGTTGCTAGCAGACCTGCACTACAAGAAATGTTAAAAGAAATTCAAGAAGAAAAAAAATAATAGAAGAAAACATAGATATATATAATGGAATACAGTATCATAAATGGTAAATGTATAGGTAAATACATAAAAACATATTATTTCACTTTTTAATTTTTAAGATAATTGCTTTTGAAAATAAATTTTAAAATAACAATGCATCATAGGAATTGTAATATTTGTAGAACTAAAATTTCTATTAAATAAATAGCAAAAATAAAGGAGAAGAAAATGGAAATATATTGATATAAAATCCTTACAATAGACATGAAGTGGCATAATATTATTTAAAGGAATACTGTGACAGGTTAAAGATGCATATTTTAAATATTAGATTAACCACTATTAAAAAAAACAACTATGATGATCAAAAACTATACCTAGTAAGCCTTTAGTGGAGATAAGATAAAATATTTTAAAAAACTGTTGCTCAAAAAATACTGTTTTTCCAAAATATTTAATCTAAAATAAGGAAATAAAAGAAAAAACAACTAAAAGAGAGCAAATGGAAAATAAATGATAGGAATGGTAGAGTTCAAAAGAACCATATTGATAATCTCATTAAAATAAAATGGCCTAAAAATTATCATTTAAAAGCATACATTGCCTTATTGAATTTAAAAAGTAAGAACTAATTATATGCTGTCTATAAGAAAATGATGTTTATATAAAAATAACATAGGTTAAAAATAAATAATGGAAAATTTATACCACATAAAAATACTAATTATAAGAAATCTAAAGTGGCTGTATAATATTATTCAAAGTAGACTTCACAAGAAAATATATTACCAAGGATAAAGAGAACATTTCAATAATGATAGGAGGGTCAATTCAACAATCGACTATAAAAATTCTAAATATATATGTCTCCAATAACTAAGCTTCTAAATACATAGAAACAAAAATCAGAGAAGTGAAAGGAGAAATAGACAAAATTAATACTTGGAGATGTCAACACTTTGCCACTCTCATTATCTCATTGATACAAATATTACTCATAAAATCTATATGAATATAAAACACTTGAAAAACATTTTCAAAAAGCTCAATGTTTTGATGTTTATAGAAAACTCCACTCAACGACCAACAAGAAGAGCATGCACATTCTTTTCAAGGGTACATGGAGCATTCATCAGGCTAGAACACATGCTGAGTAATGAAACAAATCTCAACGAATTTTAAAAGATTAATATAGAGTTAATATCTGACAAAAGTGAAAAAATAAATACATTAATAGCAGAAAAAAATAGAGACTTGACAAATGCTTAGTAACTAAATAAAACAACTTTAAAATAATCTGTGGAAAAGATATCCATATGTTAAACAAACAGCAGTATACAAAAATGGATAGAAAACAGTTGAAATGGAAATTAAATGTACCAACTAAAGTAGCACCTAACCAAAGTAGATTCTAAGTCATGTTCTATTAACTCTCTCAGGAAAAATTAATTAATATTTATTTAAATCTCTGTAAAGAGATAATTTTAGAAAAAAATGGAAATCATTTAATTCATTTTTAAATCTACCATCTCTTTTGTAACAACCCAATTAGTTATGCATACACACAGGTAAAATTAAAAGCTTTTCCCATTTATAAATATTAATGAAAAATTCCCAATAGAATACTAAGAGTTTTAATCTAACACTGTATATTTCTAAATGTACCATATAGGATTTATGCTAGAAAGGCAAGAATGGTCAGAGAGGGGTACACAGATCCAAATGTCTCTTCAATGAATTATTTCTTAAAGAGTGAAAAAAAAAAAAAAATCTGAAGCAAGTACATCAATGCAACTTGGATTTAATAAACCTGTTAAGACTTGATAAACTGAAATGGAGGCTATACATGTGTAAGGTATATTAGAACATATATTTCTTTGTATATCTGAAATAATATAAAATACAAACTTGACAAATTAGTGTGTTCAAAGATCTATTAATATCGGTGACTCTACTTCTGGCAATGACACGGATGCTTCTACTGGACATGTGCAACACTATAAATTCAGAATAAAACCAAAACAAAAACAACTACCTGAAGCTATTATAAAATGGACAACAAAAATGGGCAGAATCTGGAGAAGGTTCTACACTCGAAAGAAAGGAAAGACACTTCATGGGTCATGGCCTTTGACCTGAAAGCAGGCTGTAATTGGCACCATGAAGAGCAGCTAAAGTTGCATAGAAACCTGCAGTTTTACTGACTTGAAGAATCAGAGGGCAGGGTTTAGGGTAAACAGAGCAGCTAGAAATTAAGGGAAGAAAATTCAGGAAGAACGGAACCTGAGAGCGTGTTTGTTATCTGCTGTTGAATTACAAATATAACCAAAACTTAATACTGTAAAAAAAACAGATATTTAATCTTGTCCTTCACAGCTCTAGGGCTTGAGTAAGCAAATCTCCTAGGAAGTCTATCATACAGTTGCAGTTAGATGGTGGCTGGAACTAATGTCTCCTCAAAAACTGTCACTTATACAACAGTTGGTTGATTCTAGCTGCTGATGGAGATCTCAGTTAGGACTCAGGTAGTCCAAAACACATACCCACAGAACACAGTGGTTGGTCCCAATTAGAAGCATTCTGAGGGGGGAAAAAAAGGTGAAAACTGTATTACCTTTTATCACCTGCTCTTGGAAGCTATATAGCATTAGATCTGTATTAGTCAGCGTTCTCCAGAGAAAGAAAACCAAATATAGATGGAAGGAGATTTATTAGAGGAATTGGCTCATTCAATTATGGAGGCCAAGAAAGTCCCAAGATCTGCTGTCTGAAGGCTGGAAAACTAAGAAAGCCAGTGGTGCTATTCAGTTTGAGTCTGAATTCCCAAGAATCAGGACTACCACTCTCCAAAGGCAAAAGATGGATGTCATAGCTCAAACGGAGAGCAAATTTGCACTTCCTCTGCCATTTGGTTTTGTTCTACTAAGGCCGTCCAAGGATTGGATAATGCCCACTAGACAGACATTTAGTGTCTCTTAGTTTCAATGGGAATATCCATAATATACCATAGATACCATTTATTCGTTTTTAACTCCATTTATAGTTTAGGGTTGTTACTCAGTATATCACATCCAAAATTCAGATTGTTCTTATGAAAAACTGTAAATTAACCCCATATAACTTTTTGGAATCCTGATAAATTTTATTAAATATCAATAAATCTATTATCTTTAGACATTTTAGGGAAGAATAGTGGTATAAATGATGATCAGGTAAAAAAAGGAATTGAGAATTGGTAAGTGATATCCAGATAGTGGAACTGGTGAGAACAAGCTTCATTACTCAGCCTACTGATTCAAATGCTAATCTCTTCTCTGAAACACCCTAATAGACCCAGAAATAATGTTTACTAGCTATATCTGGACATCCTTTAGCCCAGTCAAGTTGACCTATAAAACTAACTATCACAACTTCCATGTGAGTCACAGCCCTACCCATATTTAAGGGGAGGGAATATAGATCCCCACCTCTTGATGAGGGAGTTTCATTAACTTATCATAAATGTATGGAATTTATGGGATAGTGTAGTACAGTAGTCAGAATAATTATCCCTTGATAAAATGTCCTCATCTACTTCCCTGGAATTTGTGAATATGCTACCTTACATAGCAAAAAGGACTTTGTAGATGTGATTAAGCTTAAGAACACTGAGATGGAAGATCATCCTGCATTATCCAGGTGAGCCCAAAGTTATGAGTCATTCAAAGTGAAGAACCTTTTCTGGCAATGGTCAGAGAGAGAGAGATGAGTATAGAATAAGGATCAAAAAGATGCAACAATGCTAACTTTGAAGATGAAATAAGGGAGTCACAGGTGAAGGAATGTGGGTAGCCTTTAGAAATAGGAAAAGGCAAGAAACTGGATTCTTCCTCTGGAGACTGTGGAAAAAAACTCAGCCTTACCAACATCTTGATTTTACTGAATGTTAGGTTACCTTGCTGGCTTCTGACCTACAGAACTATAAGATAATAAATTTGTATTGTTTTAAGCCACAAATTTGTGGTAACTTGTTATAGCAGCAGCAGAAAAATAAAACAGGATATTTCATAAAGATCATTCTGCCTCAGAGAAGGAGACTCTACATATAAGTCCTTTCTAAATTCCAGCTGACCCCTAAACTAGGCATCCACTGAGCATACAATAAGCAGACTAACTAAGACTAAAATAACTTAACAGATATTCCAGCTCTTGCCCTTCTGAGGAGCACAGATTTGTAGTTTGAGTCCAGGCAAGGTAAACTTCTACAAAAGAAAATAAAACAATACTTTTCAGGGAAACAAAAGAAAATCCAGAATCTCTTCATACTATTATTTACAAATTTGAAAATGTAATCCAAATTTAATACATATGAATAAAAACTCTGACCCATATTAAGGAAAAATGTCATTAATGAAGACTGACCATGAGATAATCCTTATATGGAACTAATAGGTAAATATTTTAAAGTGACTACTATATCTAAGCTGAATAAAATGTTAAACATTGTCATAATTAATGAGGGAATCTCAGTAGAGAAGTAAAAACTATAAAAATAACCAAATGGAAATAATAGAACATGATATCTGGTATAAAAAAGTGAATATATAGACTTAAATAGAGATTGAACCTAACAGAATAGTTAGTAAATTTGATCAATAAAAATAATCAGATAAGTGGAACAGAAAGAATGATTTTAAAAACTGAAAAAAGTTAATTGAGTGTCAATGACTTTGACACAATATCAAAGGTCTGATAATTGTGTGATAGGAATAAATTACCAGAAGAAAATGGACCTGAAAACAATATTTAAAGACATATGGCCAAAAATCTCCTAAACTTGGGGAAAGTTTTAATTAAAAGATTTTAATTAAAAGATTCAAGAAAATCAGAAAACTCTAACTAGTTAAATGCAGATAAAATGACATACAGGAAAATCATAGTCAAATCGACAAAAATCAAAAAAAAAAAAAAGAGGGAGAAAATCTTGAAAGCAGGCAGAGAAAAACAGCACATTAAATTCAGTGGATCCAGAATACAAATGACTTTTGTCCTGTTGACAGAACCAATGAAAAAGAATACTATTAAGGACTGTATGTCCATTCATTGTACCAATGTTTTCTTAGGTCAGTCTCCCAAGGCAATAGAAATAAAAGTTAAAATAAACAAATGGGACCTAATCAAACTTACAGGCTTTTGTACAGCAAAGGAAACCATAAACAAAACAAAAAGACAACCCACAGAATGGGAGAAAACATTTGCAAACAATGTGACAGACAAGGGACTAATCTCCAAAATATATAAACAGTCCATGCAACTCAAGATCAAAAAGCCAAAAACCCAATCAAAAAATGGGCAGAAGATCTAAATAGATATTTCTCCAGAGAAGACATACAGATGGCCAAAAAACACATGAAAAGATTCTCAACATCATTAATTATTAGAGAAATGCAAATCAAAACTACAATGAGGGATCACCTCACACTGGTCAGAATGGCCATCATCAAAAAATCTACAAACAATAAATGCTGGAGAGGGTGTGGAGAGAATGGAACCCTCTTACATTGTTGGTGGGAATCTAAATTGGTCAGCCGCTGTGGAGATCAGGAAGGAGTTCCTTAAAAAACTGAAAGTAGAACTACCATATGATCCAGCAATCCCACTCCTGAGTATATATCTGGAGAAAACCACAATTCAAAAAGATACATGCACCCCAATGTTCATTGCAGCACTATATGTAATAGCCAAGACATGGAAGCAACCTAAATGTCCATTGACAGATGAATGGATCAAGATATGGTAACATATATACAATATACTACTCAGCCATAAAAAGGAATGAAATAATGCCATTTGCAGCAACATGGATGGATCTAGAGATTATCATACTAAGTGAAGTATGTCAGACAGAGAAAGACAAATACCGTATGATAAGACTTATATGTGGAATCTAAAAAAATTATACAAGTGAACTTATTTACAAAACAGAAACAGACTCACAGGCTTAGAAAACAAATTTATGGTTACCAAAGGGGAAAGGTGGAGGGGAGGGATAAATTAGAAGGTTGGGATAAACATATAAACATACTATATATGAAATAGATAATCAACAAGGACCTACTGTATAGCACAGGGAATGCTACTCAATACTCTGTAATAACCTATATGGGAAAAGAATCTGAAAAAGAATATATGTATAACTAAATCATTTTGCTGTACACCTGAAACTAACAAAACATTGTAAATCAACTATACTCCAATGTAAAATAATAATTTTTAAAAATCATATATATGTTGATAAAAAACAGAAGATGTGGTACATATATACAATGGAATACTACTCGGCCATAAAAAAAGAGTGAAATAATGTCATTTACATCAACATAGATGGACTTAGAGATTATCATATTAAGTGAAGTCAGAAAGAGAAAGACAAATACCATATGATATCACTTATATGTGGAATCTGAAATATGACACAAATGAACTTATCTATGAGACAGAAACAGACTCGCAGACAGAGAACAGACTTATGGTTGCCAACGGGGAAGAGGGTGGAAGAGGGATGGATTGGGAGTTTGCGATTAGTAGATGCAAATTATTATACAGAGAATTGATAAACAACAAAGTCCACTGTATAGCATAGGGAACTATATTCAATATCCTGTGATAAACCATAATGGAAAAAATATGAAAAATAATATATATATATATATATCTGTATAACTGAATCACTTTGCTGTACAGTAGAAATTAACACAACATTGTAAATCAACTATACTCCAATAAAATATTTTTTAATTAAAAAAAAGAATTCTATGTCCAGTGAAAATGACCTTCAATAATAAAGGTAAAATAAAGATATTTTATATAAAATAAAACTAAGAGAATTTGTTTCCATCAGAGATGCACTACAAGAAATAATAAAAGAAAATCTTTAGGCTGAAAGGAAATGGCATCAGATGAAAATTCAAATATGCAGGGCTTCCCTGGTGGTGCAGTGGTTAAGAATCCATCTGCCAAAGCAGGGGACATGGGTTCGAGCCCTGGTCTGGGAAGATCCCACATGCCATGGAACAAATAAGCCCATGCAACACAACTACTAAGGCTGCCCTCTAGAGCCTGCAAGCCACAACTACTGAGTCCACGTGCCACAACTATTGAAGCCTGAGCGCCTAGAGCCCATGCTCTGCAACCAGAGAAGCCACCACAATGAGAAGCCCACGCACCGCAATGAAGAGTAGCCCCTGCTCGCCACAACTAGAGAAAGCCCGCCCGCAGCAACGAAGACCCAATGCAGCTAAAAGTAAATAAATAAATTAATTTAAAAATTCAAACATGCACTAGAAATGATAAATACATGAATAAATATAAAAATAGATGGGGCTTCCCTGGTGGCGCAGTGGTTGAGAGTCCGCCTGCCGATGCGGGGGATGCGGGTTCGTGCCCCGGTCCGGGAGGATCCCACATGCCGCGGCGCGGCTGGGCCCGTGAGCCATGGCCGCTGGGCCTGCGCGTCCGGAGCCTGTGCTCCGCAAACGGGAGAGGCCACAAAAAAAAAAAAAAAAAAAAAAAAATAGACCATTTTTCATTATTTCTTTTAAATCTATAATATTGCAAATGCTATACATTAAAATGGAATCTTAAAAATACTTATTTAACCCAAAAGAAGGCAGCAAGAGGAAAAAGAAAACAAAAATATATAAGACAAACAGAATACAAGGTAGAATGGTAAATATCACCCACATATTTCTTACATTCTAATATTCACATTCATATCTCTTATTTCTGATTCATATCTAATTGCACTTAATTTTAGAACAATTTTAAATAATAGGAATCAGTTTACTACCTAGTTTCAATGGAAATAGCCATGATATTTCATAGGTACCATTTATTCATCTTTAACTCTATCCTTCAGAGTTGTTACTCAGCATATCACATCCAAAATTCAAACTGTCCTAATGTAAAATCTAAATACTTGTAAATTAATTCTATTCAGCTTTTTGGAATCCTGATAAATTTGGTTGAATATCAATAAATTCATTATCTTTTGACATTTTTAGGGAAGAATAATGGTATAAATGATAAGCAGGTAAAAAAGGAACTAAGAAAAGCTAAATGAGGAAAGAAGACTAGATCTTAGAACTGTTCTCCATTGATATCTGTGAGGACTACTGTAAAAGAATTTGACAATTCCATCTGGGCATGGATTGGGTTACAGGGTATAGAAGAGTGAAAGGCAGGATTCAGTATTTTCAGTGTCAAAAAAAGCTAAAACCCAAGTTTTCAGTCAAATAAAAGTTTGCCTAATTTTTATGTAGGAACTGAAACAAAATTGTAAGTAAATATTGGGTTAAGACATGGCGGGGGACATGATAAAATAAGAAAGGACTACAGACATGTTTCTGTCCTTGAGGATTGTAAATGCAAAATAGTACAAGGTCTATTATTTCTCACTGAAGCTGTTTAGTGAGAGTTCATTAACGTTCCTGTTAGTGTGCCGCCTTTATTTTACTTAAGCTTATTAAAGTTTATTTAAGCTTATTAAAGTTTCCATTGGTTATTCTTGGTTTTTCTGTTTTCTGTATAAGAGCTTAATTACCTCCACTGTAAATTCCCCCACCACTAGGGTTAAGATAAATATAACTTCAGGACTTCCCTGGTGGTCCAGTAGTTAAGACTCTATGTTCCCAATGCAGGGGGCACGAGTTCGATCCCTAGTCGGGAAGATACCGCATGCTGTGTGGCACAGCCAAAAAAAAAAAGATAAATATAACTTCAAACAGAGTCCAAAAGGGACCTCATGTTTACCAAAACCCAAACAGAGAGAGGGCTGTGTAGACAGAGCTCCCTCTGGGGAGAGGGTACCTGTGTGGAGAGGGCTCCCTGAATAGAGAGGATCAGCTTCATGAAGAGCCAATTGCACAGGGAGAGAGGAATAAGATAAATACCTTGATCTTACTCTCCTCCTTTCCTCAGGTTTTCTACTGGCACCTCCACTGGCAAGTCGGTGGATTTTAGCCATGCACATCTCACCTCTAAGCACAGATCTGAGAGAAGAGTGAAGAAGCAGATCTATATTGTGAGAAGTCACTGTACATGGGAAAAACTCTTTCTCTTTAAATAGGCATAATATTTTTAATATACTAGAAACAGTGTTTCTATACAGTATCTCACTTTTTATGTGTTTTCACAACTTGCAAATACAGTCTTCTGTCAGTATGTGTGGGGGATTTGTTCTAGGACCCCAAGGATACCAAAGTCCAAGGATGCTCAAGTCCTTTATAAAAATAGTGTAGTATCTGGATATAACCTACACACATCCTCCCATATACTTTAAATAAAATCTAGATGAAACCTAATACAATGTAAATGTTATGCAAATATTTGCCAGTGCATGGCAAATTCAAGTTTTGCTTTTGGGAACTTTCTGTATTTGGGGGGAATACTTTGAAGCTGGTTGAATACACAGATGTGGAGCGCTCAGAAAAGTAGGGCTAACTGTAATATTAACTTGACTACTGACTAAATGAATCCATTTATTTAGAAAAAAATTGCTTGTTACATATATATTTCTATATTCCATAATTTAGCTCTATATTATACAGCTATAACATCTAAACTGTATTAAAAATGACAGTTTGCTATGATGATTTCTGAAATTTGTAATGTAAATTTAATTAAAAACTTATATTAACTTTAAATGATTTATGCCACGCTCTTATTTCCTCACATGTATCAATGAATTTATGTGGATTTAATATGTATGGTATTATATATATTTTATATTATATATACATTATGTAATAATATAAAATTATTATATAATTCATATATAAATTCTTTTTGTCTCTGTAAATTCGTTTTCTGAGTTTTCATTTATTCCCAAGTTTCATCTTACTCACTGAATTTTTTTAAAAATTTGCATCCTCTGAACAGACCATATGTCTTTTTTAGTTGATGTTTTCATTTATGGTAAAACAATTTTTTGGTACATAATCCTTTCAAGTCTGTCATATGCCGTTGAAAGCTTCATTAACTCTTTTAGGCCACTAGCAAATTACTACTTCAGTGCACCAAATGGTCCCCTTGTCACCTAAAATAGTTTATGCAGCTTCTAAAATAGTC
Organism: Phocoena phocoena; assembly: GCF_963924675.1. NCBI lineage: Eukaryota > Metazoa > Chordata > Mammalia > Artiodactyla > Phocoenidae > Phocoena > Phocoena phocoena. Next base: position 25,127,938 of record NC_089221.1, read on the forward strand.
TAACTTGCTCTCAAAAAATCCATTACCACTGAGAGGCTTACTGTGAGAAAAAATAGCACAATTCATGGAACATTATTACTTTCAGTTTTCAGGTGGGAGCTGAGGGAATTCGTGGTAGAATCCATGGAAGTCTCCATATAAACAGTCAATATATTATACATCTCTACCAAAGAACACAGAATGCCATTTATCTCCATGAAAATAGGGTGTGCAGGTGTATGTATAGAATTAAGGACCCAAGTCATGTGAAAGTTCCCTTAGGCTACGCAATGACTTGCATACTGCTAGATATAGGGCAACAATTACTCTTGGGGAAATTATGAAAATGGAAGATACTTAAATTCAACAGAGCTAACTTGACTCCAAAGAGTCAAATATGGAAAGAGCTACCTGTGATGAGGGAAAATAGTAAATAGAATAAATTGAGACTCTTCAACAATGCAAGCCACACAGTTTATTTTAAGTAGCTGAACAAGTAGATTTGGTATACTATTTCTATTAGGGAAGAATTTCTAAAACACAAACTAATAGTTTTCATTCTGAGAGATATTTGCCCTTCAATTGCACAGCACATTATTTTCAATCACCAAAATATTTTTTCTCCAAATATTTATTGAAAGTCAATAGTGTTCAAGTTGATGTAGCAGCTGCAAAGAAACCAGACATATGTTCTGCCCTAGGGAATCCTCCTGTTTGGGAGGGAAGATGAAGTTTTTATATCATTAAAAATAATTTGGGATAAAAATGCTAAATGTTATTATTTTATTTTCTAGCTGTATGGTATATGGTTTGGACCCACCTGGTTGATCCTACTTTTTCAGTCTACTCTTCTCAAAATAACATTCATTTTGTTACAAAAATATCATTGACGATTTTGATGTCTAATAATAAGGAAAACCTTACTTAAGTGTACCTTACACTAGGGTTTGACAAAGTTCAAGACTAATGATTCTTCCCAGTTCCTACAACTATGTATCTACAATTTGAGGATAGATTGAACAATTTTCTGAACACGCATAGCTCAGGGTTCTCCTCCTCAGCTACATTGGTATCTTTCATGGTATGTCTATCTATCTATCTATCTATCTATCTATCTATCTACCTATCCATCATTTATTTACATTTTATCCATCATTTATTTACATTTTAATGGAAATAAAATAGAGATTAAATTAGCATATTAAGTTATAATTTTGGGCAAGGTACAAGAGAAAGCTGAATTATATAATTAAAACTCAGATCTTAGTATTACCATGACATCCCTAAATAGCTGTCACATAACTGTATAAAAATGACCAAACTCTTCATACTAAAATTGCACCTTTGTTTTTCATTGAATAATGTATTTTAGACATTTTTTCTAACAGCTCTTACAGATCTTCTGTTATTCTGAAAGTAGCAAAATAATTATGTACCATAATTTACTTAACTAATCCACACTTAGACAGTTTTGTTATATCAAATTGTTTATTATTGTTTTGCATTAAAGCAGATTTTTTTTTTGCTGTATGATTACATTTATATAGTATTTATGTATTTATTTAACTGAAGTATAGTTGATTTACAATGTAGTGTTAGTTTGATGTGTACAGCACAGTGATTCAAATATATATATATATGCATCCATATACATACATATATAAAGAATTTATATATTGAGTATAGTTCTCTGTGCTTTACAGTAGGTCCTTGTTGGTTATATATTTTATATAGTAGTATTTTAAAGCAGTATTAATAGTGAGTATCTTTGTGCATATATTCATAAATGTTAATTAGTATATTTTGTAGATAAATTTAATGTGGCTATTTGATCAAAGGTTAGGTATATTTTTCAGTTTTGGTAAATATTTACTTCATTAACCATACATATCTTTAACATTATGTAAGAATTCCTGGTTCCCCACACCCTTGGTAATATTGGTGATCACCAAAATTAATTTAGTTTGAATAGGAACATTTCTGAGTACACTGTCATTTGTTTCTTCCACAAGAAACTTCTGATATGACTTCAGATGTATGCTCCCATACAGACACTGCTTTTATCATCTACCTTTATTAAGAAGTGATAACAGGAAAAACAGTAGAAGAAAAAAGTTGACAGCCATGCAGCCAATCTAATGTACAAATATCAAAAGCCAGCTACGATCATAGCCAGATGATTTCATTGAGAGATGAAGTTTGCAAAGTAAGATCTGTTGGTTCAGTCAGTATGAAGCTCAAAGGAGATAAGCTCTAAATTTGAGAACACAGATATTGTGACATCAAATGTTGGAATGGCTATCATTTATATGGCAGCACCTGACAAGCAAAGGATAAGGGCATCTTCCTCTCAACGATAGTCCTTTCTTTCTTTCTTTTTAAATTTCTTTAATATTCCTTCCTCTTCCACACACATCTACTTTTTATACATCATCTCTCTTTTTCTACTTGTTTTTATTTCAAGCCGATTTCATCTTACTTTGATAGTATTACCCACAAAATCCAACCTTTCTGTATTCTCGCAAAAAAGAAAAATAGATTATTGAAAGATTAGTCCCATGACAGTTCAACTGATTCTAGCAATCTATTCCTTAAAAGAAAATAATGATAAAAAATAATAGTTGTCTTTTGCTCACTCCTGCCTCTGAATAGCTCTTTTTGGTGAGGGTGAGTTATATATTCAATACACACTTAATTTGACAAGATCAGAACTAAATTGCTTTTCTGAGTAGTCCTGATTACAGCATATTGTGCTAAACTGTTATGTCTAACTGTAATCAAATACACTATGAACTGTCTTTGAAGCATGCCAATGCCATACAAAAAAGAAGAAGATAAGAAATATTCAGGTACAAATGCAAGCACTTTACTTGGGAAACATACACATGATGTTACACAAGGCATTTTTTTCAAAATCTGATCAAATAAAGCTTTAAACACAGAGCTGGGTAGACAAAGCAGCGCATTACATTAGCACAGCATTACAAAATACAACAAAGACAACTAAAGAAGTCATCACAAAACCTGGCAATTTATGCAATGTGTGTGCAGCCAGATATGTAAAGTGCAATTTTCTGACAACAGATCTAATGGAGTAATAGTACAGGCATGCACAGCATATTCTAGTGTGTCAATTCTCTAGAATTAAACCAGGACCTCTTTCAAATGAGAATAGTAGGTACTCCTGTATTCACTGAGTGAGTCTAAGACTACAATATTTTGGTTTAAGTACATGTTCTGAGTCCTTTTATCTCATCAGTTGCTCCCATGAATTAATTTAGTTTAAGGAAATGGTACAGAATAAATGAAAGCCCTCTGAGTCAAGTTAAATACATGGCAGTGTCCTCATGAACTGTCAGATATGCTAAGAAGAGCAACCATTTGTGATTTCCTAAGATACTAAAATGAAGAGTGTATAATTATAATGTCTACTTATTATTTATTCTATACTAAATTTATATCCCTGTATTTTTAAATGATATGGGCAAATGTAAACCATGGCCTCTCTAGGACAAATCACTTGGAGGATGAAAAGTCACCCCAAAAGTCATATGGAAAGCATCGTGATTTTTTTCCAGAGAAAGCTTTCCCATTTTATAAAAACAGAAATTTCCCATCATTTCTAGAAAATGCTAAATTATTTCCTGAGCAGAGGGACAAGAAAGCATGAAAACTTTGAGGGTACCACTGTGAAAAGAAAACGGCTTTAGAAATAAAGAAAACTGATTTCTATTACATCCTATAGCATAACTTTCTCTATTATTGTGTAAAAATCACTCCACATTTCTAGTTTCTGGTTGTATTAACCTAAATACCAATTATTTTTTAGGTTCTTCTGTCTCTATGATAATTTAACTTTATGCATAACTCTATGATTGTAGGCATTATAATGAGTATCCCAGTTTTTCATTTCAAATTATGGCAAAGACCACACTCAGGGTAAATTTTATGAAAATCTTTAAAAGTGTTTAATGTTTGAGACTTCAATAAAATACATAATTTATTAACTAACCTACCTTTAAAATAGCCTAAACCATCACAAGACAAAGCTGAAGTGGACCTTATACTTACACATAAGTAGATGTAGTTTTTCATGCACAAATTATCATAAACAAAAGATTTGAACAGATATGGAATTGATAAAAATGTAGATTCAAGAAATGAAAGAAAACTGCCAGGCCTTAAATCATTTACAATAGTAACCAACAAGCAGACAAGCAAAACTTTCTTAATTTTCAGGCTATTAAAACTAAATCAGTGAATGCCTTATAAAGATGGAAGGGCTAATGAAAAATATGTACATTTCATTGGCTCCAAAGGAAAACAAAATAACTAAATAATTTAAAATTATTTAGGTATAAATCTAACAAAATACACACAAGATCTATAAGAGGAAAACTACAAAGCTCTGATTTAAAAAATCAATGAATATCTAAATAAATGAAGATAGTCCATGTTCATGGATAAGCAGACTCAATATTGTTAAGTTGTCAGTTCTTCCCAAGCTGATTTATAGAATCAACAAAATCCAAATGAAAATTCCAGCAAATTATTTTGTGGATATTGACAAACTTATTTGAAAGTTTATATGGAAAAAGATACAACAATATTAAATAAAAAGAACAGGGACTTCGCTGGTGGCACAGTGGTTGAGAGTCCACCTGCCAATGCAGGGGACATGGGTTTGTGCCCCGGTCCAGGAAGATCCCACATGCCGCGGAGCGGCTGGGCCCGTGAGCCATGGCCGCTGAGCCTGCGCGTCCGGAGCCCGTGCTCCGCAACGGAAGAGGCCACAACAGTGAGAGGCCTGCATACCGCAAAAAATAAAGAACAAACTCTGAGGACTGATACTACTCGATCACAAAACATTATAAAGCTACAATAATCGAGACTGTATGGTATTGGCAAAAGAATAGACACATAAATCAGTGAGACAGAATAGAGAGTCCAGAAATACACCTACATACATATAGGCAACTGATCTTCGTCAAAGGAGAAAAAGCAATTCCATGAAGATAGGATACTCTTTTCAACAAATTGTCCTGGAGCAACTGGACATCCACATGCCAAAAAAAAAAAAAAAAAAAAAATCTAGACACAGACTTTACATCTTCCACAAAATTTAACTCCAAATGGGTTATGCAAACCTATAAAACTTCTAGAAGATAAGATAGGAGAAAAATTTAGGTGCCTTTGAGTTAGGTGATGATTTTTTGAATACATAATGTTTGTTTCATGAAACAAAAAAGTGTTAAATTGGACTTTGTTAAAATAAAAACTTTTATTCTGCAAATGATCTCTCAAGAGAATGAAAGACAAATCACAGACTGGAAAAAAAAATGGAAAATACATTTCTGATAAAATCCAAAACAGTAAGAATATCAAATGCTCGCCAGGTTGTAGAGCAGTAGGAACTCTTATCCACTAGTGATGGGAATGCAAAATGGTACAACCACTTCAGAAGATAGTTTGGCAATTTCTTATAGAGCTAAGCATAGTCTTACCATATAAACTGGCAACTGTAGTCCTAGGTATTTACCCAAATAAGTTGTAAACTTATATCCACACAAACACCTATACACAAATTGTTTACAGCAGATTTGTTTATAATTGCCCCAAAATTGGAAGCTACCAAGATGTAGGTAAATGGTTAAACAAACTATATTACATCCATACAATAAAATATTCATCAGATGAGCTATCAAGATACAAAAAGACACGGAGAAAACTTAAATGTGTATTGCCAAATGAAAGAAGCCAACCTGAAAAGACTATGTTACAGTATCATTCCAACTATATGACATTCTGGAGAAAGGCAAAACTATAGAGACAGCAGAAACACCAGTGGTTGCCATGAAGTTGAGTGAAAGGAAGAAGGGATGAAGCACAGATGATCTGTAGGGCACTGAAACTATTCTGTATAATACTATAATGATGGATACATGGCAGTATGCATTTGTCAAAAGTCAAAGAAATACAAAGAATGAACCTTCATATAAACTATGGGCTTTAGTTAATAATAATGTATCAATATTGCTTCATCAATTGTAATAAATGTATCACACTAAAGCAAAATGTTAATAACAGGGGAAACTTTATGGGGAGGGAGAGATGGATTTACGGAAAATTTCTGAACTTTCTGTTCAATTGTTCCGTAAACCTGAAACTTCTCTAAAAAATAAAGCCTATTTTAAAAGATGTACATTATATTAAGAATTTTTGGAGAAAAATTAGCTAAAAGCATGACATTAAAAAATAAGGAGAATGAGTCTAGTTTTTTTTTTTTTTAATCTAAAACAAGAAAATCAGAGAAACTCTAGGAACATTTCCCAGCTCACTGGCAAGAGATGTATAACTCAGGCTTTTCCATTTAGAGTATTTTCTGTGTTAATATAAAGAAGATGACTGCAAAGGGAAGGAGGGGATTTATGCTCAGAGAACAAAGCCCTTTGAGTTCACCTTCGTGTATATCTTCCAACAGTCGAAGAAACTAAATATGTCATAGATTATTCAGATCAACGCTTTGAAAATCAATGTACTCCCAAAGCTTATGCCCCTCTTCTGAGTTTCCCCAGGGTCTACACCAAAAGTAACATTTGATCTCTTGAATAAACAGTCTTTGTTTGTGACTTCAGATCAAAGCTAGTACATAGAAGGGGAATCTCATGGGAAAGGAAGTGGAAAGGATCTGTAGCTTATACTAAGCTAGCTCTATATTTTTCGACTTCCTGAGTGTCTATAAAATTCTACTAAATCACCTGGTTATCGACAACACTGTGAAAAAATACTTTCGATATTTCTTATTGCATTTTGGTCTTGGGAAAAAAGACAATTTTTGTATTTTATATTTTCATAAAAAAAGCCTCTCTCTTGCTATCCCCAATAAGCATAATCCTTATGTTTTCACATTACTTTGCCTACAGGGAGGTTATGTTGGTTGTATTTATGGTGATTAAAAGCACTTGGTAATGTCTCTAAGAGTGTGTCATTGATTTACTAACAACAATTCTGAGTCTATCTTTATCCAAAGTTGGTAAAAGACAACCCATTCTGTATGTGTGCACAAGCACATGCATGTCAATGGGTGTATATTGCTAAAGTTGATTACAGTCTAGCTAGCTTAGATGGCACTTGCTTGCCATCACCAAGCATAACACAAAATAAAAGGTATTTCCTAAAACACACAATACACTCAGGTAGCTAAAAGAAGAAATACATACAAATAAGACACTGTGTGCTTCCTTGAGAAGAGTGTTGTTATGGGAAAATATGTTTTGTGCTCTTGAAAACACACTGACAAAATGAACTTCTGGAATACAAATCCTTCCAAGGATGGGGACCGCCTGGAGGTAAAATTCTTACAGCATGGTGAGAGTAAAAGATTATTCTTAAATCCCACAGCTAGTTACTGGTTATATCTGGTGTCTAGGTCACCTGCCCTCTAGTTCACTGCTCTTTCTACTAAATTTTGCTGCTTTTGTTCTTGATTTCTCCCCTACCAAATCATATTTGACAAGTACCACTTAAGGTTACCATTGCAGATCACTAGACTTCATTTTCCTAGCACCTCAAACCGAAGGGAAAATAGGATAAAGAAAGTAGAGAAAAATAAATCCTTGGGTTCAAAGGAAAGTGCAGAAGGCCATGCCTTTCCTAGGGTTATGATGAATTCATACAGCTCTGGAAAAAATAAGCAGTCTGTGCTGCTGTTACTAGTTTTCTCCTAAAATTGTGTGCATTAATCTAATATTTCTAGTTATGCATTTGTCTTCTGATAATTTTTTTTAAATTTTTGAATTACCAATGTTTTCAAGCACTTTAGTGGCAGATGGAGAAACAATTTAGACTATGTGTGCTTTTCTTCTACATAGGAAAGTAAAGAACCTTGAGTCAGTAAGACCTGCTGTGCCTGAACATGTCTCTAAGAAGCTTTTACTTTCTTTTTCCATTAAATTTAGTGCTATTTTCACACACACCCTTGATTTCTTATGCAGTCTCTTATCCAAGTAAAAATTTGTCAATTCGGTCTCCTTTTTGCATCATCCGTAACTCATACGAAGGCAACTCATTCTTTTAAAATGAATAAGTTCAGGGCTTCCCTGGTGGCGCAGTGGTTGAGAGTCCGCCTGCCGATGCAGGGGACACGGGTTGGTGCCCCGGTCCGGGAAGACCCCACATGCTGCGGAGCGGCTGGGCCCGTGAGCCATGGCCGCTGAGCCTGCGCGTACGGAGCCTGTGCTCCGCAACGGGAGAGGCCACAACAGTGAGAGGTCCGCGTACCACAAAAAACAAAAAAATGAAGAAGTTCGTATTTTTAGGTTTCCATTCTTATAGAGGGTGATATTTCTGTTTAAATTCTTATACAAGGCAATCCACATCACACTGTAGATGAAATGAGGGTATGATAAACTCACGTTTATTAAATTGTTACTAACTGTAAATCAGCAATAATAATGATTATTATCAGATAATGCATGTAAATAACCTTGAACAGACAGCATCTCATACAAAATAACTACAAAGTAAGTAAAACCATAATTGTTTTCGTTATTGTTTTTCTTGTCATTAAGCGGGCCATTCACTATTTGCTCCTCCAAATTCATTTTATACCCTTCTCTGCCCTGTTTTACGCCCTAGGAGGTCGCTCTCTACGAATTGTCTCCTCGGAGCACCTTTGTCTCTGGCTTCCTGTTGGTTGCTACCCATGGAAATCACCGCAGGACGTCAGAGGGCAGGAGGAGAGAGCATTCGAGGTATTTATTACCCCCACGTCTGAGCTGCCTCCAGGAAGTGGCTGATAACAGTTATCTTGAGTCACAGCTCCTACAGGTGGTTCATCGTCTATGGCTTCAACTCCCACGCTGTTCACATAACACCTTCCTAGGTCAAAGGTCAAGATTGCTTCCAGTGTTACTAGTCTCTTCATTTTCTCTCGTAAGTTCCATTTGTTCTGTCCCTGAATCTATAAATAATCCTTCATTAAACTTTCTTCAATCCAGCCTTTTGAGTATAATCTGTTCCCAGCTAGGACTCGAATCCACCACTACTAGAAACTACTAGTGACACTATAAAAACTATTAATACTGTTACTATTGCAATTGTTATTATTACTACTACTACTATTATTATTATTATTACTATTACTGCTGATTCTACTTCCATTTCTGGAAGTAGAATAATACCAGCAATAATATTAATGTCACTGAGCTATGATGAGGGTAAAGTAAAAGGCAAAATTATACTTATTTCCTTCTATGAATGAAAGCATTCCAGTGCCATACCTTTCAAATTTTAAGCACCCTTCTCTTAGTCTTTTATTTTCCTAAAGACCAAAGACTGTGGTATTTCCATTATCCTTCTCCTTATAATTGCCCAGCCTATTCTTACCATCTAAACTTCTACAACAGCTACAGTTCATCCCAAGACTATTCCAAATAATCTTAACTTTTTGTCCAAATGAGAAGAAATAAAACACCTGGCACATTAATTTCATACTCTTATTTACCTGGCAAACCAGTTAAATAAATTAGGTGATATAATTTTAGACAGGAAATCATCGTAGGCAAGAAAATAACAAAGACACCATGCATGCTCAATGGCAGTAAATGTGACAGGTATAATTCACATCACACCTATCACATATTATTTTGATGAATTTAGTGTGATTTCATCAGGACCTGCCTTATTTTGTAAAAATAAGAACAATTTAACAACTGGATTAAACACTTCCAAAATAGATGTCATGAGAAGAGCCAGCAGCTGTGTAAATGATCACTACCTCAGACCTTACCTACGTGTATTTGCCAAGAATCTTGTAGATGACTAAGTGCTGGTAAATATCATTAGCTGGACTAATGCTATAGAATTTTGATCTCTTGAGACATTAGCTGACATTTTATCACACTGTGAACATTCTCTTTATTTAAAAATAATTCTATTCTTCAATAGTATGAATACTTTGTATTATTTTCATAGTTTATCTTTATTATTGAAATATAGTTTATTTGCAATGTTGTGTTAGTTTCTGGTGTACAGCAAAGTGATTCAGTTATATATATATACATTTATATATGTTTATACATATATTCTTTTATAGTCTTTTCCATTATAATTTATAAAAAAGATATTGAATATATTACCCTGTGCTATACTGTAGGACCTTGTTGTTTATCTATTTTATATACAGTAGCTTGTGTCTACTAATCTCAAACTCCTAATTTATCCCCTCCCACCCCAGTTCCCCTTTGGTAACCGTGAGTTTATTTTCTATGTTTGTGAGTCTCTTTCTGTTTTGTACATAAGTTCATTTGCATCATTTTTTAGATTCCACATATAAGTGATAACATATGATATTTGTCTTTCTAAGTCTGACTTACTTCACTTAGTATGATAATCTCTAGGTCCATCCATGTTGCTGTAAATGGCATTATTTCATTCTTTTTATGGCTGAGTAATTTTCCATTGTGTATATATATACCACATCTTTTTTATCCATTCATCTGTCGATGGACACTTAGGTTGCTTCCATGTCTTGGCTATTGTATATAGTGTTGCTATGAACATAGGGGTGCATGCATCCTTCTGAATTATATTTTTGTCCAGATACATGCCCAGGAGTGGGATTGCTGGATCATATGGCAACTCTCTTTTTAGTTTTTCAAGAACCTCCATACTGTTTTCCATAGTGACTGTACCAATTTACATTCCCACCAACAGTGCAGGAGGGTTCCCTTTTCTCCACACGTTCTCCAGCATATATTTATTATTTTCTCCACATCCTGTCCAGCATCAATTATTCTGACTGGTGTGAGGTGATACCTCACTGTAGTTTCAATTTGCATTTCTCTAAGAATTGGCGATGTTCAACATCTTTTCAGGTGCCTACTGGTCATCGTATGTCTTCTTTGGAGAAATGTCTACTTAGGTCTTCTGCCCATGTCTTGATTGGGTTTTTTGTTTTGTTTTGTTTGATACTGAGCTGTATGAACTGTTTGCATATTTTGGAAATAAAGCCGTTGCCGGTCATATCATTTGCATCTTTATCTTTTAATTAATTGTTTCAAAAAGATTCCATTGGAGAAACATCCAATTTATAACATAAATATAATGTCTTATTTACAAATCTTGAGCTAGTGATATAATTTCTTATGAACTCGATTGTCATTTCTACTAACTTTTAAAATTTTTATACTGAGTGTTAGTTCTCAACGGTTTCAGGAGTTATTCCTTAACAACAAGCTGTGTCATGTTCAGATCTCAAAATCTCCAATATCCTGATAACAATCAGCACTAAATTCACAAGTGAACCAAGCTCAATATTAAAAGTCCTTTCAGTCCCATAGATTCAATAGTCTGTCCTTCAAAACCAAGATAGCCATAGATATACAGAAAAAAATCACAAGAAGAAGTTAGTTTCAATTGATATGCCTGCCTCAGTCCATTTGGCAAGTTTAAGTATTTTATTATGCCATATGTGCTTCTTTTTACATGGTCGTAATTGTGTTAGGCACATAAATGACAATATCAAAAGGATTCTTGTTTTGGAATCTTGTTAGTTTGAAGCAGCTGTCAAAATCTCCCTTCTCAGGAATTATGAATTTCATCTTAAAGCCTCTCCTGTACAACTTTTGACAAATTGTTTTCCCTTACTTTTCATTTATGGGTTCGGGCATTCTATTTTCTCATTAATTAATGTATCTGGCCCTATCCCAATGTTCTCACATAAATTCTCTCAAAATGCCACTATAAGGCCTCTTATCTCAAAGAAAGAAGTGATCCTGTAGTCAAGAAAACAATATTTAGAATTCTCCCTTTTTAAATTTAGTCTATATCTTTTTCTCTATCATCTTTCTCTCTCTTAGTATCTCAAATCTTCCTTTTTGAGCCTGTGATACAATGATAATCAAAACTAGTCACAGTCCCTATCCTCAAAAAATTTAGGGCTTAATGAGGGATAATCATTGATCACATAATCTTGCAAACACATGCAAAATCATAATTATAGGAAGTGTAATGATAAACTATATACTAGTATAAGAGCATGTAACAGGGTAAGCTGACCTGACCTTAGTGTTCAAGTATTAAAATTGCTGACACCAGAGAAATCTCTAAAAATAAGGAAGATTTTACTGTTTTTCTGAGAACATTGGACATTCTGCAAAAGATTTTAAACAAAGTAGAAATATGATCAGATTTGCCATTTTAAAATTTGACTTGGGTTTCCATTAAGAGAAATCATTTAAGGTAGGACAGCATGGAAGCAGAAGAACATTAAAGTGGCCATTCTCAGATGCCAGCTGTTCCATGTATCTATTACTTCATTATAACCACATCAAAACTTAGAGGAGTAAAACTACAACCATTTTGTTAAGCTCACAAACTCTGAGTTACAGGGAATACAGTTGAAGGTGACTCCCTGAGTTGAGAGCTGAAGTCATCTGGAGGCTTCTTCACCAACACCTGGTATGGGGTTACTTTAGGGCTGGGCACAGCTGAGATGGTGGCCAGAACAACTACATATGGCTTTTCTATGTGGGTTTGGCTTCCTAATAGGATGGCAGAATCATGTTAGTTGGACTTCTTACATGGTGGCTTAAGACTCCCAAGTGTGACTGTTCCAAGTAAACAAGAACGAAGCTGCAGGACCCTTTATGACCTGCTCTTGGAAGTAACATGGCATCACTTTTGCCCTACTCCATAGGTCAAATTCAAGGTGAAAGGACAAAAGTTCACACCTCTCAACAGAATGAGTGTAAAACAATTTACAGCCCTGTCTTAAGGCTTCCACAGTTGTCAAAATGTAATGTTAATTGAATTAGGGAAGTTAATATGATGAGAATAGGGTATATTTGATAATATTGGAAGATCTTTATGATGTAATGATATCCTCTATTCGTTCCTGGCATAGGTTTTTTTGTTTATTTCTCTCTTTTTTCTTAAAACAGTCTTCCTACAAGTTTAGAATTGCATTACTTTTGCAAAGAATCAACTTTTTTATTTGTTATTTTTTCTATTATAAATTTGTTTTCTATTGCAGTAATTACTATTTCCTTGCTTCTTACAATTTGCAGTTTGTTTTCTAACTCACTAAAATGGACGCTTAGAACTTTGATTTTCAGCCTTTCTTCATATACAAAATGTTTTCAGCTCTACATTTATCCTTTACCCCTGTTTCAATGATATCCTTCCAATTTTGATATGTAGTATATTGTTTTCCATTTATTTAAGAACATTATCTTTTCCATTGTGACCTTTTCCCTAACCAATGACTTTGAAAGTTTTTTGTTTAATTTCTAAATATATGGGGATTTTGTGCTTCTTCTTCTGTACTAATCTCTAGTTGAATTTTACTGTGGTCAGAGAACATACTCTATACTCTGCATTTTATCAGTGCTTTGAAATGTGTTGAGACTTGCTTGATAGCCCACCACATGGATAATTATTGTCAGTATTTCATGGGCATTTAAAAAGACTGTGTACTCTGCAATAGTTGAGTTTAATTATTGTATATATGACAATTACATACTTTTGTTTTTATTATGTTTTTCAAATCCTTTATATCTTTACAATATTTATGCTCTTGTATTGATTAATAAGACTAGTTAAAAATCTCCTACTGATTTCAGATTTATTTCTCATTTTAGTTTTGGAGATTTCTGCTATATATATTTAAAACTATGTTATTAGATATAAATTCTTATATATTCCTGGTGAATTAGCATTTATATTATCTTAAAATATCTTTCTTTAAAGTAATGATTCTTGCCTTAAGTTTACTTTGCTTGGTATTTAGTATAACTAAATTTTTCCTTCTGTTAGTGTTTTCATGGCATCTTTTTTATCCCCATTTTTCATTGTTTACATTTACATATTCTTATTTTTATATTATTCTTATTCTTATATTAAAAATATTCATATAAATTCATATAAATATATATAAATATAAATAAATACTATATAATTCAATTTATTTTTTTTCTGGGACACAGGCCTCTCACTGTTGTGGCCTCTCCCCTTGCAGAGCATAGGCTCCGGGCGTGCAGGCTCAGCGGCCATGGCTCGCAGGCCCAGCTGCTCTGCGGCGTGTGGGATCTTCCCGGACCAGGGCACGAACCCATGTCCCCTGCATCAGCAGGCGGACTCTCAACCACTGCGCCACCACAGAAGCCCTATAATTCAATTTTTAAATTCCATTTTAAATTGTATTTTAACTGCATTCTTTATTCTGCTATTTACTGATAATTGGAATTAGGCCAAACCTACCATTTGCTTTGTTTTATTTCACTCCTATTCTTTGTTCTTTTTCCTCTCATTTAAAAAAAATTTTCTTTAGGATTCATTAAGTGTTTTAATTCCATTTTCTCTCTATTAGATATTTAGCTGTTCATTCTGTTAATATATATTTTTCACTTCTTAGATAATGAACCACCTTAGGATACTATAATTCCAGTTAACTTTCTCTTCGATACATTTAACGTCATAAAATGTTATTGCTTTGTTTTGTACATATGGTAATATATTTAGATCTACATACACTGCTTATCATTTCATCATTCGTTATTTCATCTTCCACCTCTGATATCAAATATTATATTATTTTGCAAATGCCCCCAAAACAAACATATCCTGTAGATGTAGAATTCTACTTTGGTAATTTTTTCTTTGTACTTTGTAATATAATTTATCTTCTGGCTTGTATACGTTTCTTCTAATAAATTAGCTGCTTACTTTAGCTTTAATCTTTTGAAAATAATATGTCTGTTTTCTTTGGCTACTTTCATAATTTTCTTTGGCCTTTGGTTTTTAGTAGACTTGCTGTAATATGCCTAGATCTTTTGCATTTTTTCTGTGGCTTTTTTTTTGGCTTGGGGCTCTAGACAGTTAAGAAAAACTCTCAGCTATTATTTTTTCATATGTTACTTTTAATCCATTCTCATTCTCCTTTCCTTATGCAGTCTGATTACATACATGTTGAAACTTTCCACTTTGAAATCTTACACATAAAAGAGTCTCTTACACTCTTTTATGTTCCAAATGTCTCTTATACTCTTTTATGTTTCCCTCACTTTGTCTTTCTGCACTTCAGTGTATATATTTTCCACTGACTTATCTTCTAATTGGCTAATTCCTTATCACACAGATAGGTTTTAATTCCAATTATTATTGCTTTCATTTCTGGATGTTCCATCAGATTTTTTAATACTGTTGAATTATTTCCTGAAATTCCCAGACATGTAATTTAATTAGTTGGTAATTTAATTATATTAATTTCAATATCTTGCCATATCTGGATATACTATGGATTTGACTGTATTATCTGCTCCTGCACATGCTTTTTGGTAAATTCTTGTCTTTTTGTGTATGTGGGGTTTGTTTGTTTGTGTTTTAGATTACATAGGTGAAAATATTCCCAATATATTATCCTCTTCAAAGAAGACATATTTTTTCTTCTATAAAGCAGATGGCAATGGAGAGTAAACCTTATTCCATATACAGGTTGTAATAAATTGAACTTGGCCCCACTGTTTTTCAGGATTGGCTAATTCCTCCATAACCTTTATCGCTTTGTGTAGCCCTTTATGATCCTAATTGAAAGCCTGGTGTGAATATCAAGGCATATCATCTTTAATGAACCATAAATACCATTTTTCATTTCCCATCCTCATGATTTTGCTGAAAGCTCAATCCATTCTTTTAGATTTCCAGGCTCTGGTTTTGAATCATCAAATGCCTCGATGAGAAAAACCATACCAAATATTGGGATCATTTGCTAAACTTCCATTCTTTCTGGGATTTTGGTCTCACAATCCTTACTCCCTTGGATTTCACAAAGGTTTTTTTTTTTTTTTTCTGTGTTTGCGGTACGCAGGACTCTTGCTGCTGCGGCCTCTCCCGCCGCGGAGCACAAGCTCCGGACGCGCAGGCTCAGCGTCCATGGCTCATGGGCTCAGCCGCTCCGCGGCATGTGGGATCCTCCCGACTGGGACACAAACCCGTGTCCCCTGCATCGGCAGGCGGACTTTCAACCACTGCGCCACCAGGGAAGCCCCACACAGATATTTTTAAAATATTTTTTTCTGCTCTTCTAGTTAATCTCAGCAAGAGAGTTGGTTATAAATATGTTTTATACCGTTTCTGGAAGCAGAAATTTCTCCCTTATTTATTTTTATTCATAGGTTTGCCCCTGGCAAAATATTAGAGATTTGTGCACCTACTGGCTTGGCTCCTCTCACGATGACACACGAGGACTTTATCTGTTTATTGTGTCTTTTTCTCCACTCAACGATACAGCCATAGGTTTGAGGACAGTAGGGGTCACATACAAAGGAGGTAATATACATGCATGGTAGTGGAATTCAAACAAGGGGTCAGAGTGGAAGATACCAATTTTAGAAAACACTGAAGTTTTGTGCCCTTAAGAGCCTTTATCAGACAGATGTGCACTTCAAAAGAACTCTGCTTAAGTGGACCAGCACAATGTTTATGATTGAAGAAGCAAGATTTACACAAATTAACACAACTGAAGATTGTGATATTAGTGTGAAATCATGTTGTGCAAT
Source organism: Phocoena phocoena (assembly GCF_963924675.1). Classification (NCBI taxonomy): domain Eukaryota; kingdom Metazoa; phylum Chordata; class Mammalia; order Artiodactyla; family Phocoenidae; genus Phocoena; species Phocoena phocoena. Next base: position 25,144,476 of record NC_089221.1, read on the forward strand.
ATAAATACCGATCATAGTAACACTTCTGATGCATGCAGAGAGTTCATATCTTTCAAAAGGTAGAAATAGAGATATGAGTTAACATAGGGTAAAAAGGTTACCATATATAATAATAAATGCTTTAAAAAGAGTATATCATTTTATATTGTATTGCTTGCATTTTTCAATCTTTAACTACAAACACAAATAATTAGTTCATTAAAACTTTTTTTGAGATTATCCTTATTAAAAATGTAGGCTTAGCTACATTCTTAGCTATACAGTCTCCCATAACAAATAATCAAAACATTTAATTTTAAAGTTTTAACATACACATTTTCATTTTTGACTTTTTATAAATAAATTTAAATGAGGAAAAATTATAACAACTTGAAATCGTGTTCATTTTGACAGAAACAACATTGGCCCTGAGGCTCTCAATGATGAAATGACAGCGAGATCAAAGCACCATCCAAACCATGACAAGTGAGTCTGTCTAAAGCAGCATCAATCAAATAATAAAGTGTAGATTTAAAAACTGCCTCAAAATGCATCCTGTATTTTATTATCATGGAGAGATACACTGACATAATCTTACTACTTATTCTTCTAGAAACACTAAGCAGTAATTCACTTAAAATATTATTCAGCAATATTTAAAATCCACTTTCATAATGCTGAATGAAGCAGTAGAATAAGATGAAACCAGTTATATTTTTGTAAAAAAAATAATAATAATCAAAATAAATTAATTCAGAATTTAAATTGGGACTCCAGGGAAAAACATAAAAGTAAACCAGTATATATAGGAAAAGGGGATTAATAAAAGTAAAAGCTGAAATAATTGAATTAGCTTCTCCATACACCAAATTTAACAAATCAATTCAAAGGATTATCTTTTTTAAAATAAATATAATTCTGAATTGGGTATCTAAGAAATAATTTTACAAAACACAATAACAAATGAGGACAACAGGAAAAAGATACAAAATATCACATATATTTAAACCTATGTGAAATCAATACATTTTTTATAAGTATGGATTTTCAAATTTTCTCAAGAAATGATTTTTTAAAATATGGGTGAAAAGGAAAAAGCAGAAGGATTATATTTTTCAAATTTACTCTAAAATTCATCTAGATACTAGATCTAGATTAATTCATGAGTTCATGAAGTAGGACGTCAGCTCTGTGACTGGGCTGTGGGTAGAGGCTAGAAAGTTTTCAAGAAGACTGTTAATGAGAACAGGAACAACACTGAGAAAATCCTTATATAAAACTAAAATAAAGATGATACGTGTAGCAGAAAGTATATCAGAACTGTGACCTGCAGTAACATGGAAAATAGAAAATTTACTTCAGATCTTTTGGATCTGCCTAAGGGGATTTCCAAGCAGAATTTTAGCTGTGTATGATTGGTAGGAATATAAAGAAATGAGGTAAGGTTTGAAATGTTTGACTTTAAGTGGAATTTAGCCAAAATATAAAGAAGCTAGGAATTGTTGGGCTAGAACATAATAACAGTTTTCATTCTAAGTCCTTCCATCCAGCAAAAAACAATTTTCAAAATGGGGAATAACGTTAGGGCAAAGATAAAATCCAGGATTCTACCTGCAAAACATAATCCCAGAGTAACATTTATATCACAGGGGTGAATATAAACTGTTCATTAAGACATCAGAAAGACTTAAGTAGTGCCTTATAAGCCATCTCAACTAGACCAGGGATCAGCAAACTTTTTTGTAAACACCAGATGGCAAATAGTTTAGACTTTGTTGTCCATACAATCTCTGCAGAAATCCTCAATTCTGCCATAGTCAGTACATAAATGATGTGGCTGTGTTATAATACAACTTTATTTACAAAATACAGGTCATTGGCCAAATTTGGCCCATGTGCCATAGTTTGCTAACCCTAAGCTATACAAAAAGTGTCATAAGGGCATGCCTCTTAGACATTCTCTGATAAACTTAAAATCTTTAAGAATACCAAAGTTGTCCCACATAACCCTGATCCTCAGTCCACATCAGAGAGGGCCTGTCTCAAAGAAATTTGAGAGTGTGTCTCTTGTCCGATAGAGTAAATTCCAATATTACTCTCACATGCAAAAAAAAAAAAAAAAAACAAAAAGGAAAAAACCCCACTACATTGTTTTTAAAGAAAATCATTTTGGGGGAAACACCATCATGTAATAAAATTGACAAAGATGGCTCAAAATGAAAGGTTTCTGAACTTCAATCTTCTATGCATGAGAAGGAAATTGGGAAATCTACTCGGGTACAAACACAGGTTATTACTAATTAAAACGAGGGTAAAAAAAATGACTTGTAGCCAGAACCAAGTGTCAAAAGGTAAAGCCAAACCATAGAAAACCATACCAAAGGAAAAGGATTGGGACCAGGTACATGCAGTTCCTTTACCTTCATGCAAAAGGAACTGCATGTACCAGTTCCTTTTGCATGAAGGAACTGGTACACGCAACTGGCTGAGTTTCACAATTGTTATGGACTAGTGACTTCTATATATATCTCATTCTGCCTGTTTCCTAATGGGAGTATTCAAATATATTCCTTCCTCGGAAAGAGAAAAACAAATATCGCATATTAATGCATATATGTGGAATCTAGAAAAATGGTATAGATGACCTTATTTTCAAAGCAGACATAGAGACACAGACGTAGAGAACAAATGTATGGACACCAAGGGGGGAAGTAGTGGGTGGAAGGAATTGGGAGATTGGGGTTTACACATATACACTATTGATATTACGTATAAAATAGACAACTGAGGGGAATATACTGTATACCACAGGGAATTCTACTTAATGCACTGTGGTGTCCTAAATGGGAAGGAAATCCAAAAGGGAGGGGATATACGTATATGTATGGCTGATTCATTTTGCTGTGCAGTAGAAGATAACACAACAGTGTAAAGCAACTATACTCTAATAAAAATTAATTTAAAGAAAACAATATATTCCTGCCTCATTATTATATATGAATGTATGAGAGACAGGTAAGTTCTCTTTTTACCTGAAAGGTTTTCAGATGAGAATAACTGTATACATGCAGATTAGATACTAAGGAACCACGTCTGTACCTTGACCTGAGATAATAAGATTCTGGATTTTTAGCTGATGCCTGGACTTGAACTGAGAATGTAATAGTATATAGTATTTTAGCAGACAGAGTGAGTGTATTTTGCATGTTGGAAAGATGTGAGTTGTATGATCAAACGGAAGACTGCTTCAGATTGCATTGTGCAAAGAGGACTTCAACAAAATCTCCTATCATACATGTTCCTCTACAACATGGTTCTATGATTCTCCAAACACAAAGTGTCTAGTTCTCCACAGCATTTAGTCTGGTTAGGCCCTGAGAATGCTGTTAGCAATAGAGTGCAGCAGAAATGGTGTTGTTTTACTTTAAAAGATATGTTTCTACCTGGGCCTTTGGGAATATTGATTTGGAGACACTCTTTCAGAACTCAGACACCATATGTTGAGAGACTCAAGCCAAATGGAAATGTCATTAGTAGACACCTCATTTGCCAAACCTAACTGAGTCAACAGTCAGCATCGACAGCCAGCCATGCAAGTTTGTCCTCTTGGACACTCAAGTCCAGTGGAGAGTCTACATGTCTAGAGCCACTATCTGATGGCAACTGTATGAAGATCTCCAGTAAGAACTGCTTAGCTGAGGCTTGTCAATCCATAGAACTGTGATAGACAGTAGTAAATTTTTATTTAAAGTCATAAAATGTTGGGCTGGTTTGTTATGCTGAGATTGATGAATAGCACATAAGATGAATTAATTCATAGACTGCATATTATTGTTTAGCTCAAAAACTCAATTTGAAGTTAATATCAGCATAAAATACTATGAATCAACAAGTTTTTAATATTTTTACTATATAGGTCATCAGCAAGTCATTAAAATGAAGATTATGAGTTGGCAGAAAAAATAGATCACAGGTACTAGTGGTCATTTGAGACAATTAATTTAATTACATGTGATGAAAGTTGTAGCCTTGGTGGTTAAATAGAGACCATCATCAGTCATCTTTTCACAATTAAACATTTTTTGAAAACTATTTCCCTAAAAGAGTAAGGATAGTCAGAGATTCCATCATTTATATTTCATTCACCTGCCATATAAAAAGTGTTTGGACCTCCCATTGGGAAGATTCACTTACTGAGATGCCTACCATCAGTAGCCTGATTAATTTTCATAATACTACATATTTGGCAGCCTTCTGAACTTTGTGTACCTGTGATAATCCTGAATCAACCTGTGAAATAGTGAAAAATAACATAATCACAGGTTTAAATGAATTATAGTTCTCAAAATATTGACAAAATATATAGAATATAAGCAAGGTGTGTATCAATCATAGAAAGTCAACTATTTTTTTTTTCTTTTCCTCTTTTTTTGGCCATGCCATGTGGCATGTGGGATCTTAGTTCCCAAAACAGGGATGGAACCTGCGCCCACGGTGGTGGAAGCATGGAGTCTCACCACTGGACCGCCAGGGAAGCCCAGAAAGTCAACTATTTTTAATAGTCTTCTTTTTCAAAAGATGGTAGACTTAGGAAAACATCTCTCACATTAACCAGTGAGAAATGTTGATTTTTTTGGCCTTCCTCCTGATACCAACAAACATAATTTCTTACTTTAAAATTGCATATAGGAGAACCTAATGTAAACAGCATAGTCTTCTAATAATTTTCTTATTCTCTTCAGGACAATTTGAATATGTACTTAATTCTGCTAACAGCAGGACTTTGAGGAAAAGTTTTAGAAACACTGGCATAAGGCCAGGCTGAAGAATATTAAAATATATGTTTCATTAAAATAAAGGCAAGAGAGCAGGAATTGTAGCCTGAAAAATAAATTGAGGATAAATGGTGGAGGCTCCTGCAAGTCTGAAAATTTATAACTATTTTCAATAGGTAATAAGAAGCTACTTCATAATTCATCTTGAGAAGTGAATTTATGAGGCCAGAATTTTGTTCTAGGAAGTTCAATCTGATGAGATTATGCAAAATGTATTGTTTAGGTAGGTTCCCCACCAGTAGAGAAACTAGTACCTGAGGCAGCGCAGACACAGTAAGTAAAAGAAGAAAGGAAGACATGGAGGGAAGTGAAAGAAAAAGAAGGCAAGAGAAGGGGAGGGGAAGGGAGGAGAGAAGACAGGAGATAATCGGAGAGGTAAGAAAAGAAAAGAGAGGATAGGAAAAGAGAGAAGAGACTAAAACTAAATACAGATCATTTATTTATTGGCATGCTATAGTTTCCAGAGGTTGTTAGAACATATACTGTTCCTCGGACAGCTGTGCCAAGGCTGCTTTAAAAGCAGAGATATTGAGACTGAAACTATCAGAAAGGAGAAATCTGAAACTCATCTTGACCTTGCTTTTTAGCTTCCAGCTCTTGAACAACAGTTCACATGAAAAGGTTTATTCTGAGTTACTACACGTGAAAAGGTTTATTCTGAGTTGCTACAGGCTTTTCCTTGAATTCTCAAGTTCATAGCTTCTGCATTTAACTTTAACCTGTTTTAACCTCATTGTAACTTCCTTGTTCCTATTAGATATTTGTCTCTCCCTTTCAGTTCCAGTTCGTAGTCCACTAACTTCCTTTCCTGAACACTGCAGCTTTATCATGAAGTCTTCTCTAGGATCAGAGTGACTTCATCACCAGATTATCCTCTTCCTCTGCTCACCTCTCAACCTAGGTATTTTCACTATTTGCACATCCTAGATTTCCATCCCCTCACACTTACATACCTGGCAAAATTTTCTATGCTTCTTTTCCATTTGCTACCATTGCCTCCAGTTTCTCTCACATTAGAACTTTAGACCCCTCACTATGGCAAATGTTATTTGGTTATTTTCCCTTCTGTTTCTGAGTATCTGTAAATGGGCACTACAATAAAATTGGGATCAAATTATGAAGAATATATTGTACTCCATTGCTTTTTAGAAGCTCAAAGATTTTTTTATCCTATGCAAAATATTTTGATGGAAACAATGTAATTCTAGTAGCGCTAAGGCTGGAAAAATAAATCCATTCTCGAGTACTACTGCCAATACTTATTAAAGTTGAGCGTGGCTGAAACTTTTGCAGCTCTTAGTAAAATTCTTAACTAGGGACAATGAAGAACTCGATGACAGTTGGTTTGTTGATTCTTGTGATTATAAACCAAAAGAGATAGGTTTTTTGAAGCATGAATTGCACAGTATCCCACACGTAATGCTGATCACCTAACAATCCAAACATGGCATAATGTCGTGTCTCCCAAAGTTTTTTAAAATTAAGACTAAAATAGTAAGGCCTATGAGACATTCAGATATAAATACTTCTATATTTTAATGTTTGAGTTTTAGTTTTCTTAAAGAGAACAAGTGGTGCTATGGAGATATTACTAAATGTCAAATACTAAGTAGCTGAACCACCAATTTTAACACAGAAGCCTGAGTTTCTCATTCTACCTGTTGCAGATATAAATTGAATTAAAACCTCCCATGATTTTGTCTTTGATGAAATATATTCAACATGAATATACAAGTAAAGAAAAATATGGCAAGTAAAGAAAAACATACTTTACTATATGTTCTGCAATGAAATTTAATTGATGCCCATTTCATTCAAAATGAGATTTCTAGTCAAAAAAGTTAGTAGAATCATAATTACTCAAAATCTGTTCAACCTATCAAACCACAGCACAGTGGAATGGGCTGGAATTACAAGTTTCTGCTACTATAATGGTGGTTATAGTTTCAGTGTAACTGGTTCATGTAACAAGAACCAAAATACTTTGTCACGTTGCCATGTTCATTTCTTGTAAATATATTTCTTTCAAGGACTGTTGCAAAAAAAGTCTACCTTTTGAAATCATTTCTGAAAACTCAACACATGCTGATAAAAAAGTTACAAAACTGCTCAAAATGCAGAGTATTTATTTCCCCAAAAGGAAGTCTCAACGACATAGAGGATGGGAACTTCCCTGGTGGTACAGTGGTTAAGAATCCACCTGCCAATGCAGGGAACACGGGTTCGAGCCCTGGTCCGGGAAGATCCCACATGCCACGGAGCAACTAAGCCTGTGCACCACAACTACTGAGCCTATGCTCTAGAGCCTGTGCACTACAACTACTGAAGCCTGCACGCCTAGAGCCCGTGCTCCACAACAAGAGAAGCCACTGCAATGAGAAGCCCGTGCACTGCAACGAAGAGTAGCCCCCGCTCGCCGCAACTAGAGAAAGCTCACGTGCAGCAACGAAGACCCAACACAGCCAAAAATGAATGAATGAATAAATAAATAAGTAACTACTTGCTTGACTGAAAAAAAAAAGTTCCTAGAAGTGCTGTAATATAGAAGCTGTATTTAAAAAAATCAAAAAACATGGAGGATGAATCAGTGTTTATCAGATGAGGGCAGCAGAGGGACACAATACAGGTAAAAGAAAGGTACTGTTGGGTTGTCAACAATCCTAATTTAAGAATTCTGAATTAAGACCAGGCCCTGGGATCTAATGTAAATGAGGGTTTGAATACACAATTATGGTGTCTAGAGCTAGCTTGGGAAGGAAAGACAGCCCTTCTTCCGTATTAATCTTTATTGCCCTATCCAAACTTTTGGATTTGGGCAATTGATTTTGTTACAATTAATTTTATATAGCTTTCTATATAAACACTACTTTAGATTACTTCCTACAACAACATTGCTGTTCCTCTGTAGAAATTATGAAGCTGCCCCCTCCATTTTACATTTAGAGATTGCAATCTATTATTTTATAGGTGCAGGGGTTAAGACAGCACACAGTAAAAAAATTAACTCGAAGATCAGAAGATATATATTTTTTAACTCCATATAAATAATCTAATGTACAAGTGCATTTCTCTCTTAACTGCAGGCCCACAGCTGTATTTCAAATGTCTTCATTTTTGGAAAAAGGAGGGCATGGTAAAATTAAAATGTACAGTTTAATTAAAATCAAGTATTTATCAAACATCTAATATTTAGTTGATAAATATAATTTCTTCCTTTCTTTCTCTCCCATTATGTAATATTGATCTATCTCTTTTGCCTATTGTAATTTTATAATACATTGTAAGACCTAGTAGTATAGTTGCTTAGAATTACTTATATTTTTTGGCATTGGATTTCTATTATTTCATATATTTTACTCTAGATTATTTTAGAAAAACTTTGTTTTTAAATTTTTTCTCCCTTCCCCCCACAATAAAAAAAATTATAAGTTTTATTTCACTTGTATTAAACCGGAAATTAATAGATTCTAAATTTACTCAAATTGTGTTCTAGGTAACTTTACAAAGAATGTTTATTTTTCTATATGTTACACTTTTATCATTAAATTATTCTATATTTATTATGGAGAATGGAATTCTACCATCTTTAGGATTGCTACAAGGATGTTACTAATACATAAAAACTTTTATTGATGTTCAAATTATTAGTATACACCCTACCACTATGTAAATATTCTAAATAATTATAATAAATTGCTGATTGATTTTTGTATGCTATCATTTTTAGCAAAATAATAATCTCATTATTGCAATTTATACCATAATAATTATACTTTATATGGTATTATAAAACTGTTACATAAAAATCTTGAAAGTAGTTATACTGAAACTGTTGATTGCCACCTAACATTTATTTTCCCTTTTCTTTACAAAAAGAAAAAAATCCCAAATCTAACAGCCAAAAATACTTGAGTTTGTTCTTTGCAGTGATATTAAAAATAATTGACTCCTTAGATTTCCTTGTGACTGGAAGTGGCTATGTAACTCAATTCTAACCCATGATATTTATATGAAAGATACTGGTGGGGACTTCTAGAAAAAGTCTTTTTTTTTTTTAATAATTGTTGTTTTAACTTTAATGCTTACTGAAATAAGCATATATACAAAGAATGCAAGTCTTAAATGTATAGTTTGATGGAGTTTTACAAGGTTATCACACACATACCCACCACCAGATCAAGATGCAGAACATCACCAACTCCCCACAGTACCTCTTATGCCACTGGGGAATCATTTTCCCATACCCAAAGTAACTGCCATATTTACCTCTATCACCACAGATTAGTTCTGCCTGTCTGTGAAGTTTATATGAATGGTGTCATACATTTTGTACTGTTAAGTATTTAGCTTTTTTCCTTGCTATTCTCTCTGTGAGATTCATTCATGTTATATGCAGTAGTTTGCTCTTTTGTTATTGTATAATTTTGTGTTACATAAGTAGTACCATATGACCCAGCAATCCCACTACTGGGCATATACCCTGAGAAAACCATAATTCAAAAAGAGTCATGTACCAAAATGTTCATTGCAGCTCTATTTACAATAGCCAGGACATGGAAGCAACCTGACAGATGAATGGATAAAGAAGATGTGGCACATACATACAATGGAATATTATTCAGCCATAAAAAGAAATGAAGTTGAGTTATTTGTATTGAGGTGGATGGACCTGGAGACTGTCATACAGAGTGAAGTAAGTCAGAAAGAGAAAAACAAATACAGTATGCTAATACATATATATGGAATCTTTAAAAAAAAAGAAAAGAAAATGGGCAGAACATTCTAGGGGCAAGACGGGAATTGCAGACCTACTACAGAATGGACTTGAGGATACGGGGAGGGGGAAGGGTAAGCTGTGACAAAGTGAGAGAGAGGCATGGACATATATACACTACCAAATGTAAAATAGATAGCTGGTAGGAAGCAGCTGCATAGCACAGGGAGATCAGCTCTGTGCTTTGTGACCACCTAGAGGGGTGGGATAGGGAGGGTGGGAGGGAGGGAGATGCAAGAGGGAAGAGATATGGGGACATATGTATATGTATAACTGATTCACTTTGTTATAAAGCAGAAACTGACACACCATTGTAAAGCAATTATACTCTAATAAAGATGTTTAAAAAAAAGTATTTTAAAATAGGCAATTTCACTTGGCATGCTGCTTCAGTCTTTTTCCTCTCTGTCTTTTGCCCTTTCCCTCTTCTCCTGTATGGATTATGGAAGCAGCATCTAGTGGGGGTGGCAATTGGTATACGAAGGGGTTTTCTGTTTTTTATAGCTAAACACATTCTTGATTAACAAAGATGTTACTGTAACATTATGTCTGAGTTCAATCATTTATCTCTAGAATTTGGTGGGTGAAAAAGATATTAGGCCAGAATGTGGATTTGGGAGTCATGTGAGGAGAAAAGATGTAAACTACTCTTCTAGGACATTGGAAATGTAAATGGACAAGAAGCATTAAGAGCCCACATGAGCTTTTTCCTCATGAATTTAACATGAGACAAATCAGTGTCTCTACAGTGCTTTTCTCCACCTACCTTCACTTGAATGGCTGCAGGTGTGTGTGCAGAGCTTGAATTGAGATATGCTTAACTAAGATTGTAAATTTTCCAATTTCATATGAATAAGAAAGCAGGGGACAAAGCAATTTAGCGTATATATTCAAGGGAGTGATTATATTGATTTAATGAAATTTAAACTAGGTAAGGGAGGAAGAGAGAACATCAAAGGCATAGACATAAATGAAAGAAGAAATGATCAATCTCATTGGAGTCAGAGAGAGAGATGCTTTGTATCAGTCAGGGTTTTCCAGTAAAGTAGAAGCAGAACCAGTGGGATATGTCTCTGTGTGTGTGTGTGGGGGGGGGGGTGTATTTAAGAACGTCTGTGTGTAAATCTATTTATATATTTATCATCAGCTAGATCTATCTATAGGTATCTATACTATAATTAGAAATATATCTATGTATATATATTTGTATATATGTATATGTATATAAATGAGAGATACAGGGAAGAAGGCAGGGAGGGAGGGAGAGAGGAGAGATGAGAGAGGGAGAGAGAGAGGTAAGAGAGACAAAGAGATTTATTTCAAAGAACAGGCTTATGTAATTCATTTCTGGGGCTGGCAAGTCTGAAATTCATAGGGCAGACTAGTAGAATGATAACTCTCTTGGGCAAGGGCTGATGCCAAAGCCTTGAGGCAAAATTTCTTCTTCCTTAGGAAAACTTCAATTTTTCTTTTAAGACCTTTCAATTGATTAGATGAGGTCCACCCATATTATCAAGGTCATCCTTCAAAGTCAGTTGATGGTATGTTAACCACATCTACAAAATACTTTCACAGCAACACCTAGATTAGTGTTTGATTGAATAACTGGGTACTATAGCCTAGCCAAGTTGATACATAAAACTATCACATGCATGAACTTGGAATCATGCCATAGTTGCAGCTATTGGTGATGACAAGCTTTAGGTATGATGGTAGGTAGAGATCAAGTTGGGTAGGGGCCAAGATCACTGATCACCAAAGAAGAGCAGTTTAAGGAACCAGGTTGTTGGAAGGATAAGTGAATACTGAAATTTCCAAAAATAATACAGAAGTAGTTTGGGAGAGTGTGATAGTCCTTCAGAAGGGAGGAGTAACATAGGGGGCATAGAATGTCCCAATGAGAGAAAGTTCAAGAACATGTAATAATCTGATGTTCAAAGCTGGGGGCCAGATAAAATAACTGAGATCTTCAATTAAGAAAATGTGATTTGCACTCAGTCACCTATTATGATTTCATACTTCCTGTTAATTACTGAACTCCCTGCTTGGGAAATGGCAAGCACCCAGTTCTAGAGCTCCAAGTCAGGGATAGGACTCTGTCCCTTCTGAAAGTGGTCAAAAATAGTAAATCAGGGTCTCAATCTTTGTATAGTCTGGGGAGTTAACTCTCAGTACAAGGTAGTGACATTAGCCCAAGAAAAAGACACAAACATTCTTACTAAAACTAGGAACAACATTCAGAAACGGACTTTGCATACATGTCCCTCCAATAATTCCCTGTCTTACGGTTTGGCATTAATATACCAGGAGATTTTCATGTCAGAAATATGAAGTTTATAAAAAGAGGAGCATTCATTTTCACGTCCTACCTGACTACAGGTTAACTGATTGCCAAAGCCTGAATATTTCTCAAGGTTTTTCACTTGTCTGCACACTTTGTTACAACTGTTCTAGTACAAACCACAACAATTACTTCTTGCATACACTCTCATGTGCCTTCAGACTTAATTTACACCAATTTATTGGAAAGGCACATAGGGGATTATGTCACTCCCCTGCTTAAAGCCCATCACTATTATTTTTCTTTTAGAATTGAGTCCAGCGTTCTCACCTCTGCCTCTCTTTCATCTATGTCGTATGGCACCCCCTCTGTCTTGTTTACAAGGCTCTAACATTCTTAGGGTTGCTTTAGTTAACCAAATGATCATTGTTTTCTAATTCAAGCCTTCATAAAAGTATTTGTATCTACCTTCCCATTGTCACTTCTCTTCACTTTTAAGTATCAGTAAAAATGTAAACTTTGTTAGAGAGCATTATGAACTGAAAGTTTATGCTCCCTCAAAATTCATATGTTGAAGCTCTAAACTCCAGTGTGATGATATTTGGAGATGCCCCTTTGGGTGATAATTAGTGTTACATGATATTATGAAGGTGGGTTCCGCATGATGGGATTAGTACCCTTATAAAAAGAGACACCAGAGAGCTTGAAATCTCTCTCTACATGCACAAGAACAAAGGAAAGACGATGTGAGGACACAGTAAAAAGGTGGCCATCAATAAGCTATGAAAAGAGCTCTCACCAGGAACACAGTAAGCCAGTATCTTGATCTTGCACTTCTCAGCCTCCAGAACTGTGAGAAAATAAATTATTTTGTTTATGCCATCCAGATGTGGTATTTTGTTATGGCAGTCCATATGACAGGGAGTCGTTTTCTGATTCCTCAGCTTTTGGCTCCCAGGGTTATTCACTGTGTATTTGTACTTTTTAGCAAAGTTTCATATTTACAATTTATTATTTGTACAATGGCTCTCTTCTCCAAGTGTACATAAAACTTGTAGGGACAAAGAATGTGCCTGTCTTAAAACCTAAGCTCCTAGCAGACTACTTGGATCATAAAAATCACTTAATACTTTATGCATTGAAAACTAAATAGGTTAATAAATGAAGGAATGAATGAAGCCAGCATCACTCATTCATATTGACCACAGACAGTTTCATTGTTGTAAAGTTAAGTGTAATATGTAAAATAAATATCCAGATTTACGGGTGACTAAACTGTGAGTGCTGAATATAATTGTTGTGGAAGCAAATATGATACTATCTGAGGAGTTTACAGGGAAAGAAAATGACATTCAAATCAGAAAGGCATTGCTAAGATACAGTAGGACCTATGCATATTTGGAGATTATGGGGTAGGAGTTAGAAATCAGAGAGAAATACAAGGGATAGTATGAATCATGTTTGAAAAGGCTTCCTAGAGAAAATAGGGCATGAATAACATTTGCAAGCCTCCATGAATTTATGCTATGAGGAGGTGGGTCATATATACGGTAAACACTGTAATGTGCCAATATTTCAGAAACTAATGCAGTTGATTAGTTATAGAGTTGTATTTTTAATCATACATTCTTAAATCTCCTAATTGTAATTATTTGTCATGTTAAAATTAAACATAAGTAACGGAAACTATAATGTATAGCATTAATGTGGGGAGCTCACATCCAGTAGGAGGTTATACTAGATTATCTTCAATTTCTACTCCAAATCATAAATATGATGAGGTTAGAATCTCTCAGAAATATGATACAAGATTCTATAAATGTATCACTCAGTAGACAAACCATTTCTTTACCTTTTTTTGAGATCTATATTGATATTAAATTGGCTTCCTGCAAGTTGCACTGCACTGGTCATGAAAAATTAAATTACAGTATCAGAGTTTTTTAGATATTTAACTAATTTAGCAAAGACTATATCAGAAAATAATTTTCCACAAAGATCTTTTTATTATCAAGAATGGACCTTATAGACCACTGTCTTCTAGAAAGTAAAATCAGAAATAACACTCTTTGCTCACGGATAATTTTTTTCTAACCAAACTCACGCTTCCTCAGGTATAGAGTTAAATTCAGTAGGTTATAATTTTCAGATGCCACATAAGTATTTTCTAATGAGAAAATGTAGCATTGGGTTCAAATGTGTTGGTGGCCATCTCTTCAGCTAATCTTCCCATGAGTTTCCTTATTCCACCAAAGCCTCAGAACTTGTCAAATAATATGGGATTGTAACTTTATTACATCCTTTGATCTTCAGACCTGAGGGGAGCAATAGAAAAGAAAAACCTACAAAGATGCTATCATCATGCATTACCTATCAGAAAGGATATGGATGTAAGGTGGATGAAATGTATACACATACTTCCCTATTTGAGAGAAACTTTGAAATAAATAGTGGTGACAGGATTAATAATTGAAAATGTAGAATCCTCCTGGCCTTGCCAAAAGCAAGATGATGAGTTTAAAATTCGAAGTATTATTCAATTTCTCAATTTCTCTTAATTGTTTGGGTAATTAAATGGAAATAATTGACTAACATTTAGAATTTTAAATTAATTACCTTTCTCATTGTGAGGTTAAAATGATACCTGTCTTTCTTTTTCTCTTTCTGTCACACATACAGACACACACACACACACACAACCATATTCTCAATTACTGATACATACATAAGTAACTCCAGAAAATACTTACAAGACTAACCTACATACTCTCTAGAGAAGACCTTTATATTTTCTCTGTTTCTAAGTCAGAAAATCCCGCTTAAAAGTAGCCAAAGTTAAACTGGAATATATAAGGGAAAACACTTTAAGCACCAGAAACTTTATTTTATTACTGTAAATTTTCCTGAATTGGCTCAAAATATTGTTACTAATTATTTCTATAATTTAGGTAAACAAAGGTTTTTCTTTCAAAAGTCAACATCAGGCCCAAGACTTTTATCCCTGCCAACACTATCACAATCTAATATTAATGTGTTTCATGTAGAGATGTATATCTAACCCCTGGAGTCAGCTCAGTTAAGTCTTAAAGTGAGTTAATTCCTGTTTATTGTCATTTTCTCCCCTACTGTTATGATTGATTTAGGCCAGTTATATTTTGAATAGGTAATTTGATGACTTTTATAATTCAATAAATACATATGAAAAATAAAGGAAAATTCTCCATTGAAAACAATACTTCTCTTAAGCAAAATCCTCCATTAAAAATAATACTTCTCATAAGCATGTACATTATCTAGCACCAAGACCTGAAACCTAGTCTATCAATTGTCTGAGTTTTTCTTTTTAAAGAAGTTATGCTTTATATGTCAATTATATATCAATAAAATAAATGCAATTTTTAAAAATTCTAAATAAGGAAGTTATGCTTCCATTCATTCCACAAATGTTTCTGCTTTATTGATTTAGCTAACAATGACTTCTTCTATCCTAGAATTAATGCATGTCACTGAAAATTATATTAAGCTTACCCAGCATCTATTATGTTTTTTAATATTTAACTTCTAAACTTTTAATTTTTCTTTACAACACATTGTCTTTTTTATGTTCATATCTGTATGATATTAAAATATTATTATATCTTTAAGAAAATCTTATCCAGTTGTTAAACACTAACATTGTTTTTGCTATATCAGACATAATATATTTAAAACATATAGACTTAGAAAATATTTTCTCTACCTTATTTCTTCTTATTATGTAGGCACAATTTATAAGGCTTTTTTGTTTTATATATACACACAGATATATATATATGTATATGTATGTATATATATATTTATTTCACCAAGTTAGTGAAATATACCAGCTGAGATAATTGTGTGTCAATTAGCAGAACAAAAGTACATCAAATCTTAAAATATGCTTCTTTATAAGTGTTTCCATTTTCAAAACCATATCTGCAATTAAATTCTTTGGATTTTGAGGGCTTTTTGTAGATTTTAAGAGTAATTACCTAGAACAATGTATCAGGTGATTTGTCTATGATTAATTCCCTGTACTTTATGAGTAACTGTCTTATAAGTTGTATACACAGTAGAAAGGGATGCCCATAGTATATTTTCTACTGCTTTAGTTTGCAAATGGATTGATTTTTTTATTAAGATATCACCATATTTTGACATTTTTATTTGGTTTTAAGGTACTAGTAACCTCAAATATTAGGCCTATATTTATATATTTTAACTCCTTTTAAAAACCTGAATTAACCTATACAATGATGTTGATCCATATTTGATATTTAGTCAGGATCCTTACCGAACTAAATAAGACTAACTCATACCATACCTAAATGTTACTTTCAGAAACAGTATAGGCTAGCGTTGCCCCTCTCAGTCCTCCACAGTTCACTGCAATCTTTACAACAATGGTGAACAAGTGTTACGCTAAAGACACACACGTGTTACTTACAAGCTTATTAATGGGATATAGAGGCACCACATAAAATATGAAACAAGAAATGGCAAGCCTGGAAACTTCTTTCAATATTTAAAGATTTCAGCTCCATTGAATGTAACTTTCATTCAAAGTTATGCAATAATTCACTTTTAGATCCATGATTTCTTTCAGTAATTTAATATTTAATAATTTAATATCTACATGAGTCTTACAGGAGCTCATAGGTTTTCTAGTTAATCTCTGGGTCCTTTTTTATTTGATGGAGTAGAATATAAATACATGAAAATTACCCCAAAGAAACCAAAGATTGGACCCCTATGCCTTTAACATTTTTTGGTTTTTATAAGCATTAATTTTGAAAATGTTAAGCTAAAGTATCAAAGAAGTTTTCAAGAATGAATTTGTGTAATTTTTCCACTTTTGTGATTTATATACATGGAAACATAGTGATAAGGAATGAAAGGAAACAAGCATTAAATAAGAAAATATACATAAAACCCAGAATTAGCATTTGTCAAGAAGTTCAGCCAAAAAGAGCCTAGAAACAATCAACAGAATCAATTTTTCTCAGATACCTGAGTCAACATTCCCTAGTTTAAATCAGTGACCAGGTATGGTAGGCTGAAGAAAGAGACAAGTGAATTAGGAAATTGTCATAATGCTATTCTGGCATTTAAAACTGCAAAACAAGAGGCCTGAAACACAAAGAAAGGAGTGCAAATGACAAAAATTAAAGTAATATAAAAGTAATTTTCCTTGGTGGCACAGTGGTTGAGAGTCCGCCTGCCGATGCAGGGGACATGGGTTCGTGCCCCGGTCTGGGAAGATCCCACATGCCATGGAACGGTTGGGCCCGTGAGCCATGGCCGCTGAGCCTGCGCGTCTGGAGCCTGTGCTCCGCAATGGGAGAGGCCACAACAGTGAGAGGCCCAAGTACCGCAAAAAAAAAAAAAGTAATTTTCAGAAAAAAAGTCAAGAAGCCACATAACAAATTTGAGAAGGAACCTTAAGGGAAAGCATAGTGGAAGGAAGGGGAAATTTCCACTAGAGGCAACTACCAACTGAGCAATCTGATAGAGAAACAAGAATACAACAACAACAAATTTTAAGCTAATTTGAACTGCTGGTTTTGCTGCCAACATGTAAAGAGCTTAGAAGTTTTCACTCTCATTATTACAACATGAAAAAAAAAACTAACAAACTGAAAACCATTGTTTTTTTCTTGGACATATCAGAGAAATGGCTTTTCAGAGTAAATTGCCACTCTGGAATCTGGTGAGAGGTAAATCCAGAAAATCATAGCCAAAATCTGCTTATCTGGAGCAGAAGCTACTACAGCCATAGACTGGTAGAAACATTTAAATGGTAATTTTGACAAACTTCTGAAGACTAAGTAGAGATTAGTGTGTAAGTGAGAAACACTCCTGGCTACAGTCTTTGAGGAGCCCTCATACTTTTGTGGTAATGCCAAGGAAACACATCAAGTTTTCAAGGGGAAGATACAAGAAAGAATCCCTTGCTTCTGTGATAGGAGCAAATGAAGAGCAATCCCTGGGAAATGAAGCCAGAGCCTCCTGCATTAAAAGGGGGAAAGGCTTTACCATTGAAGGGCATTCCACCTGTGCCAGCCTCCTCAAATTTTTATATCCCATCTAAAGAATAGGGGGAAGGAAGAAACACTGGTGAAAGTAATCAAAAAGAAACGCAGGACCACTATAGGACTGCGATTTACTTGGAAAATTATAGAAAACTTGCTCTCCACCATACCTTACCATGACATCAACAGAGCTGCAATATAATAAAAGTGGATAATAGATGAAAGAGTTGCAAGGCACAGACTCCTTCTGGAGAGAAGTTAAGAAGGACAGTGGAGGTGGTTAAAGTCTCTAGCTTCTACACCTGCAGCAGACATGAAACAAAGTCCAACTCATAGCCATGTTAACATAAATTGTCAACTAAATATGCATTTACCCAGTTCCTATTGCCTGATACAACATGTTTGGATACCAAGAACAAATTATAAGGCATGCTAAAAGGCAAGACAAAACACAGTCTGAAGAGACAAAGCAAGCATCAGAACCAGACTGAGGTATGACTTACATTTTGGAATTATCAGACAGGAATTTAATATAAACATGATTAATATATTGAGGACTCTAATGGAAAAAGTAGAAAAGATACAAAAAACAGATGAGAAATATAAGCAAAGAGATGGAAACTCTAAGAAATGATCAAAAGGAAATGCTTCATATCAGAAACACTATATCAGAAATGAAGAATGGCTTTGATCAACTCACCATTAGGTTGCACAAGGCCAAGGAAAGAGACAGTGATCTTGAAGATATGTCAATAGAAATTTCACATAGTGAAATACAAAGAGGAAAGAAAAAGAGTGAAAAAGGTAAACAGAAGAAAATATGCAACATCCAAGAAGGAGAAGAAAGGGAAAACACAGCAGAATAAGTATTTAAATTAATAATGGCAGGGAACTTTCAATAATTAATGGCAGACACCAAATCACAGATCCAAGAAGTTCAAAGCATCAAGCAGGTAAATACCAAAAACAAATGGCAACATGTAGAAATATGTATAGAAATGTGTGCATAAATGGGTTACTGTACATACATATATCCCCTTGAGAGGGCCTAGAGCACTCCCCAGAAGTAACAAGCATACCCAGTGCCCAAATGTTGGTTTCTAATATCATTCTATGGAAAAGAAACCAGTGCTCCTTGAAGAAGTGACTGACTTGGAGACTAGGGCAGGAACCATACATGACAAGCCTGGAACAATGTCTAGTTTCAAAAATTAAGAAAATGCTCCTCCCCCCACCAAATAAACCGACAAGTATATAAAAATATGAATAAATGATTGAATAAAGAAATCAATGGGGAGAACAAAAATACCCATGTTTATAAGATTCTAATTTATGTAGATATTCCTTTCTTAAGGTGATGGACCTTAAATTGTCCTCCTCAAGTAAAGGCTGCACATAGTGACTTTCTTCCAAAGAGTAGAGCATGAAAAGGGAAAATAAAAATAGTTACTTTACAGTAAAGAAGCTAACAAACACTATGTCAAGCTATGTGATCAAGGTTAAAATCAACAGTGATAAATCACTTTTATATATTGCATGACTGACATGATGTGATAAGAATAGCACTTTACCTTAGTGGTCTTCCTTCCAATCTAATTATGAGAAAACATCAGACAGATCCCAGTTGAGGGGCATTCTACTAAATACCTCACTAGTATTCCTCAAAACTGTCAAGGTCAGCAAAAGCAAGGAAAGTCTGAATAAATGTCACATACAAGAAAAGCCTAAGGACACATGAAAACTAAATGTAATGAGATATCCTGGATGGGATCATAGAACCAAAAAAGGACAGGAAGGGAAAACAGAAAATCTGTAGAAATTATGGACTTAGTTAATTATAATGCATCACTATTCATTGATTGTGACCAGTGTACCATACGAATGTAAATGTTAACAAGGGAAACAGGATATGGAATATATAGGACTATCTTTGCAAAAATTCTCTAAGTCTAAAACTTTTCTAAAATAAAAAGTTAATTTTTAAAAATTATACAAGAGAAATTAAAGTGTTGGTTTGATTCTTTTCTACCTCTTGCACAATTAAATCCTAGTTTTAAAGGCAAAAGACTCACTATTTCTTTTGTATTCCTAAAAAACCCTCTTGCTCCCACCACTGGTTTTTACTTTGTTCATCTGGTCCTTCCCTTACTTTTATATATTCTTTTCCACAGATCTGTGGCATAATTCTATTACAGGTGACCTGATTTTCAATGTGCTTTCAAAACAGACAGTGCAGACAGATTAGTGTTAGATTCTCCTTCTGAAAGAGCTGCAGTGTGGTGTCCTGGGATTGAATTGGAGCCAATCACCAAAGCCTTTGGGTGAACAAGAGAAAAAAGGAAAGAAAAGAAAATAACAAACTTCTGGTTCTGAGGATATGAGGAAGTCAGGCATAAAATTCCTGAAGAAAAGTAATCTTTAACAATCTAGAGAAAATAGTTTTAACACTAGAGAAAACACTTATTTAACTAGAAAACACAAATTATAACCCTAGAGAAAAATAGTTTTCATAATGTAGAGTTTACTTGCTTTGAGAACATAAGCAATGTTACTTATCTTGAATATTGCCAATCACAAAAAGTTTTAAAATGATGGTTCACATTTGTTTTCTATAATTAGACACTATTCAATAGCTGCAAATGAAAAAAAGAAAAACCTTTATAATATTCCATTATCATTTCTTTGCATCCACTACTTGTGGATTTGAAACTGTATTTCATAGTGCTTTTAATTGGTAGCTAAAGGAAATATCTACTCCTCATTTATGTTATGACAACATGAACATTAAAATACCCACTCTGTGAAGTTTTTTAAAGTAAAAAAAAACAAAAAGAAATTTTAAGACATTAAACAGAAAAAATATTTTTACATAAAGGTTTTACAATTATATCTTTTTTAAACATATTTTGGATTAGAAAGAGATGTGTATAAGAGCAAGTTTAGGGGCTTCCCTGGTGGCGCAGTGGTTAAGAACCTGCCTGCCAACGCAGGGGTCACGGGATTGATCCCTAGACTGGGAAGATCCCACATGCCATGGAGCAACTAAGCCCGCATTTCACAACTACTGAGCCCACGTGCCACAACTACTGAAGCCTGTGCGCAAGGAGCCTGTGCTCTGCAACGAGAGAAGCCACTGCAATGAGAAGCCGCACACTGCAACAAAGAGTAGCCCCCACTAGCCGCAACTAGAGAAAGCCCATGTGCAGCAAGAAAGACCCAACACAGACAAAAATAAATAAATAAATAAATAAATATTTAAAAAAGAGAGCAAGTCTAGCATCTTATATGGTCTACTTACATAGTCCTTTTGTATGTGCACCTCTGCATCTCTAGTTATTGTCCCTTATAAATCAATTGGCTTTTCCTGATGGAGAGTGAACACCTAATTGTTTTTACTTAAATAAAAATTACTTAAGCAAATTTTTCAAAGCATAATTTGAAACACACACTCAAAAATGCTACCATTGAATGAAATTCCCAAATGGTTTTATTGTATGAAAGGAAATTCAAGTTTTAAAAAGAAATGTCATTATTCTTTAAATAATTTGCACTATTTATTTATTTATTTTGATAAATTTATTTTATTTTATTTATTTTATTTTTGGCTGCATTGGGTCTTCATTGCTGTGTGCAGGCTTTTCTCTGGTTGCAGCGAGCAGGACTACTCTTCGTTGTGGTGCACAGGCTTCTCATTGTGGTGGCTTCTCTTGTTGGGAGCATGGGCTCTAAGCACATGGGCTTCAGTAGTTTTGGCTCACGGGCTCTAGAGCGCAGGCTCAGTAGTTGTGGTGCACAGGCTTAGTTGCTCCACGGCACGTGGGATCTTCCCAGACCAGGGCTCAAACCTGTATCTCCTGCATTGGCAGGAAGATTCTTAACCACTGCACCACCAGGGAAGCCCTGCACTATTTATTAAATTTTATAAAACTACCAGAAAATGTATACAGTATTTTGTTATAATCTTATTTGTGTATGATCTGCATTAACCAACAATTATATGAGTTGTTCTGCTCCTTTATTTTCTCTTCTGTGCTTGCCCTGAGACCTACTTTCCAAAGAACTCTGATTTAACCTTTTATTTTGTTCTTTCTTAATATGGGTTTACTAGAATATTTCTATATACTAAATAAATTTTTGCCATATTTTATACACCAATCCTATATTTTTCTCCATTTTTTCTCTCATTTTTTCTTCGAACCTGTATTTTCCTCTATCATTTTCTACTTCAATTATTAAAGAAAAGATCTATTCAATTATTATTCTAATCAGATTTGAAAATTCTATGGAATTTTCAATCTTCCGTTAGCTTATTTTTTTTAATAACTTTCACCATCAACCCAGAAAACTACTGTGAAATTTCTCAGTGTTTTTATGCATTCTATCCTTTCTCCTTGTCATTTGTTCCTTTTAAAATTTGTTTCTATAAGTAAAGATGGAGTAAATTAATGGTAACAGAAGACAAGTCCTCTGTTAATCCTTCCCTCTTTTTTTTTTTTTTTTCGGTACGTGGGCCTGTCACTGTTGTGGCCTCTCCGGTTGCGAAGCACAAGCTCCGGATGCTCAGGCTCAGCGGCCATGGCTCACGGGCCCAGCCGCTCCGCGGCATGTGGGATCTTCCCGGACCGGGGCACAAACCCGCGTCCCCTGCAGCGGCAGGCGGACTCTCAACCACTGCGCCACCAGGGAAGCCCCAATCCTTCTCTCTTTTCCTACTCCAGTCAAACATATTTTGTGTCCCCAGATTCTATCCAGTTAGTGACCAAGACAGTTGTGGCTAGTTTTCAAATGAGAACAATTTATCTTCAGAAGATTGTTCAAAGAAGAATAGATATAAGGAATGTGCAAGAAAAAAAAGTAATTTTAATTGAATTTAACTCATTCAGAAATGTTTAACTTACTTAAAAATCAGCGAATGTTAAGGGACTTTTTCTCATAAATAGTTCAGTTAATTTTGCCTAAATAGTTCAATTAATACAACAGTAATTTTGAAAGTTTTATATAGACAGTAACAGAAATTTTCCCCATTGTTCATAACAGTTATTGTAATTCTCT
This sequence comes from Phocoena phocoena, assembly GCF_963924675.1. Lineage (NCBI taxonomy): Eukaryota > Metazoa > Chordata > Mammalia > Artiodactyla > Phocoenidae > Phocoena > Phocoena phocoena. The sequence continues at coordinate 25,167,450 of NC_089221.1, forward strand.
CACTTCACTTATAATGGGATCTTTCTTGCAGAGATTATGTGGCCTGTTTATTTTGTAAGCATATGTAGCTGTAATCATGGCCAACTTTATTGCTATGAACACCACTAGAATTCAGAGTTTTAGTGACCTCATCATAAATCCTTCCAACTGTTACACATACAGTTACAGTACTAAAAATAAAGCCTTATTCATAAGGAAAGAATAATGAGTCCAGTTCCCCATACCCAATACACACATCCACTTAGAACCATGTTTCAACCTATTCAGAATCATTGTTTTCACAAATTTATGGAAGCTCCTACTTAGATTTAGAGACAATCTTAAAGATATTTATTTTCTAACCGTTCTACAGTAATTGTAATATTATTTTCAAGAAAGACCTTAAATGAAATATGTTTCTTCTTGAGGCATATCTTACTATTTTAAAGCAATATTAGCCATTTTTCTCACCTTTTGGCCACATACAGTAAAGTCTCAACACTTCACATTGTGTAACTTATCTAAAGTTAATCCTTATGACTCTCATGAGAAAGGTGGCCATATAAATTATCATCCATTCCAGGATCTAAAACATGCAATAATATATATTTTTTTCATAGTTTCTTTTGCCTTAATTTAAAATGAGTATTTCAACAAATACTTTTGTAAGACAAAACTCATCAAAGACAGTATATCTACTTATAATTCTGAATATTTTCCCAAAATTAAATAGGGTAAAATTGTAAATCTTCTCAATTTCATTCCAGTCTGATAGAAAGAATAAATTTAACCTATCAAAAAAAGTGTCTTCCAAATACAAATAAACAAATCCATTAATTCTCATTCTCTATTTAGTTGATATAATGGTTTTGTAGAGATGCATTTAACATCTTTTTGATTTCAAGGTTTATTTTCAAAATAATTACAATTCTGAAAAATATTAAGACCTAACGTTCTGGGGCTATATACTTTGACTACCATGATTAAAAATTCCCAACTGTTTTTGAAAAAAACACATATAATCAAAATTTCAAGAACTCACAGTGTAGGACCTTTAGGTTGACCTAGGAAGTAGTCAACAACCAAGTTTAATTTGTTTTTAAATCTGATTAATGATGGTAACAAAGAGAAAACAATCTAATTGCTTTCAAATTATTCTGTGTTTTCCACATCAGTATTGTTATAAATATTGTAGTCCATTAATATGTATAAGAATAGAAATATTTATAAATTTCACAACTAAAACTTCTATGCATTTATAGTTTTAATATTTTTATAGTTTTAAAAATTATCTGTACTTTTAGGAATTTTCGATTTAAAGAAAAATTGTGAAGATAGTACAAAAAGGACACATATATGCCTTATCTCATTTCATCTATTACTAACATCTCATCTTACTATAGTATATTTGTTAGGATTAGTGTAAATATTGATATATTATGCTTAACTGAAACTCATATATTCTTCAGATTTCCTTAGTTTTTCCTTGATGTCTTTTTGTCTGTTTAGGATCCTACTCAGGGTGCCACATCAAATTTAGTTTTCATGCCCTCTTAGGCTTCTCTTGGCTGTTACATTTTCTCGAATTTTCCTTGCCTTGGATGACCTTGACAGTTTTGTGAAGTACTGGTCAGGTATTTTGTAGAATATCTTTCAATTGGGATTTGTCTAATGTTTTTTCTCATGATTGGTCTGGGGTTGTGTGTTTCTGGAAGCAAGCTCATCACCAAATCCAAGCCTACTTAGTTTTTCTTATGTTCCTTGTTTAAGAGGTTTTGTAGTTTTGAATTTTACATTTAGGTCTATGATCCATTTTAAGTTAATTTAATATAATATATATTATATATATAATATATATACAATATATATATACATGCATATGGATGTCCAATTATTCTAGCACCATTTGTTGAAAACACTATCCTTTCTCCACTGACTTGCCTTTGCTCCTTTGTCAAAGATCATTTGATGGTACTTGTGGATATCTATTTCTGGGCTCTCTACTTTGTTATTCTGATCTATGTCTATTATTTTACCAATACCTTGCTGCCTTGATTACTACAGCTTTATAATAAGTCTTGAAAATAGGTGGTGTGTGCCCTCCAAACTTGTTCTTTACTATTGTTTAGGGTATTGTATGTTGCTTACCTGTTCATATAAACCTTAGAATCTCTTTGGCACTATTTAAAAAATGCCTCCTGAGATACTGATTGGGATGCAAGGAATCTATAGATTAAGTTGTGAAGAATGGACATATTAACAATGTTGCATCTTTCAATATATGATGTCCATTTATTTAGATCATCTTTGATGTCTTTCATTAGAGTTTTACAGTTCTCTACATATGGTCTCTGTATGTGTTTTGATAAATTTATACCTAAGAATTTTATTTTATTGGGTGCTAATTTTTTTTTAATTTTCACATTCTAATTATACATTGCTGATACATAAGAAAATAACTGATTTTTGTATATCACCTTTTATCCTACAAACTTGCTAACTTTGCATATTAGCTCCAGGTTCTTTGGGATTTTCTACTTAGATAATGATGTCATTTGTGAGCAGAGATGGTTTTCTTTCTTTCTTTTCAACCCATATGCTGTTTGTTCTCTTTGTCATCTTATTATATTAATATTAGTAATAACTTCCAGTATGATATTGAGTAGGGGTGGTGAGAGAAGACATTCTTGACTTATTCTCAGTCTTAAGAGATAAGATAAGTTACTCAGCATTAAACACTGTGTTAGCTATACGTTATGTGTAGGTGCTCTTTACCAAATTGAGGAAGTTCCCTATTCCTAGTTTGCTGAGATTGTTTATTATGAATATGTCTTGAATTTTGTTCAACAATTTTTCTGTATCAATATGATTATGTAAATTTTCTTCTTTAGCTTTTTGGTGTGATGAATTACATCAGTTAATTTTCAAATACTAAATCAACCTTAATTACTAATCAGTAATCAGTGTACTCAGAATAAATCCCACTTGATCATTGTACATATCTTTTTATACATTGTTAGATACCATTTGCTAATATTTTGTTCAGATTTTTGTATCAGTGTCCAGTAGAGATATTGGTCCATAGTTTTCCTTTCTTGTAATTTCTTTACCTGGTTTTGGCATTAAGATAATGATGGCCTTATATAATGAATTAAGAATTATTCCTTCTGACTCTATTTCTGGAAGATATTGTGGAGAATAGGTATCACATCTTTATGAAATGTTTTCTAAAATTCACCAATAAAATTATCTGGACCTGGTGATTTCACTTTTGGAAAATTATTAGTTACTGATTCAATTTTTTTAACACATATAAGCTATTCAGATTATTTATTTCTCTATGTAGAAATTTGAGTAGTTTGTGTCTTTTAAGGAATTGGTCCATTTCACTTACATTATCAAATTTGGAGGCACAGAGTTGTTCAAAGTATACCTTTATTATTCTCTTAAGTATAAATATATATTTATATCCTTTTAAATATACATATCCATGAAATCATTTTTGATAGCCCCTCTTTTATTTCTGATATTGGCATCTTGTATCTTCTGTTTTCTTGCTTATCCTAGATTGAAATTTATCAACCATATTAATCTTTTGAAAATAATCCTTTAAATTCCATTTATTTCTATTTTGTTCATTTTCCTGTTTTCAATTTCATTGATTTTTTGCTCTATTTTTTATTTTTTTCTGTTTTGTGTAGGCTTACATTGTTCTTCTTTCTCTAGTTTCCTAAAGGTGAAAGCTTAGGATACTGATTTTTGATATTTTCTAACACATAAATTTAAAGCCACATATTTCCCTTTAAGCACTGCTTTTACTGCATACCACGAATTTTGATGTTAGCTGTAATTTCTGTTTAGATCAAAATATTCTTAAAATTTCTCTTGACTCTTTTTGACCATTTTGTTATTTAGAATTATGTTGTTTAATCTCCAAATCTTTGGAATTTTCCAGCTATGTTCCTGTTATTGATTTTTAGGTTAATTCCATTGTGGTCTGAGAATATACTTTGTATGATTTATATTCTTTTGAATTTGCTAAGGTTTATTTTACGGGACAGACTTTGGTCTTTCTTGGTGTATGTTTCATGTGAGACTAAGAAATGTGTAATTTGTGGTTGGAGGGTATAGTCTATAAATGTCTGTTAAATCAGACTGATTTATTGTGCTGTTCATGTCAACTGTATCCTTACTGATTTTCTACCTGCTTGGTCTATCAATTACTGAAATAGAAGTGTTAAAAGTTTTCAACCGTAGCACTAGATTTGTCTGTTTCTCCTTTCAGTTCCGTCAGTTTTTGCTTTCCCTTTGATCTCTCGTTAGGGACATGCACACTGAGGACTATTATAACTTCTTAAAGAATTGACTACTTTATCATTATTTAATGCCTCCCTTTATCACTGTTAACTTTCCTTGTTCTGAAGTCCATTTTGTCTGAAATTAATATAGATTTAAAAATATATATTCTGACAATCTGTGTCTTTTAATGGGTGTATTTAGATAATTCATATTTAAAGCAAATTTAATAGAGTTTCATTACTATTTGTATGGGTCAGGGTTCTCCAGAGAACCAAAACCTCTAGGAGAGAGAGAGAGAGAGAGAGAGAGGGAGGGAGAGAGAAAGATAAGATAAGGAATTGGTTTAAGGAATTATGGAGGCTGATAAGTCCCTATGTCTGAAGGGTGAGTCAGCAAGCTGGACATCCAGGAGAGCCTATGGTGTAGTTCTAGTCTGAAGACCAGCCATCCTGAGACCCAGGAGGAGCTGATGCTTCACTTTGAGAGCAAAGGCAGGAAAAACTCTCCCCTTATTCAAGTGAGGGTCACCCTTTTTGTTCTATTCAGATCTTCAACTGATTGGATGAAGCCAACCCAATGAGGACAATCTGCTTCACTCAGGCCACAGAGTCAAATGTTAATCTCATCCAGAAACACCCTCATAGATACACCAAGAATAATGTTTGACCAAATATCTTGGTATCCTGTGACCCATTAAAATTGACACAAAAATTGGCCATCACAACATTTATGAATTCTGTGCCTGTTTTCTATTTTTTGTACTGTCCTTCTCCCCCAAACCCTACTCATATTCTGTTTTCTCTGGTTTTAATTGAGCATTTTGTATGATTCCATTTTATCTTTGATTTTGTTCCTAACTTAAAAAAATCTACTGGTTGCTCTAGAGTGTGCAATATTCATTTATAACTAATCTAAGTCCACTTTCAAATGACAATATCCCATTTTATGTATAGTGAAAGTGCTTTAAGACAGTACTTCAAATTGTACCTCTGACCATCATAATATTGCTGTCATTCATTTACCTTATTCATATGCTATAATTGCCTAATACATTATTACTGTTATTAGTTTAAACAGTTATATTTTGAGCTACTAAAAATAAGAAAACAATTCTAAATTATCTTACCTTCATTTATTTCTTCTTGAATGCTTTTCCCTTTTCCACGTAGATCTGAGTTTCTGATCGATATAATTTTCCTTCTCCCTAAAAAAATTTTTTAAAAATTCTTATGTAAATCAATGAAGTCAGGACACACCCTCACACCATACACAAAAATAAACTCAAAATGGCTTAAAGACAAATATAAGACATGACACCATAAAACTCCTAGAGAACATAGGCAAAATATTCTCCAACATAAATCGTAGCAATGCTTTCTTAGGTCACTCTCCCAGGGCAATAGAAATAAAAGCAAATATAAACAAATGGGACCTCATCAAACTCACAAGCTTTTGCACAGCGAAGGAAACCATAAACAAAATGAAAAGACAACCTATGGACTAGGAGAAAATATTTGCAAACAATGCAACCAATAAGGCCTTAATTTCCAAAATAGACAAACAGCTCATAAAACTCAACAACAAAAAAACAAACAACCCAATCGAACAATGCGCAGAAGAACTAAATAGACATTTCTCCAAAGAAGACATACAGATGGCCAAAAAGAACATGAAAAGATGCTCAACACCGCTAATCATCAGAGAAATGCAAATCAAAACTACAATGAGATATTACCTCACACCAGTCAGAATGGCCATCATCAAAAAGTCCACAAATAACGAATGCTGGAGAGGGTGTGGAGAAAAAGGAACCTTCCCACCCTGTTGGTGGGAATGTAAATTGGTACAGCCAATATGGAGAACAGTATGGAGGTTCCTTAAAGAACTAAAAAGAGAGTAACCATATGATCCTGCAATCCCACTCTTGGGCATATATCTGGAGAAAACACTAGTTCAAAAAGACACATGCACCCCAATGTTCACAGCAGCACAATTTACAACAGCCAATACATGGAAGCATCCTAAATGCTCATCAACAGATGAACTGCTGAAGAAGATGTGGTGTGTGTATATATAAATATAAATATATATATACATACACAAAACTGAATCACTGTGCTGTACACCAGAAACTAACACATTGTAAATCAACTATACTTTAATTTTTAAAATAAATAACTTCATAAAATAAAATTCAAAAATTCTTGCAGAGAAGGTCTGCTGGTGATGAATTCTCTATGTTTTTATTATCTATAATACTTCACTTTTGAATAGTTATTTTGCTGGATATAGAATTCAAGTTTGGTGTTATTATTGTTGTTTTCTCTCAACACTTTAAACATTTCACTCCAATCTCCTCTTGCTTTCAGACAATAATTTTGTATATATATATATATATATATTTTTTTTTTTTTTTTTTTTTGCGGTATGCATGCCTCTCACTGTTGTGGCCTCTCCCATTGCAGAGCACAGGCTCCCGACACGCAGGCTCAGCGGCCATGGCTCACAGGCCCAGCCGCTCCGCAGCATGTGGGATCTTCCCAGACCAGGGCACGAACCCACGTCCCTTGCATCGGCAGGTGGACTCTAAACCACTGCACCACCAGGGAAGCCCAATAATTATATACTTTTGAAATTTCTCTGCCATTATTACATTAAATATTTCTTCTGTTTCTTTCTTACTTTTCCTTCTAGAATCCAAATTGTACATGTGATGAACCTTTTGAAATTGTCCCAGAGTTCTTGGATGTTCTCTTCTGTTTCTGTTTTTTTTTTTCCTGTTTCCTCTTTGTATTACAGTGTTGGAAGTTTTTATTGACATATCTTCAAGCTTACTGATTCTTTTTTCATCTGTGCCCAATCTACTGGGAGCTAATCAAAGGTAGTCTTCATCTCTCTTATAGAGTTTTTAATTTCTAACATTTCCTTTTGATTGTTTCTTAGCATTTCCATCTCTTTGCTTATATTATCAATTTGCTCTTACATGTTGTCTACTTTTTCCATTAGAGTATTAATGTATTAATTATAGTAATTCTAAATTCACTCTCTGAAAATTCCTAATTCTGATTCATATCTGAGTATGGAACTAATGCTTACTTTGTTTCTCCAGATTGTGTTTTGTCTTTCCTTTTAGCATGGTTTATTAGTTTTTCTTGATATATGAATGTGTTGTTTAGGGACAATAGGGACTGATGTATATCAACTTTTAGTGTTAATCTAACTAGGATCTGGGGTGTTTTAATGTGTGCTATAGCTGTAGGTGTTATAGGCAACTTCCTCTACTTTCCTTGTTTTTGTCTCCCCTTCTTGACTTTTGACTTCCTGAGAATTCTTCCTAGACAGATTCTGTGCTTTATAGCTCTTTCAGCTATAATCCATCATTATACTGTAGTCTTATTAATGTGGCTGTAAGGTGTTTGAGATGGAAAGTGCTCTAGAATGCTATGATTCAATCTCAGTCATTTAGTAGGTGTGTGTCCCTGAGATGTGACCCTCACTATGGTTTCCTATTTCCCTCCCTTTAGGTGAGATAGGAGGCTTGAGTGGGGCTGCAGTTTGGTACCAGTACTTCCTGCAGGGGAAACAGGTAGTCTTTTCCTTTTAGAGCAGCCCTTTGTTGTGGAGAACACTGTGGGCTTATGTCATTATTGTTATTCTCCTACCTCTTTGGCAGAGACATGAAGGCATTTTCATGACTCCTCGCTATGAGAATCTGGTGCAGTTACTGAAGATATAAATCACAGAAGTGTGGGAACACTTCTAAGACTGCAGCCCTCAGGAATTTTTCACTCTCATGCTAGTTCACAATTATCCTTCAGAAATTCATCAAAATCATCATTTAAGCATTCTTACCAGTTTATAGCTCCAGCATCTTCTAATCCGGGTAAGCAAACCCCTCCTCCAACTTTCTTTATTTACCAGTCTCTCCAGATTTTGATGAGCCAGTTTGTCCTGTGACCTCAGTCCTCTGATTAGTCCAAGTAAAGCTGATTTATATTTTGTTCAACTATTTTCTTCTAAGTATGGAAGTGACAACTGCTAAGCTCTTTATATGTTGGAGCTGAAAGTACAACTTCTATTTTAATTTAAAGAATATTGTAGAATTTCATGATATAATTAGGAAATATATGAACACTAAACTAGTTTCATATACATTTCTGTCTCAAAGTTTTGCTTTTGTTTTTGTAAGAATATAGTTGTAGCCATACATAATGGTTCTTTCAAGTTTCTATTTTTATTATTTCTATGAAAAACTAATTTTACCTTCAATATTCAATATTTTAATTGAATTTACAATAGCATTCACAATGATGTCAGGTATTTTACCTTTGACAGAATTAAATTCTAAGATCTTTCATTACAAGAACTGGATGATGAAAATCAAGCCATTACTGAAACTAATTTTGAAGAATCTGATGTCACTGATATAAACTGGTATCAATGAACTGTTTGAACTTATTCTAACACAGCCAACATATTAACTTTTTCTTCATTTTTCTTATATGCACAAAAAATTGTGGAATAAAAAAAGTACAAGATTAACTTGGAAGACTAGTCACTTGATCTAAATGAAAAATCATTCTTTACAGTGTGATATCTAAATGTAGCATCTGCTGCTGTACCAATTAAACCATAATATTAGTGCATAGTCTGCTGACAATGACTTTTAAATTATAAAGTACAGGTCGATACTTCTTAAACAAATTTTTGTTTTCTGGCTTACATTTCATAAGTGATAGTTCAAAGTCCTCCATGATGAACACCAAATTTTGATAAGCTGTACAAGACGCATTCATTGTCAACTTTCTTGAGAAACAGAGATGGATTCCTTATTATTTAACAAATACTTTTTAATAAAGTATTGATACCAATTGTGTTTATTTCAGAATAAAATGTTGTTACCAAATATAAAATATTATGTATTTATACCATAAAATAAGGAACGGAAATACATTATCAAAGACATTCAAACTGCTCTCCCTACATTATATCCTTAACAGTGTTGCCCAGCTTCTATATCTTATATATACCTCAGGTAGCTGTAACGTATCATTTCTTTTTATTTGTAACTGACACTGTGGACTATAACCTAGGGACTAAATTGATCTCTCAGTTCATAGCTCCATTGCTGGCAGGGTCAGTGCACATTGAATATTTCTCTGATTACAGTCTGAGTCCAAATGTCCTTTTGTAGCTGTCCTTTGTACCTGTGTCTGAGGCTACTTAGTTTTGTCAGTTGGGGCTATACTCTCTGTTTTTGATGGGGAAATATTGGTTATGTGGTATCTTGAAAACGTTGAGAGAAGATTCAAGTGTTAGCTGATAATTTTTCAAATTAAACTACATGTCAGAGCAAGAATTCCATCTAATACAAAGGTCTCACACACTATCAGATGAGACCATAATAGGAATTGTAAGTACAAAGTGGGAAAAATAAACCTATCCTAGTTTATTTTAATGTAATGAAGAATTGGTTCAATGCCAAATAGGAGAAACATTGAGGCAACAGGCACAAACTGAAACTCTGCTAGGTGAAGCAGGAGATATGCTTTTACCTTATCTGTGTTTATTATTTTCTTTATATAAATTTATTTATTTATTTATTTATTTTTGGCTGCATTGGGTCTTCGTTGATGGGTGCGGACTTTCTCTAGCTGCAGAGAGCAGGGGCTACTGTTCGTTACGGTGCGTGGGCTTCTCATTGTGGTGGCTTCTCTTTTTGCAGAGCACAGGCTCTAGGCATGGGCTTCAGTAGTTGGGGCTCGTGGGCTCAGTAGTTGGGGCTCGTGGGATCTAGAGTGCAGGCTCAGTAGTTGTGGCGCACAAGATTTGTTGCTCCGTGGCACGTGGGATCTTCCCTGACCGGGATCGAACCTGTGTCCCCCGCATTGGCAGGCGGATTCTTAACCACTGTGCTACCAGGAAAGCCCAGATCTGTGTTTTTTCTTTTCCTTAGCGAGACATCTTTAGTAACTTGGCATTTCTTATACAAAATGGCTCCTCTCATCATCTTTTTCCTCTTCCCCTCTTATGATGAAACTCAATTTGTGAGTAAACTTCTTAAAGCACAGCCCTCAAAATGAAGTACTGTATGATCTGAAATAAGTAGAATGGGACACTCCTCCCACTCCTACCCCTGCCATCCTTATTCTAAATAGGAATATAGCTATATCAATGTAGCCTAAGTTCAAATTAAGTTTGGGGCCATTCCAGTTATCTCTTGCTGTGTATAAACCACTCTAAAACTGAGAATATAAATATAACAATTTACAATTATTCTTCATGGTTCTGGGAATTGACAGACTCAGCTGGACAGTTATTGCTCCTGGGTCTCACATAAGTTTTCAGTCAGATGGTAGCTAAGGTTAGAGTCAAATGGATGCTTCTCCACTTACATGTAGGATGCCTGGTCTGGTTGGCCATCTCTTTCTCAAAGTAGCTAGCTTGGACACCTCAGTGCATAGTCAACCCAGGGCTGTCAGACTTATATGGCAGCTTGCTTCATCCAGAGTGAGCATTCCAAGAGACCAAGGCAAACCTGCAAGGCTTTTTCCGACTAGCCTGAGAAGTCATCTCAGTGTTGCACTGGACACACACTATTAGTTTATCTTGAATCGTAGGGCCAGACCAAATTCAAGTTGAGAGATCTATTCAAGTTAAGGGATCCCAAGAGTGTTGGGAAGCATGATTCATTGGGTAGCCATCTTTGGGTGAATTTGTTTAAAATAAGTTTTGCTTTAATTGGAATTTCTAGATTATAGTTTATGCTAATCTGATCTCTAACTAAAATTGCTATTTTTCATCATTATATCATCAAAATCTCTTCTTCATTTATGTTTTCTTCCGTCCTCCTTCTTTTCTTTTCATTTTTGTTTTGTCTGTCCATTGCTATCCATTTTTAACTGTAAACTTTTTCATTTAACCCATCTTCCTAGCCTGCAAGTATCTTTTTGAATGCTGAATTTGTTATCCAGAATATCTTATTATTTCCAACTCCATGTCTGAACAAATTTAATGAGGATGTTATCAAAGTTTGCATCCAATTCATAGAGATACATTACAGAAGAGCATCAGGGGAAAATCATGGAACATGTCAAAACTACTTGAACTTGAGCTTTCTTTATTGCTGTTTGGTTACATTCATTCACCCAATTTGTCTTGCTGTGTACACTTCTCCACTTTACACAACAGGGTATGATGTGAGTGTCTGTCAAACAGCTTGCTGAACATCATTTCACTCTGACTGCTGCACTTCTCTGAGCTTATGGTCTCATAACCATATCAAAAAAGACAATTGAACTAGCCTAGTGTGACTTATTTAATGAGATTATGTTAGTTCCTCATCATCACCACTCTCCTTTATAGGTGTTCCAACACTGTTCCTTTATTAATAGACTCAGGGAAATTATTCAAAACTGGCATCAAGATCTCTGGTTGCTGAATATGCCTTCTATTTGGCCTCAAAACTTGTAAATGCCTTCGACTATCTAATTTATCCTACATTTCTCTACTAATTTTTAGGGGTGATGATTCTTCATTTTAACTGTCATGCCTTTTAGTGACTCAGAATTTAATTCATACAGTGTAGAATATGAAAAATAATGTAGTATAGTTGCTTTGTTGCAATTTCCCCTCTGTTTGGATTTGAATTTCATCTTACCAACAGCAAGTGCTAAATTTTCTATTCCAGTATGACCCTTTTCTTTAACAAGAAAAAAGAGAGCACACAGGAGTGTAGGAATTTTTTTTTTCTCAGTGCCATCATTAGCATTATAACAGTATTTAAGGAGTGAGCTGACAGCTTTCTAGCTCTTCTTCCTCTGAGCATAACTAAAATCATCTTACTTATCCTTTGTTAGTTTTTTTCCCCATACATGCCAGTTCATTATTTGGGATGTGACTGATTCTTGATTATATTATTTTCAGGTTTTATACAAAAAATTCAATCTGAGCTTAACATAGAGCTCTTTGTAAAATCACTTCCAGCTCTTTGGGTATTTGTTTATAATTTAAACCTTGCTTTTTTTCCATCAAGCGTTTAAGGCAACTATATTTCAATATCTTCCAAAATTCTTCCTCAATAGAATCATTTGTGATTGTGCTGTCAGAATTATTTTCTCCAAAAATTTCCAGTGCTGGTCTAGCACCTTCTTATTTAGAGGCCTAGCAGGGATTGATACACTCTCTTAAAACTTGAATGTACAGTTTTGTGTGTATTCTTCTGCTTGCTGACCATTCTCTGACAACATGGCCAAATTCCTCTAAGGTCACCAGAACTTAATGTCACCAAGTATTTCTCTTCTTAATCTACACATAGAACCACATGGAGAGTTCTCTATGACCAGCTGATAACAGAAAAAAAAAAAATTCAATCCCGTTTTATACAAGTATTTTTTCCATGCTTGAAATGGACCACTGCGACATTACAGTCTGACTTAGGCCAGAAAGACAGTGGGGACACCAAATCCCCCCATGGACAGCACTTCAAGCAGGACTTTTGTTTGTTCATTTCCTGGAAGAAGAATTGGCCAGAAATATGGATCTACGCAGTTAGTGATATGGCTGGATTATCAAAAACACAGATAGAACAAGATTGGTGCAAAGAGATCTGGGAGGTAGTATGTGATTGGACACTCAAAATGTGCTCTTGGATAAGGATATGTGTTTCCTATTCAAATGCTCCCAAAGGACAACCACTGCAAAGCATGCTATTCTTTGCCCTCTTCAGTGCTTGCTCATAAGACTCATGAAAAAAAGGGAGTATGGTAAGAGTGATGTAAGGTAGGCGTTTGCTCACCAATATGGACTTCCATTCACTAAGGCTGATCACCCACTAACAGCAGAACCCCAAACTGAGTTTCTAATGTTATTTATCCTTGAGGAAACAAACCAGTAACAATGATACTACATACATTTTATTGAACTCCTTCCACCATGGAAGGATGGAGGTTTATCTTCAGAAAACTTTGCATTTGCCTCACCTACTCTTGATACTTTTGTCAGCACCACCATCCATGAACCTTTCGAATGTCTTATTCATTATCATGACATTCACTTATTTAGCTATTGGCACAGTAATACTGTGATAGAAACATGATGGCTTAAAACAACAATTTTTAATTCTTTCATCAGTTGGGAGTCAGCTGATTTAGATGGAGTTTAGCTGGACTAGGAGTCAACCTGCAGGTTGGGTCCAGGTCTGCATATCTGTCTCTCATCGTCTTTAGATCAAATGTGTGTGTGTGTGTGTATGATCAATAAGGATTATCTCTCTCTCTTTTAAATATATTTTATTTCATGAAGAAAGCAGATCATTTTCTCACAGCTTTTTCCACATTCTGAATTCAACTAATTTTTTTCATTTGACTTGATCCTATTCCTTTTCTTTCCTCTAAACTGGTAGCTGTAGAGGTTTTATTAGATTTAGATTCAAAATTCAGGCGAAAACACAAGTAGCAAAAATGCTACTTCACCAGTGAGGCTATGTATTTATAATCAATAGGGATTATTTATACCCATATGAATCTTACCTTCCCCTAAATGATCTGAAATGTCACTTTTATTATATGTGAGATGCTATATATACTTGTGATTATTCAGTTTTACTGGTTATTCTTTTTTTATTTTATATACCATTTTTATTTTTTTAGTCAACATGTTGAGCTCCAGAAAAAAAATCTTTTTGCTTCTTTTATGGAAGTCACATTGTTTGCTTAATAATTCAGAAAGAACTAAAATTTTTTATGAGGATCATTCGTCTTCCAGAACACTGAATGTCTTTCCATTTGATGAAATTTATTTCATTTTTAGAAGCATTTTGAAATTTTCATGAAAAATGTTTACACTTAAATTGTTGTTTATTTTTAGATATTTTATACTTCATTTACTACTGTAAATATTGCCTCATTTCCATTATATCATCTAACTGTTGGAGTATATATCAAAGTTTCCTAGCCTTGGCATTATTGCCTTTTTGGCCTGGATACTTTGTTGAGGCGGGAACTGTTCTGTGCATTGTAGGATGCTTTGCAGCAGCCTCCCTGGATGTTGTTCACCAGATGCTAACAGCACCCTCAACCCCATTCCTACCACTGCGACAATCAAAGATGTTTCCAGACTTTGTCAAATGTCCCGGCCGAGACAGGGAGGCAAAAGTACATCCCACTGTGAACCACTGTGTATATATTAACACAATAGATTTTTGTATGTTAATTTTCTATCCTGCTACCTTACTAAATCATCTTGTATCTTTTTTTACACTGATACTACTGAGTTTTTAATGGCAAATAAAGTTAATTCTTACGCTTCTAATTGTTCTACATTGCTTGAGTAGGCTATATAATGTTAAAAAGAAATGAGGATATGGAGAGCTTGCCTACCGCCTGGTTTTATCTAGAATGCTTTTATATTTTCATTATTAAGAAAGATGTTATTTTCTCATACATATGATGGAGAAGTAAAAAGTATTAATTGACTGACTTGTAATTTATTGATTTTTAATGATAACTAGTGTTTAGTTTTGTCAATGCTTTTTAAGTATCTATAGAGATGTTTTTATTTTTTGTCCATTCTTCCTCTAGTCTAATAAACTAAGGTGTTGACTATTCTAACATTGAATCAATTTTCATTGCTGGAATAAGCCCCAGTTGCTCATTTTATATTATTTTTAATGTGCTGCTGGATTTTCTTGATAATATTTAGGAACTTTTATGGTAATTTTTACATAGATTGAGTTGTAATTTACTTTTATTACACAATCTCTCTCAGGTATAAGGATCAGTGCTATGCTATTTCATGAAAAGAATTTGGAGGTTTTTTCTTTCTTCTATTTTATGATTAGGAACAGTTTAGACAGCTTTGGAAGTATCTTTGAAAGTTTGTGGAACTATATTCAGAAATTGTCTTGTCTGAAACTTTCTTTGTTGTGGGTAAGGGAGGTAGTTTTTGGAACAATTCTGTGGAAATTAGTCTTTTTAAGGTTTTATGAAATTTAATCTACTAGAAACTATCCTTCTCAACTAGGTATTATCTCCCTTTTTTCTCAAATAGGATAAGTAAATGTTTTTATTTCATGTTGAAGATAGTTTTTTTCTATAGTCCCGATGTTTTTTTATAAAATCTGGCTGAGAAGAAAATTGTTGGATCAAACTTCTTTTCCTTGAGTTGTTTTTTTAAAAATGTTGCTCTAATGTTGTACATTTTTAAGTATGCTATTAAGTCATTTTATAACAAACTTGATTTTTTTTCTTTTTTTTGTTTCTTTGATGTTTTGCCTGGATGCCCAAAGAAACTTCTTTTAATATCAAAATTTAATGGTTTAAAAGGTTATGTCTCAGCGTTGATCTTTCTAGGTCCATTTTCTGAATTGAGACCTAGGCCCTTTAGTATTTTCTTTGATTTCTGAAAGGTCTTAAATTTATTTAATATTAAATATAAGTTCTTTTAACTTAGTGGTTGTTTGTATTTTTCAGAAGACCATTTATATTTATGTTGGATACTTTTTGCCTTTCTTCTTTATCTATCCCTTTATTTCTACCTTTTAAATACTTCTTCTCCTGTTTAATTTGCTTGCATCCCTTTATTCAACCTCTTGTGTTCTTCATTGAACTCTCTTAGTAGATATATTCAAACTGTATAATTTGTTCTTATTTCTGAAGTTCTATTTTTTATTCAGTATTTTTCTGGAAATTTAATAGGTCTTATTTTACATTTTCCTCTATCTACATTTACTTTCATGTCCACATATGCTTGTTTCGTTACTAAATATGCTTCACAGGTTGTTATTACACGTGTGTGTATGAACATGCTTGTGTACTTTCTGCTAAAGTTTTTGATTCTTATTTTCATTATTTTTCTATAAAAATTTATGGTTAATGGGCTTTTTGGTCTTTAAATTCTAAAGAAAATGTTTTTAGACTTGCAATAGCAGGGGAGCCTATAAAGAAAATGAAAGGAGGTGTAATTTCTCAACTTAAGGGCAGACTCTCCTGT
Organism: Phocoena phocoena; assembly: GCF_963924675.1. NCBI lineage: Eukaryota > Metazoa > Chordata > Mammalia > Artiodactyla > Phocoenidae > Phocoena > Phocoena phocoena. The sequence goes on from NC_089221.1 coordinate 25,183,719, forward strand.
TGCTACAATGAAGTACCATTTCCCTAATCATGGTGCCTTTTTTTTTTTTGTCTCTTACCTTCTGCTTCTTTTTTTTTATCTTGTTTTATTATGATCCTACAACCTTCACTTCTTTATTCTATGACTAAGCCTACAAGGGATATCTCCCCCTTCAGAAGTATCTTCTCCATGAACTACATCTTTCTAAGACTGCCACTCCTGGTCTTGCAGACTTTTCAAAACTTTTTTCTTGCTGATCACTAACAGCCAACTAGGTCACAGAACTGGTTTTAGTATTTCTAGTCATAGAAGAGTCTACTCCTTCTGAGAATGAGCCCTCATTAATGATATCTTTATTTCCACCTCTGTATGTCTAATGTGGGTCCTGTGTTCAACTTTGTAAGTCTCAGATATGTATTTCTTCATTTACATGTAAATAAAAGTTGATTGTCACTGTCTCCTACAAACATGGAATTATGGTCTATGGGTGATTTTGTATTCTCTCCTTTTGGGCCTGTATGTGTCTTAGGAAGATTTATTAATAGATTATAATTCAGGCCAGCACTATTATCTTAGGAAATCTAGAACACATTTTTCATTTTTGAAATTGATAAATCAAAAAAATATTAAATATATTAAATATACAATATAACCCATTATACCAAAATAATACTAAAAATCTTCCAAATGACCACAAGGGGAAGAAATTAAGCACAGATTAAATCACAAAATCAAATAAACAATTGACTATACTCAAATATCAGTTCTGAAATATTTATAAAACTAGGACAAAGTCATTAACCAAACCAACATTAACTTTAGATCACAATGTGACTTCCAGACAAATAGAAATTCAGGGATTAACATTTAAAACAATAAAAAGAGATACAAACCCAAAGAACACAAGCACTGTAAACCTATCTTCACCAAATAAAAAGCATCAAAATTAATAAAGCAAAAATAGAAGAAAGTGCAAGGAAATTCAGCATAAAGTCCAAATAGGAAAATTCAACTCACTGCCATAAATTCAGATAACAAACTGCTTCTAAATAATATAATGTATTGTTCCAGTAAAAATAAAGATCCCTCTTTAAACTCTAATGACAGAGATTAAACAGTTTAGGTGACATAATTATTTATAAAAATTGACCGGAAGCAAACCTCAATAAATCCCTTAATGTAGAGATAGTAGGACCACCTTTTATTTTTTATTTTATTTTTTTTTTTGCGGTACGTGGGCCTCCCACTGCCGTGGCCTCTCCCGCGGCGGAGCACAGGCCCCGGACGCGCAGGCCCAGCGGCCACGGCTCACGGGCCCAGCCACTCCGCGGCACGCGGGATGCTCCCAGACTGGGGCACGAATCCGCGCCCCCCACATCGGCAGGTGGACCCTCAACCACTGCGCCACCAGGGAAGCCCCAGGACCAACAATTCTTATCATTATGCTGAACTAGCTAAAACTGCTGACATCCTCCCCAAGACCAACCCCAAAGGAATTAAAGCCTGAAACACCAAGTGAAAAGACACTTTTGGGGAAAATATTTGTCTTTTGAACAGGTCTGCCTTAGTGGTAGTGGCTTTAGCTTGTGCAAGAGGTGGGCAGGCACCACTCTAGTAAGATAAAAACGGATTCTGATATCACTGCTCATAGCTAACCCTACATTACCTTGAAACTGTCAGCACCTGATCATGTAACTATGGTAAATCAGACCCCTGAGGTAGGTGTACTCATGGATAAAATAAAAACTGCTTGGGTTAGTTGCTAGGAAAAAAAAAAAAAAGGTGTGAGAACTGACCAGCCTGTGGAATTTGCTTTCCAAACACTAGTTTTCCAAACACCTAGGGCTGGTGAAATACAATCCAAGGCTTCCTTCCCCTCAAGTTGGCTTCTCCCTGGAGCTGAAGGGTAATGCCTTGAAGTGAGGAAGTGCCTTGTTCTTTGTCCTAAGAGGAATTTGTGAGCCAAGGTAAGAACTGAAATTGGGACAAATATCTGTTTAAAATTGGATATAAAATTTATGTTGTCAGTAGAATAGGATTAGGTTTTAAATTACTAAATATTAGGCCACAATAGATTTCCTCTTATTGTAAAATGAAACAAAATATTAGGGAAACTGTTCAAAATGTTAAGTGACAGAAAAAGTTTTAACTTTAGCATGTTTGAAAACTGTGATGGGAGAAAATTTTTCTTCCATTAGTTATGCTTAGTATTATGACTTTTATGGGAGGGAGAAAATATGAATTTCCATCAACAATTCAGGATAAGTTTTTTTCCTCAATTCATGGCAAAAACTGCTGGAAAATATCTTCATTTTACTCTTTTTTAACCAAAATGTAATATTAATAATAAACTTGATAAAATGTATCTGTATTTTTATATGAATTTAATCCCAGTGGTTAATGATCAAATGAAAATAGCAAACAAATTAATGAAAACTCACAGCATACTAACATAAGCAGGAGTTTATTTTATCTCTAGGAAATATTTGTAATAACCTTATCTGGAGTAAATTATTGAAGCTTTTATTTAAATGAATTTAATAGTGAAAAAAAATTTCAGTATCACAGACTGATCTAATCTTTTAATTTCTATAAATGTGTGTTTTGGATGAATGAAAACATAAAGTGTTAATTTAATGAGTATTGTTAATTTGGTGAAAAGTTTCTAATCATTAAGGCCAGTTTTCTAAAGACTAAAGAAATGGATATCTGATCCATTAATGTAATTTGTCTTAATTATGCTAATTGCCACATAAGCAATTCTATCAATGGGATCAGTATCTGTCTTGTAAAGACAGGTTACAAAATTGAATTGGCATTCCACAGTGTGACATGGAATTCATTCAATTAACCTTGAGCTACTGAACATTTATTATGTACAAAGCCCAGTTCAAGATATACCAAAGAAGAGGATATTTTTATAAGGACTCTATACAGAAACAGATTGTCATAACAATTGTTGTAAACAATAAATGCTTTAAGATCGCACCATAGATAGAAATGCTATGGAGTAGGGGTTCAGGGAAAGTTCAGAGACAATAAAAGTTGCTTAGAATAGGGATAGAACCAGACACACCTGATTATCAGAGTACACTTCAGGTGGAATTATAAAAATTTGGTTTTGTACTATGTTAATACCTTTAGATTTTTTTAAGCTTATAAGTTATGATAGTTTCACTCTTTATTTGTTCCTTTCAGGCAAACTCTAAGCTTGATATTGAGAAGAAAGAAAACTTTAGATACCATTTTCTCCCTAGGGACTTCCCCGCAAGGGGAATTTTCCCATGATCAGACTAAGGTTGGATTTGGGAGGCAGAATAGGCAGTAATGATGGAAGGCATTTCAGGCAGGGGGACTGTAAGAAGCAAACAATGCAGAGATTAATTTCATAACTCTAGGGAACACAGCCAAAGATAAACTGAGAAAAGAAATTCAGATTTACATTTTAGTAAGCCTTGAATGATGAGTTTTCATTTGTTCTGACTAAAAATATTGTTTTTAAAAATTATTGCAGTAATGAAAATAGTATTCGAAGAAGATTAACCTGGAACTGGGGAGTAGAATGGATTTGACAGGGAGGGAAATAACATTTATTTAATTTTATTGTGCCAAGTTTAATGTAAGGTGTTTTTCCATATGTTTAGTCTTCTATTCAATAAATATACACAGCACCATTATGCACCAGGCACAGGCACCAGGCTAGGAACTAATAATAAAAGGCAAGTTATTCACCCTTATGGAGTTAGGGGCCAGTGAGGAGAGACAGAGCATAAGTTAAGTAAATAGCAAAATAACGCTTAGATCATTCTAAGTGCTCTGATGAAATATTAAATGGTAATATGATGGAGTGGTGCTCACCTGCAGTAGGGACTCAAGGTATAGAGGCCAGAAGAGTCTCCGTGGGAAGCAGAATTATCTAGACTCTAAGGGACAGGATTGGTGGGAATCTCTGAGAAAAGTATTTGAGGACAAAAAGACCTGTGTGGCCTCAATGAGGGACAGGTAGCAGGGCAGGAGGGAGCAGTGCAATATAGTTAATACCACCCAGATACTTTACTGATAAGAAAATTGAATCAATTCAAACAGTTGTCTGAATTCACACAGTTAGTACATTAAAAAGTCCAAACCTAGTTACTTTTGATAATTAAGATTAACATAAAATGTATAGTAATTAAGGGTGTCATTCAGTTGTATACAACTCACTGTATAGTAATGTTGAGCAGACATAGGTACACACTGAATGCAATATTATATAGGAGTCGTTCATTTGTTTCTTCCTTTGATTTTCCAATTCGTAGTTCTTCCCTAATTAAGATTTGGAGAATTCCTTAGCTAGCATGACTCTGTTCTAATAGAATCTATATTTTCAATATGTTTACACTATGAAATATATTACACATACAAAACAGTATATAAGGGTATATGGGAGTGTGTGTGTGTGTGATGTACCTGTATGGTTTAACAAATAGTGGTAGACCCATACACCCAATACTGAGCTTAAGAGAGAACATCAAAATAATTATAATTAGCTATTTACACATGCTCTCTCACTAGTCTGTGGGTTCATAAAAGGCAAGGAAGGCCCCATTATTCATAGTTATAATCCCTGCTTTTAAAATAAGTATGACACATCATTTGTGTTTAATAAATATCCCTTGATTTTAAGGTATACATGGATACAGCTGTATATAAGATATTTTAATAAAACTTTTAGGTTTTCATTCAAGACTATTCTCTTCTGTCCAACTATGTAAAAACGACTTTCTGCTGCCATATGGCAATGGCTAGAATATTTTCTGAAAATCGAGGTGGAGGTCCTTTGCCTTAGAAGCAAAACTAAAATCTATTTATATATTATAGGTTTTAAAATTTTATAACTGTTATAGCTACTATTCTTCTCTTTGTCATTTTATGCACAAGATGATATCTTCAGGTTCTTTGTGTAAAGATCACAATAAAATATCCTGAGGTTTTTATATATGGCATAAGAAGTCAATGTATGCAAAATATTGTACAGTAATATGAATCAGTGATATACTTCTGGAAAAATAACCTGATGTAAGAAATAACAGGTAGATATTTGGGGTTCAGCTCCATAGATGTTATCTGCTCTTTGTAAAATCATTAACAAAATGATCTTTTTATTAGTTTTCCTTTAATTGGTCTTTATTCCTTCATCATTTCCTTATGTCACCTTTAATAATTGTATTTTAATAATTGTGCAATACATATAATCTGTGAATATGTTCCCTTATGCATGTGTGCCTAGTTTCCTTAGTAGATAGGCTCCAAATGCCAGAAAGGCAGCTAGAGACCTTCTATATACTAAGGTAGGATTATGGTTCCATTTCAATGTTTGTATTCACAGATAAGAAACATCAACCATGCAACAGGGGAGATAAGATGGCTGACAGTACTAAGCTGCCTTCACTAAAGAATGCTGATGACTGCATTTTTGGCAACCTGGGGCAAGTTTCATGATTAAAAAGAAAGAAAAAAGCACTCATATTTCTACAGGCAACTTAAAAAATATCCTTTGGAATAAATTTAATAGTATATCATTATAGTATTTCACAATGTATCTTAAGAGCTACCAGGATCTCTTTTTGTTCAAAATTCATCTGAGAGTTAATTCCTCATGCTTAATAGCTGAAAGCTATTCATAACTAAAAGGTTGTTAATGCAGAGAGAGTCATTGTGTTATGTTATATGAATAAATCCACCAATTCAGAAAATTATCTCAAAATCCACAGATATACGTATATGGACTTGGACAGCAGAGCATTGCATAAATATTCAACACATTATGTTAGATATTCAAGTTTATACATATACATTTCATATTTAATGAAATGAGTAGGGATACCAAGGGCTCTATTAAGATTTCCATCTTAAAAAGCAAAATACAAATGTGCTACAGTAATTAACTGACATATTAATCTTATTTTTTGAGACTAAAGCTAGAAAATAGTGCTTACTATTTTAGATAGAAGTACAACATATTAAGGAGGCTGAACATTGCTATATGAAAAAGGTTCGAAGAGACAATGCAGAATTCAAGAAAATAGTCTACTGACTAAAGCTTAGTGTCTTGTCAAGGAAATGACCGAAAAGGGAGTAAGCAGTCATTTTGTAGCACAATGCCTTGTTGCTGATCTGCCAACCATACTCCACTGGCACAAAGCAGTAGCTGGGCCTGCAATTCGCTCTTCCTTCTCCCTGGATCTTTCCTAATTTACTCTGACTTCTAGACTGGAAGCATGCTATCAGCAACATGGGGAAGGGCCCCAACGTCTGCAGGCTCATCATCAAGGCTCCAGGCAACAACATGGAAACTGCCTATTGTTCATCTTCCTGTTCACCAGCCTCACGCCAGTCGGGTTTCAGCTTGTGACTGTGGGGTTCCCAGCTTGTGCTCATGGGTTCCAGCCTGCTCCTGATGGCCCCTTCCTGACTGCCTGCGTGCTTTTGCTTTGTACTTCAGCATTAGAGATGGAGACTGCCTTGCAGGGTCTACTTAACCAGCCTCTGCATTTGCTTTATCCAACTCCTTGTCATCTATCTCTCTATATCTCTCTCTATCTATCTATCTATCTATCCCTCTATCTATCTACCCATCTATCATCTCTTGCTC